>NC_065509.1:9989942-10040065 GCF_006386435.1 Epinephelus moara | reverse complement strand
TTTTTATAAATGACAAACACAGAGCGTAGCAAGCACAGAGAAATAGTCTGACATGCTGTCAGTGATAAGCTGCTAGTCATCACAGTCCATGATATCAACTAATAACAGGAGATGTCAGATTCTGCCCCTACATTGCATGTTATTATTTTATTCTGCTTTATGTTTATATTTTACAGCGTTATGATAAACTTTATTCCAGACTCAAGTCCATATAAGATACATACAAAAACACAGACAATATGTGATTTTGTTGGTTTGTCTTTTTATTTTATTTTTGCCAGTGCCATACAGCAATGATGCTTGGGGATGTGGTCTTTTACAAATTTGAAAATACTATAAGAATGTCACTTTTATAGAATTGGCTTCTTTATTTTATAATATATGATTAATGTCTACATCAACAAATGTTAACCATAGAATCGTATCAAATCATATCGAATCTTAGCGTTGATACACTGTATCGAATCGTATAGAATCGTATCGTTCCTACACTGTATCGAATCGTATCAAATCGTTCTGTATTAAAAATATATCGTTTTTGAATCGTATCGTAACCCGTGTATCTAGATACGTATCGAATCGTCTATCACAGAGAGATTCCCAACCCTAGTTTCATCACAGTTCTGCCTCTTCAGCCAAAGTAACAGGAACTGATTACCTTTTTTTCCTTCAACAATATCAAAGTTGTGCAGTATCAAACACTGGCACAAAAAGGTGGTTGTTCAGAAAAAAACTTTGAAGTCAAATATTAAGTAATGTGAAAACACAACAATTTTAGGAAACTGCTGCTGTGTATTGCAAGAAAATTGGTAATACTGTTGACAATTGGTTGATACTACTGTACTTTGATTTTACCAAACAATTTACAGTCTTTGAATTTTGATCATCTTGATCAGAACTCATACCATGAAAAGAGTTTGACGCTTTAGACCATCTGCTCTCATAGTCCCTGATCTGTATCTCTTTTAATTACTGTTGGAGTCCCACAAAGTTCTGAGCTTGGTCCTTTGTTATTTACAAAAAATGGTTCATGGTTCTTTTTGGAGGAAAATGTCATGTTTATGCTTGATTCGATATCTTATAATACTTTTAAACAACTTGCTGAAGTATACCATAGTTCATGACAAGACATATCTATCATACTTATTTTGTTTTATTCTATAACCAGAAGAGAACCACACATTGAGTTTTTTTTAACAAAGGTATCCTACTAAAGTGCCTGACTACATCACATTAATCTCAAATTTAAAACTATTTTTCACCACACCAGATGTCAGCACTAGCTACTTGTTGATACTCCATGCATAGGCGTAATTTATGGGGGGGGGGTTGTACCCACCCAATAATCCAAACCAGCCACCACAACCCCCCCCCCAATATCATATCATAATTATTGATAATGAATGTTAAGTATTATAAACATGACAGTGTGGTAGATTTTCTCAATTTAGCAGTAAAAAATAGTGACATTTGTCTGTGTGGTATGAGGAGGGTCCAAGGGAAAAAGAAAGCCCAACCAACAATTTTAAGTTGTAGGTTGGGCAAAAGAATGAAAATGTCTTCCCAACTGGAGGTACGCTACTGCTAGGGCTCCACTGCCACCACTCACGAGTCAAATAATGTTAACTGAATGAAAGTTAGTCCTCCTTTCTGCTGTGTTGTGTGTGTCTTCGCTGTAATGCAAGCTAGCCAGTTAGCCGAAGCTGTCGCCGGCGAAAGGAAATGACATGCATTTTTCAAATTACCGTAACTCCTCGATCATTCACACTATCGACGTAATTCCAACGGATTCTGAAAGCGCTTTCCAGTGATATACATGATGACGTACATTACTGTAGTGGCAGGAGTGCCTGTCGGGGAGAGGGCGGAAGTCAGCCGAGTAGGCCATGCTGCATTATTAGTACTTTTACTTTTGGTACTTGGAGTATATTTTGATGTTAACACTTATATTCTTCATTTAAGTAAATTTTGAATATAGGAGTTGTAACAGAGTATTTCTACTGTGTAGTATTTCTACTCTTAATTGAGGTAAAGATCTGAGTACTTCTTCCACCACTGGCTACTATGATCTCATACATGTTGGGTCCTGAGGGCTTTGCCCATCACACACAAGATTTGCATTATGCACTGAAACAAACACGATAATCACTTTAGTATGTGCGTTAAACAAATGGCACCATGCTCAGCTGAGATTCCCAGGACATCAGGGATTCACTACAAGTGCTTTCAGCATGGCTTCAGTTGGAAAGACGCATGCAAAGACATTGTGTAATTTAGAATCACTTAAGTTCCACTGAATGCGGAGTTGTATCATTAGAGATGCGTGTAACATGCAGATGGATTCAAGTGTTAGGTGCTTTAAAAGGAAAATATCAGAAAGAAAGACAGAGAGATCCTCTCAAGTGGCTCTATACTGCCTGTTGAGATTCAAGTGGAGAAACAAGGCTGTCTTGGAGGGTTCCCTCTCAATATTTAACTACTTAAGCATCACTCTGAGCATTCCAGTTCATGTACATGGGTGAGTATGTGGGTATGCACCTTTTTGACCCCATCTTCTTTTTTTTTGACGTGTCAGTCAAGGCTGCTGCATGCATGTTTAATCGTTCCTGACACTCAATATTGAACAGGGTCATAGGCACACAGAGGAATTATTTATTTATAGCTGTACATATTGTCCATACATTTCTGTCCACAGTAGCACAGTACATGCAAATCAAGGCTTCACAACATACACTCACAATGCTCATTTCAGACATATGACAGTTTCACATTTACACGGTGGCTGCACATACATTAAGGGCATGAATGACATTTCAGGGGGCATTACAGGGCACAGTGCAGCACTTAACAGCACGTTATCTGAAACACCTCATGCATTACTTCTTTTTTTATGGCACTTAGGAGCACTTGTGTGAAATATACTCAGTATGCAATGATTATCACCCAGGCCCCTTGACAGCTGACATGCTAATCTCTTACTACTGCTGGTTTTACAACCCCACATCTTTTCAGTTCAAACAAATAGCTGCAAGGAGATAGTGGATGCAAACTCTTAACCCTCGCTGATGCTGGGATCATGCTTAAAGTGCCACTCCTACTCTTGCTTGCCTTTATTTTGGTGACTCATTTGGCTTTATGCATCCATTTGTGTTATACTTCTGCATTGCATTTTACAGAGATCACAGGGCTAAGTAATGGTCTGTTCTACTGTGTATCTGCTCAGCTGCAGTGGCTTTCATTATTGCCATTTTGCCCTATAATCCTTACGTCTTCAAGATGCAAATCAAAGAGATAACCTTACTTTACATCGCTACACTCCAGATCCTAGTTTGCAATACACATGATCCTTGTGTGGGACTCAGCACACACAGCAAATACAAAATGGATCAGTGTGTGATCTTGATTTAAAGAACTTCTTCAGCATGTTCACATTATGTAACACAATGAACACAAGCACCTGCAGCTGTTTAAAATGCGTTGAGTTTCTGTTTGAAACTATAAGTGGCTGCAATTTGAGTACCTTATTAAGGGGGTTTATGCATGTGTTTGCAAATACACCTTAAAATCTGACACTTCACCGCTCTACTCATTCACAACAACATCTGGTGTATGAGCTGTTAGATTACAGAATCTGACAGAGCACTCATTACCTGCAGATGATACAGCAATATTTAGAATTGTGGAGCAAAAACTACATTCAAGCTCAAGTGCCTGATAATGGAAAAACACTTGGAAAGCCACACAAATGCTTGAGCACACACAGGTCTTAGTGAGGTCATTACTGAGAGGGGTTAACATAACGTACCTCCAGGGTCACTTTAAGTTCTCACATTAATTATAGAAATCACACACAGACTGTTTTCTCTGTCTTCTGAGACAATGCTCTAGTAAATCACTTGAGCATTTTCCGCTCAAACACTACACCAGTAAATTGTAATCGTTATGAATTTTGTTGTTGTATTTTTCCCCCATCTTGACATTAAGCTCCTGTTATCCAGTCAAGCATATGGTTGTCACTGTCATGTTCATTGTTCTCTTGAAATGCTTATACACGTCTATTTAGATTTCTTCGGCTCCAATGCACAATGCAATTCTAACATTCTGTTTATTCTTCGCTGCATTATTTGCATATGCAAATATATAACTAATCTTGAGTCTGATTCAAAACTGTCAGATGGCATGGTCGACTGAAACAATCACCACACCTGTACAGTTGGCAGATTGACTGGTTGACTGAAAAGAGAGAACAAAACTGCACTGTGTCAAAACTCTGGACTACACACCAGGGGGTTTCAAAGTTTGACACTGTGGGCCCTCTTCAATACTGAGGCTCCCTCAACCACTCTCCTTGTCAACGTAAGTGAGTCAGTGAGTCAGCTGTGGGCTAAAACTTTCTTAGCCTTTATCTGTTACGTTTTGTCAAACTGGCACCTTTAAAACTATGCTGAATTAGCTATTAGCAGTGTTTCTTTTCAAAAGCAAGAGTCATACCAGCTCAGACGTCACTCAGGTCAACAAGGTCCACGTGCTGCATTTTGCAGGCGGTCTGTAATGTTTGCTCCGGTGTGAAACAGCAGTCTCCAGTTCTCTGTGAGATAATGCGCCATTATAGTCACATATGAATACACTGACCTTAAAGTCCAGGCATCATAAGTTAATGCCAACATTCTGGAAATGACCACAAACTCCTACAAGCATATTGCGTGGTTGTGGCAAATAATGTATTAAAATGAAGGCAGCTCAAAGACAATGTCCGTGGAAAGTCAATTAGGATTCTTCGCCGTGGTGGATACACAAATTCCCTGGTTCAATGGTGTCCCACAATAGACGATGGATGATGTTTGGATCCCATAGATAGTATAAAGAAAAGAAAGCCCCTGCAGGGAGGAAAGCTGGGATGGGTTGACCACCTGGGAGATTGCTACTCGTGTCCTGTGTGAAATTAAAAGTCAATATAAACTTCTTATCATTTACGCAATTATGTCACGGTACATGACATAGTTACATCACTTTATAAAATGCATTAATTTCGTACATAACAAACGTGGTTAACATGACCTCTTTCCTAAACACAGTCAGGTAGTTTTGGTGCCCAAACCCAACCGTGCTGCTACCACATAATGTAACACATTACTTTCCACCACCACATACTGCTATGGGGTCATGGTCATTTCACATTTTTCTGTGGGATCATGCAGGAGGTTAGTGATGTACAGACTACCTATGGGCTGAATGGGGAGCTACAACAGTAGCTGGTGAGCTAATGGCTAACACATTAGCAAGCCAGGGACATGCTTGAGGTAGTCAGTCAAAACAGCCCTCTGAGCTTCTCTCAGTTTTTCCTGTACTTTGTCATTATCTACCCCTCTGACATTTTGTTCTCAGACAGTTATTGGTAAGGTGTTAAAGTTCACTAGAGTTGATCTTAACACACAAAAGTTTTTACAGAGTGAACCCACTGATCACGGTGATTCAATAGGAATGAAATGATTTTTCTTTAGAAAGTTTCACCATTTTAAATGTCTTTATTTTCCAATCTATAGAACAAATCTGAATGTTCTGGCAGCTAATGTGTGAGAAGGTAATGTACCTGAGGGCTCTGTCCAAAAGTAAAATAAGACTGCCAAAAGTTGTTTTAACACAGACCCAGGGTCCACCCACAGGTGTTTTCACTGATAGTTTTTTTTTTTGGCTAATTAGACCTTTGAGACAGGATTGGTTGGTCTAAACAGTCAGACTTACACCTGATTCATGATTTACTCTCTGGGAATAAGGTAATTAAAAGCATGGGAGGCTTTTGTTTCAATGACTTCTTGTATTTAATGATATCATATTTCATTGCTGTGTGTAGAAAAAAGTCCTCTTTTCTCTCGCCTTCCTCTACAGGGAGTTCAGGGTCAGCTACAAAACAGCATCCTGCAGCGAGAAGAGATCCAATATCTTGCTCCAGGACACTCCAGCAGGAGGGATGCTTGCCAATACTGGGGCTTGAACCTAAGTCCTTAATTACGTTCTACCCTCAAACACTTCTCTGTGCTCCGTCTCTCTAACTCTCCCCTGTCCTTCTCTGTAGTCATTCAGCTGGCACCCACACACAGATACAGCTCCAATAAATGTAAGAGCCGAGTACCTCTCAGCTCCCAGATCAGCAGCTTTGCAGGCAGCCAAAAACAAGAAGGTCTGAAGTGACTGTGAAATGATCATGTAAAAGCAAAATGCTGGAAAAAGACATAAAATAGGTGGAGAGGCTGGAGACCTTTTTTTTGTTTTACCACTCTGGCTCACCCACTACCTTTCTCCTCCACTCCTAACCTTTCCCTAAGCAGGTCATTTACTTTCTCTCACTGTGACTCAGGGTCTTTTTCTTGCCCTCTTTTCCACTTTATTCCAGCTTCTCCTGTTTCACCTCTCTTTCCCCAGTCCTCCCATCCTTCTCTTTCACCCTCTCCCTTTATCTCTTCCTCCCTAGCGCTCCACTTTTGTTTTGAAGTGAAATGAGTGTGTTTGATGGGGAGCTGAATAGAGGAGGTGGAGGAGGGGGGAGGAGAAGGAGAGGGGGATTGTGGGAAGACGGCAGGTCCTATATATAGCGGTGAGCGTGGGTAGGTACCGTATTGACAGGAAAGACACACGATTTCTATCCAAAGCAAGAGAGGAGGAGAGAGGGATAATGAGCCCAAGAGAGAGAGGTGGAAAGGGAGAAAAATGCTGATATTTGTGTGTGTGTGTGTGTGTGTGTGTGTGTGTGTGTGTGTGTGTGTGTGTGCACGCGTGCGCGAGACAGAGACAGAAGCAGCAAGAACAGCAATACATTATCAGTAAAACAAGCTGATTTAAGTAAACACGCAAGTGTTAAAGCTATAAGCTTAACATTCAGACCTGTCAGATCAATCTGTGTAGTTTAACTGCCACTGACCTTTAACATTCGAATGTGAAACCAAATATGCTTTAAGTGTGAACGTGCATTGACAAATATCTTATTGATATCTTTTTGTTAAATTATCTAAGAATCATGTATTGGCCATTTCACTGTAGAAAGAAACAGTTTGTTTTATTTGGAACTTGGATATAAGTTAAAAAAAGACAAGTTAAAGCAATGCAAAATTACCTCAACTTGTCTTCTAAAATTCAGTCAACTTAAATTTTTGAAGTGGCCCTGAAAACTAACTTTTAAAAGCTGAAACAAATTTCTTTTTACAGCTTAACACAACAAAAACAAACAATCCGGGCATGGCTCCCCTCCATTTCTTTTTTTCCTTTTGTGTGTGTGTGTGTGTGTGTGTGAGAGAGAGAGAGAGACCAAGATACAATACAACTGAACATTTTGCTGTGTAAAACTCTACTTATTAGTGCTCTCTGGTGGACAAACTATTTAAAGTTGACAGTGATTCCAAATTACTTTAAAGGGGAACTACGCACATTTTCAAAATTCATACATGTTATCCCTATGATCTAAGACATTCTAAAATATTGACAAACATAAACAACTCCTTCCAAAATCCAAAAACTAGAGGGCTAAAACTCAAATGTGTGATGTCATAGGGTATAAAGTCTGGAGCCACGCCACAAACAGTGACTGGTGAAAGATATTCTTGATGACTCTGAGAGCATCCAGGGGAATGTTCTGAGTATATGGGTACATTCAGAACACTACAATAGAATAAAGCTCATTTGGGTATAAAAAAACAAACTTTCTGTGGGTCCAAAAAATCAGGCTGACATCCATTGTCTGTGGAGCAGCTCCAAACTTTATACTTTGACATCACAAGTTTTGAGACTTACTTCTCTGGTTTCTGGCTTTTAAAGAGAGAGAGTAGCTCATATTCACAAATATTATTGAAACCTTCCAAGGCCATGGAAATAAACGATGGTGGTGTTCTCCTTTAAACCTAATTTTGCATATATGTACTTCAAACTGTTGTATATCTGTTGTCCATCATATACACAGATATCAATATATCTGTAAAAAGCTACAGTCCCTGGTTTGCACACTCACTGATAAAAAGAAAAAGAATTTCATTTTGTAGTTTGGCTAATTTACAAAAGAAGTGCTGATACAGCTTTTAAAATTTAAAGAAGAGACTAGCACTGATCCTGTTCTTGATTTTACGGGGAACAATTGGGCACAGGGAGGTGAAGTTATAGGACATGTCATGTTCTAAGGGGTACACTGTCACAATGTTAAACTCTCAAAGCCTGAATATGTCATATTGGATTCCATGGGAATATCAGACTAAACCTTTTCATTTAATGTTCTGACACAACAATAAGAATAAATCGTAAATATTAGGACAAAGTGACGCGCACCAAACTTCTACCAGTTCCTCAGAAATTAAGAAGAGGGGGAATATAGAAATTCAAGGTATTAAAGAGTGAAAGTAAAAAATTAACGTCCCAGCAAATTTTGAAACCTCATAAATCACATTTGATGGATGGAAATTCTGTCTCGCCTGTAAAGAAGGCAAATGTCTAGGAAATTATTGCCATTGCTCAATTATTTGAATTAAATTAATTGTAGATGCAAAATTGCAAAAATCTGTGGTCTTTGTAAGGATCAAAAGTTGTTCCATGATCAGCTGTGATTTTTTTAGAACCCCTGTTAATGCAGTAAAATGAATTGTACCTTATTCTCAGAGTGTCTTTGGGTTTCGTGTGATCTGATAAATTGACTGAACCACATCAAAAATAGATTATGTGTGTGTACCTACATTTGTTACAGTCACTAATGGAAAGTATACCATACATTGGACTAGGGCTGGGCGATGTGGCAAAAAATGTTATCACAATATATTTTTTCATATTGATCGATCTCGATTTTTATCACGATATGTTGTAGTTTTTGCTGATTCTGCCAGTTCGGGGAGCATCCTGATTGGAGCTTGAAGAAACAAGAGATTAATTGAAACTTAACAATAAAAGTTAAATAACATAAAACACTAAATAATATGCTTTTCCAATATTGAGAATGTCAGTACATGTGTGTTGATGTTTTTACAGGGTATATGCAGGAATCCTGAGGTTAATTTCAATACCTTTTAAAGACTTTTTTAAGACCTTCCAAAAAAACCTTAAGACCTCATCGCCACTTCAAGCTGTCGTTAGCAGCAACACATCTTTAACTTACTAAACAGTTGTAGTTTGCAATTAAATCTATGGAGCACAAATATACAACAGAACTCAGATAAAATGAGAAGGAATAAAGCTTGAAAGAATAAATTAAACCAAAGGCAGGTTTATTAAAATACACCTTAGCTCATAACAAGTAACACAGCTCTACAGCTCAACATCAGCTATTCAAGGCCAACTTGCTGAAAACAACAACCTTATGGCTAGCCCCTTGCATGTGGGATTTAGGGCTGACCCAAAAAATTTGAAGCTTCGCTCGATGGCACGGGATTCGATTGTGAAAAAAAACAAATCGAATATTCAGCCTTTTTTTCCTCCCGTTTTTTGGGGGGACCTTGAACGCAACACTAATCATGCTGTCCGTTTATGGTTGTTTTTTTTCCCCTTTAGCCATATGTAAACTCAAAGAACGAGAAGCAATGTCAAATAAAAGCTTTAACTTATTGAAACATTGTATATAAACTTACCGCTTTGAATGCTTCTCACATGGGGTAATGGCTGCAAAACACGACTGGATAGACTGCTGTTTTGCTAAGCTGCCGCTAGCGACGCTAACAGCAGATGAAGGGGTCTTGCTAGGCTGTGTGTGTGGAGTCGGGGCAACTTGAGGCCGCATAGTCAAGACTCTCTGTGTGGTCACTGGGATGGTGCCATCTCAGGTGACTGAAAAGGTTTGTGGTGTTTCCCGACCTGGCTGGTACCAACCGCCGGCATATTTTGCAGATCAGCTTCATCTGCACCTCGTCACTTTTGAGGTAACGTTATCCAAACCACTTCCACACAACTGACGTTGCGTTATCTCTTTTTTTCAACAATATCTTCGGTTCCGGATGATATAGTGATGTCGCTTTCACATTCTGCATTATTTTTGCCGTCCTCGACTTCAGTTTCACTCATTTTTTCTCCTTTTTCCAGCTTCTCTCTCTGTTGACCTCCCGTCACAACTGTAGCCACACTTAAAATGAGAAGTGGGCGTATCCTGCCTGCATGGCATACGGTAGCCGGCAGACTCTGATATGCTGTTGTTGCGCTTACTTTTGCCATATGATATCGATTCAAAACGTCCCATGCTGATAATTGAGATTGATCAAAATTTTATCGCGATCCCAAATTGACATCGTATGATCGCCCAGCCCTACACTGGACGCTACTAACAACTGAGATCAAGTCCTAAAAATTGCTAAATTAACAAAGTCAATCAGGCAAGGTGAAGGGGTGAAAACAGTGTGTAAATTAATATATCCTGAATACATGTAGCCCAGTCATAAAAAAAAATGAAAATTGAAGAATTTGAGTTCATCATTTTTCTCTACTCAACTGAAGAAGTGCTGTTTACATCCCAGTAGTTTTTGAGTCTGCACAATACTGTGTGAAACCTGAGCATGAAGACTGAGCGTCTGTTGGGGGATCCTCTCTTTACATCTTATTTTCTTCATTGTTTACAATGGAGAGAAAGTGTTGCTCCCAATAGCAGTCGGAGCTGAGGTTGTTTTCTCTCTCTCTGAGCACCAAGTGCAAGAAGTGATGGATATTTCCATTTTGCTTAAAGGGAGCCATGACCAGTCATTCCTGCAAACAGTTTTCTTAGTATTAAAACTTAAGATATTCATGAAAGCAGACAACTGTTTTTGACAGAATTTATAGTCTGCATTTTTCTAGCAGTGGCTATTCAATGTGTTTACATTCTGTAATTACCTTTCTCTATCATAGTTTTTATTGTAAGTGGCAGAGTCTGCCATTCCATCACCATATTCAAATTGCCTAACCAAGCAGGGATTCACTGGAAGTGATGCAGCACGTAATCAAGTGGTACTGTTTGTAATTTTATCTCTTTGGTGTCAGCCTTATTGTTTACTGTTCACTCTCCCACAGCTGAATAAGTGTTATGTTTCTGCTAATGCAATCCAAACATTTCTACTGCTGTTGCTTCACATTAAAACATTCAACTAGCGTAACACGGGGTGACTTTTATGGAGAAGCAGTTACAAAAAATGCAATGTGTTTTTTTACTGAGGTGAGTGCTGACTGCTATTGTTTATTGAAATTGCTTCTACAAATTGAGACAGTCATTTTCTGTATTTTTGACAGCTGATTGGTTTTTTTAAAGAATACTATGCAGGTTTTTCTTAGAGAAAAACAATGTACAGACAACAATAATCCCTCTCCATCATCACTGAGGACCCACTTGAAGTGTGTGGTGGTGCATTTATCTGCAGAGACCCTGCCCTCTGTCTTTGCTTTGTTCAGGACAGTGATGTGTAGCCCTCAGCCAATAACAGCTCCCAGGTGAGGTCAGGACTTTATAAGAAGGTAGTGACCAGGAGCAGCACATATTCAAAAGGAAGCTACAAAAGTTACAGACACAAATAACGCCAAATAAACAAAAACAAAAAGTGAGGTGAAACACCAAGAGGACAAAACTTGTAACAAAACGAGAGTGAAAAAAATGAAGCCAGTGTGGAAGTGCCAAAACGTGCAGTTCATCAAATGGCCACTTGAGGCTGGCTCCAGAAGCCAGTCAATCCCCATAGACCCCCATGTGAAAATGTCCAACTTTACAGCAGAAATAATCATGTTTACAGCTTGGTACAAAAAATGATTTTGGTCACTAGCTAATTCTTTATTAATTATTATTATTATTATTATTATTATTATTATTATTATTATTATTATTAAGTTCTTTATTAAAGAACACAAGTTTGTTTGGCTGCACTGTAACAACAAAAACCAGCTACTCTATTGCAACGTATCCTTATACAAGGGTTCATATGAAATCTAATGAATTACTACCCAACAAAGCGCCCCTTCTGATTTGGTTGGGTTTAAAAAAAGAAGCATGGTTGGGCATCGTCACTTCCTGTACTAAACTGAGGTTTGTGGGTTAGGTTTGGGAAAGTAAAGTTAGGTAGGTTAGGTTTAAGAAAAGAATCCTGATTGGGTATCGTCATGTACATACTTAACGTAGAGTTACATAGGTTACATAAGTTAAGAAAAGTAAAGTAACTTCGGTTAGGTTTAGGAAAAGAAACGTTGGATGTAGTTACACACACCTAATGTAATGTGTTGACATATCTTAAAATAACTCAAAGTTCGCTTGGGTTCACACAGTACACAAACACCAGTCTCTTACGGGGAAGTCCTGTGTTTGTTTGACCCATCCACCACCCCAACCAGCCTCCTTATGCAGACTTTTGCTCTTTATACTACTTCCTTCGTTACTCCCATCAGCACATTCTTCACGTGATTGCAGCATTCCTGATTACGTGAGTTCTAAACATATTCCCGGCTAATGATTATTTGGGTTATATAAGCATTGTGGTGCATGACTTTTTGTAGATATTAATATAAACAGTGCATTAGAACAGCCAGCATAATGTCATATTTCTGAAGAAGTAGCTGTTCAAGGAGTGTTTCTTACCCCCAGAATTCTGGGACCTGTAGTCACAAACTGTTACTACCAGTAAGAACTGGAGTTGTCAGATAACTTATTTCAATTTTTTTAACTTGAAGTGTTTGGAGTGGCTGCACAAAAAAGGCGGAGGGCTAGTGCTGAGAAAAGACAATGTGGACACTGGCCCTTAGTTCTCTGTCCCAATCATAAACAGATATATAACTATATTGACTTTCACATTAGCTTATGCTGCCTAGTTAATGACAAAGTGCAGGCAAATGCCCCACTCTCTTCATAGCCTCAAACACTCTCCTCTTCCTTCCATTATTTCTCTCCCCCCTCTCTCTCTGTGAAGTGGTAATCCTCGCCTCCCTCCCAGGGCTGGACAGATCCACAACAATACTTTTGCTCTCCTTTTATGCTCCATCTTCTCTTTCTCCTTCCACCTCTCCCCTAACCCCACTCTCTGTTGCCAAACCTCATATTTCACTCTTATTATTCCTCATTCTTCCCTGCTTCTCTTACTACTCTCTCCACTTCCTGTTTTATTCCTTCATTTACTTTATTTCCCCTTGTCTCTCAGTCCAGATGCATTTGATGAGCCTTTATATATACTGCAGTAGTAAATGTAACTGTAATGTACTCTGAGTGATATGAATGTGAAACCAGCAGGGATACCATCAGCAGAATCAACATTCACAATGAGCAAGGTAAAAAAAAAAAAAGCTATAAAAGTAAAGTGAACAAAGTGAAGAGATAAATGTCAAGGTAACAATAAAGCAAAGAACAATAACAGCTTTATGGGACTCTGAATGTGTGTGCGTGTGCGTGTGCGTGTGTGTGTGTGTTTCTCCCTCCGCCAGTTCACCAGTTATTGTTGTTTTGTTCTCAGAGGGGAGAGGAAAAAGGGGAACAGCTCTTAACTTCCTTGGCTTTAATTGCATTCAAAAAGTCTGGCTCTGTGTTCCACCACTCAAGTGGAGCCCTGAAACTGAGCCAGTGCGAAAGTTGGGCATTAACTCACATGAAAAATATTAGACACTTTAAAACGTCCCAGGTTCCACTGTGAGAAGTTTAATTTCTCACCCATGGGGCTCAGCTTCACTGTTTTGTTATCTGCATAAAGTCCAGAAACGACAAGAGGAGCTGTTTTGGTCAAAGTCCAAACTATAGTGCATTTTCCTCAGATTCAGGCCATGTGATCAACAAACACAATTCACAGAAATGGAACAGAAACCAGTCAGGCCAGGTCCTCCGTGATAAAAAATTTATTCAGTGAAATCAGTTACATTCCTTCCTCATCCCAATTTGTGTCTAGTGACCTACTCTTTGCGCTGTTTCTTCCAATGTATGCACAATCGATGCATTCCTCCCATGGGGACTGTCACACTTATTAACTAATCAATAACACTGTTCCCATTAAAGTTATTTCAGAATCAATACTGCATTCAGATTACAGCCACGAGCTAAACCATACCATTAATATTCCAATCAACTAGTGTATGATCACTGGAGATGAAAACTGCCTCAGAGCTGTGTTGCATTAACCACGGCTTCGATGAATAAATAAAGGTGTGTATCACTCTGTTTCGCATGTGTTGCTGGGCCACACTACAGGGGCCACACTGGGGCCAGCTGCATCAGCTAAAGAGGTCGAGGCTTGCGCCACAGAGTGATGGGTGTCTCATAGCAAAAAGGGTTTTCTGCTGGTTTATATTCAACTATGGCCTTTTTTCATGTGCCCAGTGTTGCTCGCTTTAGCTGCACCATGTCCTGCTGAGATGTGATCACATGTATTTTGACTGTGTCCTCACAACAGGAGCTGCTGCACTGGCCTGCGATGTTTTTTTGTTTTGTTTTTTAAAAGAAAACTCGTAAGGGTTCCCTCACTCTCACTCCACCAAGCCAGGGCCCGTATTTATCAAATGTAAGAGACTCAAGAAAGCTCTAAAGAGCCAACTTGAGAATAAAAAGTCCTTCCCTAAAAGTAAAGAATGAGACACATTATTCAAGCAGCTACTTACAGTAAAGTAGTAACCTTTAAGTGGAGCCCTCAAGTGATCACATGATTAATGCATGTGTGTTCAGAGCAGCAACAGCAAATCAGACAAATACTGTCTATTCCCTAAGTTCTTATATTCTCAGAGACATATTATTCTGCAGAAGACTGTATGACTCTTAAAGTTTTATTTGCGTAAAATCTTGAAGACTTCAAGAAGCAATTAACATATGAAATTAGCAACTACCTTATCTGAATTATGCATATTGCTTCTGATAACGTTTTCTTCACCATGACCCCAAATCACATTTGATTGGAAAAAGTGATGTGACTGCCTCCAAGTTCAAGATGAGTCATCGACAATATTTTCACATTGTAAGGGCGATGAAAAGAGGGGTTTTGATATAAAATATTCAAACATGATATCTGTGGACACAGAGACCTCCTTTACACCTTGCATTAAAATGTGCCCCCTACCCAGATTGTATCTATCCATCCACCCATACATTTTCATCCACCTATCAGGGGTGTTTTCCAGCTCCTCCCAAGGTGTTCCCAGGCCAGGTGAGATATATACTCCTTCCAGCATAATCTGGGTCTACCCCAGGGTCTCCTACCAATTGGACATGCTTGGAAAACCTCTTACAGCAGGTGCCCAGGAGGCATCATGATCAGAAGCCCAAACTATCTGAATTGGCCCCTTTTGACTAGGGATTACGATTATTGTCAGAGAAATAATCACAGTTTTACGATTATCACGATTATTATGCATTAATTAATTTTACAGTATAAATGTGTAAAATCACATGAACACTCCTTACAGATCTTTAAGTTTCATTTATTTCCATGTGCTCCTGCTTTTTCTTTTATCTCTCAACACAAAAGTGATGGTTATAAGTATGTGTGGCGGCTATTTTGTTCATGTATGAAAATATAGTAGCCGTACAACCGGGCTTGGTAAGGTTGGAGTGTTTTTAAGTTGATGTAAAAATAAACGGCAAGCATTTGTGAAATCCCGCACTTGTGTGGACGTGAGTTTCTGCCTGTCGTCTCACTCCAAAGAGCTACACGGACCCAAAACCATTACAACCTCACGCTGTGTGCACACAAACTGCAAAACTATCCATCAAAAAAGTTTTTGAGACGTGCCTTAGCTTGTCACGTTGCACTGTAAGCCCAACTGCCAGCTGAGATTAACGTATTTTAGCCCAGTTATTGTGCATTTACCTTTACTTGCGAATGTAAAGCCAGGTGGTTGTCCCGCAGGTGTTGTATCATGTTGCTCGTGTTTGATCCTTTGGCCGCGACTTTTTTGCAGCATGTTTTACAAACTGGAAAGCCGTCGTCAACAATGACCCCTTGGTCATTTTGAGATAGCCAAAATTATCCCACACAGCTGACTTTATCCGTTTTTTGGGGGGGAATAAGTCTTCTTCATCCATACTTCATCACTCGGAGACGCTGCTTGTGTAACTTTGTTTTCGTTCTGTGCAAGTTGCGCTGACCTACTGTATATGGTTCCGCGTCGCGGCATAATCTTTGGAGAGTGACGGTGTTGAGGAATCTTTACAAATAATTAACCGTGGCGTTTAAAATTGCGGTTAATAGTGAAATCAAGTAATCGTAAAATAAGACTGCGAATAGTAATAGTCGCATTAAAAAAAATCGATTTTTCAAAATAAAACGACTATTCGAAATTCGAAAATCGTGACCCATCCCTATTTCACGTCTCAGCTCCTCACCCTAAAAAAAACAAAAAAAAAAACAAAAAAAACAAGCTGAAGCACCTCGCCAGGGAAAAGAAAACGGGACCCCCTTCTGGAGCCAGACCTGGGGCAAGCGCCAGGTCGCCGAGCCTTGAGCCATGGGACTCGATTGCGTACTCATAAAATCAACATGGAGACATCGCCCTGTGGGTACACCACCTGCACAGATAGGGACTGGAGTAAGGTGCATTGTGAACAGGGCAGCAGGCAAGAATGGAGACTTTTGGCATCACAGATTGTACCTAGATATGATTTTACCTGATTACATTTATGCCTGGTATTAATGTGTGTTCCCACTGTTCACATTGAGATCCTATTGAGATCCAATCGCTCTGTCCAGCTCCAACAACCAAAATGGCTGTAGCTGTTCTCCACCATTTGCTTAGCTACTGTGTCACAAAGGGCTCAGATGTGATACGAATTGCCAAGTTTCACTTGTATACTCTTGCCGGACCAAACTGAAAGCTGTTGGTCTCTTCTCCATCCTTGAATGTCTTGAAGATCCAAAAGCTTTCTTGCTTTTTTCTTGCTAATAGCTTAGCTTGCTAACTGGCTTATGGGTGCTACCCCACTGGTTTGGAAGAGCTGGGCAGATGAATTTTCACCCACACAAAGCAATTGCATATTCACTTGTGTTCAGTGTGCTCACAAGGCAAACCTGACCACCTCAGGAGGGGGTTTGTCCAATGACCCCCAATCACAATCCTCCCACAGTGTGTTTCTTTACACCTGTATTCCAGTGTGGTCAAGCACCGTCAGATTGCAATGCAATTACACAAAATGCAGTCTTGTTTGCAAAGAATTTGTCTTCACAGCAAGACATGGACACATTGGAAAAATAGTATGTCACCACATCAGTTTTAAAGAGCAACTGAACCAGTTGCCTTGTTTTTGCCATGCTGTCCAACTGAAAACCATTCTCATCATGCATCCATCACCAAATCTAATCTGGCTCAGCATGGGAATCCAAAATGCCACAGATATTCTGCTGTGTGTTCAATCTAACCGTACTTAACTAGCCAGCATTTAGTTGACACAACTGCATGTTATCGAGGTTCTCTTAACCACTTTATCACCCTCCTTCCTGCACAAAAACTCCCCAAGCTGTTGCAATAAAAAATAATTGCCGCTTGTTAAGACCCTCCTGATAACAGCAGTTACACTGACTGTTCACACACCAGCAGGAAGAATGGGAAATTCACACACCAGCAAGAAAAATGGGAATGCAAAAGACAACCTGTCCACTATGGCACGGAATGCACACATCATGGTGTCTCTGTGTTCTCATCCTGGTTCATCAGGAACATGTTCTTTTTTGCTGTGGCCTGTTTAGAAGAAAGTGTCCTCAGTCAGAGTGAGGTCTAATAGAGGTTAAGAAAAGCTCCACCCTAGAGCAAGTGTCTGCTCTCACAGCCACATCCCCCCCCAGCAACACACAACACAGACACACAGACACACACACACACACACACGCACAGTGACACTACCCTTCAGGTACAGTGTGTTCTTTATAGAAACAGACAGTCCGACCAGGAGAAATAGTATAACACACCTCTTCAGCTCAGCGCACGTGCAGGAAGCAATAGTGCCTCATACCTTCAGATATGCTCCACTTGGAAAGCAGAACAAAAGACACAACAACATACACACACTTGCAAGCGCAGAAAAACAACAAAGTAGGTCTAGGCCACACCAGGTCAGAGCAGCAAAGCAAAGCAAATGGATGCAGACAATAGGTGTGTGTGTGTGTGTGTGTGTGTGTGTGTGTGTGTGTGTGTGTGTGTGTAAGAGAATTTCCCTGTGCATTTCTGTGTGTGTGTGTGTGTGTGTGTGTACCATATGTAGACAGACTGAGTGTGTGTGTTTGCATCGCTTAGGGCCATGTGTGACCCTGACCTCAACCACTTGCATGACCTCAGCATGTGCGTAGCTACTGTGGCCGGATGGTGCTATCACGTGTGTGTGTGTGTGTGTGTGTGTGTGTGTACGTCAATATACAGAAGCACAGAAGCAGCAGGACTTAAGATTGAAGTTACTGAGATGTAAAGTAATTGAATTCTTAAAGAAACCCAGCATACATGATACACACCCTGTCTGAGCTACACTGGACGACACTGTGAGCTAAACACTGTCTCACAGATTGGACATAATTATAGACTGGTTGTGTCATACTTGGCAGTCTGGACTGCCTTCACAGACTGGTGAGATTAATATACAGCTGAAGCACTGGTCTGTCCCATATTGTTCCATAAAATTCCATTGAGAGAATATTTCTCTTTCTAAGCAGCAATCTGAGACTCAGGACTTCATTTGAAGGGACAGTTCACCTCCAAATCAAAATACATTTTTTCCTCCTACTCGTAGTGCTATTTATCAATCTAGATTGTGTTGGAGTGAGTTACCAAATGTCGGACATATCAGCTGTATTGATGTCTGCCTTCTCTCCAATATCATGGAACTAGATGGCACTTGGCTTGTGGTGCTCAAAAAGATAAAAATAATAAAATAAACAAATATGTAGGAACTATTTTCTGTCTACCGAACTACACCCACCAACTGAATCACTGCACAGATGGAGGCATGTATATTCTGAGCTAGCTAATGTTAAAGCTCAGCTGAGGAGGACCCCATCATGTTTACATCTTGTGCTGTCATGGGCATGAGCCTCTTGTCCATGAGTAGATGCACGCTTCCTTCTGCACAGTGATACAGCTAGCGGGCGGAATTAGGTAGAAAGTAAACAGTTCCTAGATGAAACTGCTCAGATCAAGGTCTGTGGATTGCTGTTGAGTTTTTCAAATGCGTATTTATGGCGCTTTGAGCACCACAAGCTGAGTGCCATCTAGTTCCATTATATTGGAGAGAAGGCAGACATTTCTACGGCTTTCCTCTCTCACCTGTAAAGCTCAGGAAAGAGAACATTCTGCACCAAAATGTGTCACAGCTGCTGTCCAAGGTGCTGATCCTGGGACCGCATGAGACTTAGGAGCTGTCCAGGGTACTGACAATTCTCAATGCAGATACATGCTTGTTAAATTAGCTGGGACACAACCCTATCAGAACTGACAAGATTGTATATTTTAAAGAGTGATATATATTTATTTTAATTTGTTAACAAATTGAGATGAGAATAAATCTGGGGTTGGATTTTACTTGTACTTTCACTGGCAAGTGTGTTTACAAACCGACAATCCTGCATACCAGTAGTATACCTTTAAAGACAGAAACAGATCACAGAACGAGCCTAGTAAAACAATGCACTTAAAGCTAGAAGAGGAAGAAAGGAGAGGCTTGTTTTGAAAATAGCAGTGTACTATTAGCTTGGTTTGCAAATCTTGTACTTAATTACTTAGAATGGCCAAGACTGGTGCAAAAAAGGCTAAAATATTCTGATTATGAGTACCTAATATGGGTCAAAGGCCAAATCAAGATCCTAAACTTCCCATGACAATTCTTCTTGGTACATTGTCATGTCTTTCAAACATGAGTGGGCCTCTAGAGTTTGACACCAGTCTGTTTTGTTATGCACAAGTGAAATCACACCAAAGAGACATTACTCTGACTTGAGTAGGATTTGTTGTATGCAGTCTCTCTTGCCTGCATATGGAGTCATCCTAACCTTGAATAGCATTTCTTACTGCCCCCAGATGCTGCAAAAACACATCCTTAGAGAGACATCAGAGCTGAGTGTTACGTATGTAATGTACATAATTAGACGCTACTGAGGCTAAACAGACTGTCGTAAAGATGCAGATCATTTAGTGGGTTGTTGAACATGACAGAGAGACACAGAGATGCAGAGAGAGAGAGAGGCAGGAAGAAGAAGGCAAAGAGGACAGAAATAGAGGAACACAAAACAGATACAAAGCTGTGAGTCATGAGAGAGAGAGAGACAGAGGAAAAATCCAGAGAGAAAGAAAGAGTCTCCAAAGGCTGTTAAAATAAAAACCAGCTAAATGAGTTGATTATATAAATAAGCTCCGAAAATTGAGAGGAAAACACAGAGCAAGGGAGAGGGAGGAAATGAAAGCCCAGAGGGAAGGAGAGAGCCATGGATAAAAGAAAGGAAGAGAGAGAAGTGGGTAAATTCATTTTGAGGTTTGAAATTAAAACAGCTAAATGATCCGATTATCAAAACAAACCGAACGATTTGAGTTGGACACCAGCGAAATCAAAGAGAGATGTGAAAATAGAGGAGGAGGAGGCGGACGGGAGAAAGAAGATGAAGCAAGACTCATTAAATTAAAAACAGCAAAACATGACATGCTATTTCCTCAGTTTCACACTGGTTCACAGGCATGCCTCTGAGCAAGACTTGAGGCTGCCAATCCAAGCAGAGCCACGGACTAAAACTCCCTTAGTGCACCACAGCATCAAACGCACCATGAGGGTTGAAAACTTTATGTCAAAGCAACCATGAATCAATTCCAGACAAAAATCTGGCTAATAAATTTGCATAGTGTGACTCGACTCAACCTTTGGGGGTTGGTCTGCAGGTAAACCCCACACTTTATCTGCATATATACATATTCTATATTTACATATTTATTTACACATTTTCTCCCTTCCTGTGGCTTAGAGCTCATGTCAATACATGCTTTCTCTAATGAGAACACACAAACATTGAACTCAAGCCCAAAGGCCACATTTGAATACATGCATCCAGTTGCACTGGTCAGTGTGTCCACAGGCATTTAAGCTCTGACAGAAACACACACTTTGTAATGTGCCCAAGGAAAAGAAAAACACTAATGAATTTTAATAAGTGTGGCTTTGATGGAGAAAACAGCCAAAACTATTCAAACATAATGTGTGTGTGTGTGTGTGTGTGTGTGTGTGTGTGCATGTGTAAGGTGATGATTTAATCAGAATGCTGCTAAGGACATACAGAGATGGAAAAATAATTGGGAAGTTTCACACGCACTAGTACAACCATATGGAAATACTACAGCATTCAAAATATAATATTATATACTAAAAGTATCACAAGTCAAAGTACCCATTTTGCAGAAGGGCCCCTTTCACAATGTTATACCATATCATACCATAAATATAATTTATGATGTGTTAACTTGTAAGCTTAATTTTGTTGTCTTGTTGTCAAGCTGGGATTTTTTAAAATACTTTATATACTGTTTGGTTTTCACTATATGATGCATCTTATTTAAAAAGACAATTATTTAGTTTGGAGGCAAATTTAAATCTTCAAAACATAACTAGATACTCGCCACTACTAATTTCATGTAGTAAAAACTAAAATATTTGTCAGTGGAATGCAGTAAAGCAGAAGCACAAAGTAGCATAAAATGAATAAAAGTACAAAAACAATATCACTGGAGAAATATCTAAGTTATTCTGACTAAGTTAAGGTCTTTATGTCCTTCCCCATGGATGGAATTCTCAGCAGCACAAGATTTAGTTCCTTTTGGCCCACCAAATTCACCTATCGTTGGCTAGGTTGATCAACCACTCGAACCCCACCCGCAACAATCAACTTCATGCCTTATAGCAGCAAAACTGTCACAACTGAGACAAGGACAGAGCCCCACTGTGCTCTCTAAGGTGTGTGTGTGTGTGTGTGTGTGTGTGTGTGTGTGTGTGTGTGTGTGTGTGTGTGTGTGTTTGAGAGGGAGACAAAGACAGGAAGAGTGACAGAGAGAGGGGAACTGATGGTGGAAGGTGGACTATTGCATGGAGTGTTTCTGTAAGTAATTAATAACTTACTTGGAACACTGCTTTGTCACATTATGACCCACTTTAACCCATGATATTTTTTAGTAAAATCACCAAAAACCCATCTGACCTGGGTCCAGCAGGTTGTAGGTCGACCTCTGCATCACTAACTGATCAACATAAATGCCGTTTTTTTGCCTTAATAATTATCAACACCACCCAATAATGCACTGAAAAAGTCAGGTTTGGAACATATACGTTTATACACATTTCTTCATATTACAGCCACTGGTGCTTGAATTATGACCAGTGTAACTGAAGTTATCTTCAAAAAAAAAAAAAAAAAAAAAAAAGCAATTTCATACGATTTATGTGATAGTGTGCTTCTGCTGCTGGAACAGAAAATGTCTTATCTTGGGGAAATATTAACCCCTACTCTTAAGAGAGTGGGTCACTGGGTCTGTAGAGTAGAAACTGTGCTGACAAATTGTACTGACACTTGTAATTTGGCAACTGTATGTACTAGGTTAAGAAAGCAGATCAACAGCTTTTATATCTGGTTCTAAGGGTAAGACCAAGGTGTCTTCACTTACAATTCTTGGGTCAGTTAGGATTGACGTGTTCCTCTGACATCCTTGCCAAATACAGAGCCAGCAACTGAAGCATTTTGTTTGTTGGTATTCAGAAAACATCTTGTTTTGCACTTGACCATGTTGCTTTTGCTTTCACAGTCTGCGTATGTGCTTCTTTCAACTTGCGCCTGGCATCTGCAACTTTTTCAACTTGCTCCATTTGGAACAGGGGTCCACTCTCTGCTTGCATTTTAAATCATTTTAAAAGTGAAAGAGCAGCTTGTACTCTGTCTGTGTGGGTGCTAATAATTTGATAAGGGTAAGAACATCTTGTCTACCTTTGTGGTTCTAAGTGTAGGCACGCAGATGTGTGTGCCCTCCTCTCTGGCTGTTTTTCCCTGACAGCCAAAAACACCTTTCGTGAATAAAACATCAGGTATAAAGCCTTGGTATATAATCCAATCTGACGGCCCCAACAGCCAGTAACGTTTGGGCTTCAGATGGCTGCTGATGGGGTTGTGCAGGGTGTATAAAGAGTATATAAAAGAGTGTGATCTCTGATTTTTCACTCGCTAATTGACCGCTACTTAACCCTGTCCCTGAACAGCAGTTGCTCAAACATAGCTTAGCAAATGTAACTAGGCACGACAAGCCAAGCAAACTTTGGATTTCTAAATAGCCTGCCATATACTCAGTATTCAAAGAGTTTGGTAGATGGTGTCTTTTTAAGCCTTTACACAAACAAGAGCAAAGGGATAAGGTATGGATTAAAGAATGTTTTCAACTGCTCTAACGAAAGCTGCAAACATAAGCATGCCCAGCTAACAGAAGTAACTACAATAGTGACTTAACCCAGTGTTAATTTTATTAGCTAGCTGAATTTTGTCAGGTTACGTGTTAAGTTTAAAAAACAGCCCTTTTCACAAAAGCTTTTCCACAATAGCTATGTTTCCATCCGAAAGTGATTCGAATCATTGGGAAATGCACATTAAAATAAATACGAATCCTGTGTGTTTCCATTAAATGTACAGACTTTGGTGAAAACTACGAACTCATGCGAGTTTTCCGCAGAACCGGAAACAAAACAAGTCTCGCATTCTTCTTCTTCTACGTTTTCTGGCAGTTGGCAACCAGCTTGTAAATGCATTACCGCCTTCCCAACCCAGAGTGTGGATATCACCATGGAGAGAGGTGCGCTACGTCAGACTTAATTCGAACATAACTGTTTCCATCCCCCGTTTTGCGAATCAACATTTTTTCGAATCAACCAAAACCCAGCTAAAGCAGGCGTATTTTAGTTTGTGCAAATCCAGGGATTTTAATTCGAATTTTTGCAATGTTTGCACCATAATTTTCTGATGCGACACTTCAAGATGCGCATCTAAACAGGCTGATGGAAACATGGCTAATGTTGAGTTCCTCCACTGTGTCGGACCTGGTCCTGGGCGCTACTATATCAGAGTGTTAAAAAAAATTTGCATGTCTATCCTGCTTTATTGGATTTGTGGAAATTTACATGCCAGCAACCTTAGTCAAACCTGTTTACCTAGATATTGGCGCCACGTTAGCCCTCATCCTAAAAGCTTATGTAAAGTTGAAGTTTTTGGAATACCAGCTCTTGAATAAATGGGCTTTTGGTCCAGAAGGACATTTTGGACAACTGGGACCTCAGACTAATGAGCCATCAGGGCAATTGGCAGTCCCCTTCCAAACAGGTTATGTTAGCATGAAACCTGGTGTTATGCCTGGGACATGTACATTTTAGCATTAATATCGTGTATGTAGATGTATATTTAAAGTCAGCAGGACACATTAAAACTCATCTGGAGATTATGTTTTCCACCAACTCATGATGATAATGTTAGCTAATTAGCTAGCTAGCTACAGCTGTTAAAATCTGGAAGCTACAGTTGTCGTTTCAGCCGGCAACATCAGCATTAGTTAGAAATAAGAAACCTGCTTTCATCTGTCTGTAAACGACTTCATCATGAATTACTATTTGAGAAAAAAAAAATACACCACTGTTAATTGAGCTGCACACGTACCATACGAGAATGTAAAGCCTGACAAGAGGCACAACTTTACTGGGGAATTGGTGCTTAGGGAACAACGGCTGCATGTATGTTAAACCCAAAAAAGCAATAGTAGCATGTAACCACAACTGTATAAGAAACAAAGTCCTTTAGAGCATCCGTATGTTTAGTGAGTGGGTCTATAAACACTCAGTTTCCCACAGAAAATCTCATATTCCACCAAAGTCTTGTGCAGGCTAATCTGTTTACTTTTGAATTTTCATATCCCATTTATACATAAATCACCAAATGTTATTACCATGCAAACAAGGCTTAAGCAGCAGGTGAAAACAAACAGTAAATTGGACGAAGTGTAAACATGCCTCTGTATTAAAAGAACTATTTTTCATCTATCTTCTTCAGGTTTGTCATAATTGGGATATGAATGTTATTATGGGATAGGTGGAGGTGTGTTGAGGTGCAACTTTTTTTGGGTGGAAATAATCTATCCTGACTTTGGTGCAGTCAGTGAGGTCAATCACTGTGGACTTAAACTTTGTACAGGTTATTTAAATAGGGCAGGCTATCTTTGTGTATGTGCTTTTTCCTTGACAGCTAAAAACACCTCTAATGAATAAAACATCAATTGTGAAGCTTCACGACGTAATCCCATCTGAAGGTCCTGACCACTAGGAACACTGCTATTCTCTGGTGATGGACTTTGGTTTTTAATTGGCCATGCAGACTGTGCG
This sequence comes from Epinephelus moara, assembly GCF_006386435.1. Classification (NCBI taxonomy): domain Eukaryota; kingdom Metazoa; phylum Chordata; class Actinopteri; order Perciformes; family Serranidae; genus Epinephelus; species Epinephelus moara. The sequence goes on along the minus strand of NC_065509.1, from coordinate 10,014,774 downwards.
TGTAGGTGTGGGGCTGTCCAGTGAAATAAGACTAGAACATCTACCCCAAAATCCAAATGCACCAGAAATGTGTATGCCTCTTTGTGTTAATGACAACTGATGTAGATTATTATATTTCATCATAAGAGAGTTTCATATAAACAGTGCCAGGTGTTGCTTAATGTTTTTGAAAAGATGGTATTTCCCAAAGCACTTGAAGTAACTATGTGTGTGAGAGCTTCGAGTTTATAGGTGAAATCGTGTCAAGCTAACTGAAATTCTTGTCATAAGACCCATTACAGCGCTGTAATTGACTGTGTGTGTATGTGTGTGTGCTAAAAATACATGAACTCAGCAAGACACTTTTGTCTTGTGTCACTCTCCTGGAAATCGCTTGAAGGGTGGGGTGGGGGTTTGGTGGGTTGATGTTTGGAGCGGATGGATGGACGAATGAGGAGAGGGGAGACACAGAGTGAGCATATAAAATACAGAAGACAGACAGAGAGCAAGAGAGAGCAAAGGATAGAAACAAAAAGACAGACAGAAAGAGAGAGAGCCTCTGGACTGTTCTAGTTCTTCTTGTTTTGGAGTGGTTTAATGGCTGCTGCAAAAAACACAGACACACATGCAGACACTAGACAACTCACAGACCATACATCTTACGCTGCATTTAAGTGCTGTTGGGAATATTGTTATTACAAATCAAGTGGATACAAACAACATGTGGAAGTGGCTAAATACATCACAGATACTGTTAAAGGGTTAGTCCACCCAAAGTGAAATAAATAAATAAAAAGGGACTATAACTGTTGTAGAAGGTGCTGTAGTTCTTATGATCAATGTTGACTGTGAGACTGGAACACGGCAATGCTGTTGACATTTTAAAAGCTAACGATATTCATGTTTCAAACACCACAAGTGAAATTCCATTCATCTCCATTATACTGATGTGAAGGCAGAAACTTCAATTTTTCATCCTACTCCAGCATAATAACGTCAATAGTGGGGGATTTTGCAAGCATACGGTTATGTTCTATGTAATGTGTTATTATGATATTTCCTGTGTGTATGGGAGCCACTCCTATACATTCTCACTCCCAACCTGTCAAATAGCAATGCTTAGTCAGTGGCCCTACATGTTAAATTGTGATGTTTTGGTACCCCTCTAGCATCACTTTTGGATGCTGGAGGAAGGCGTGCCAGTTTATGCCCATTACATGCATTGTGTTTTAAAAATATCATTTTCACAGGAAATGTACAGCTGCCACTTGCTAAATGCAGACAGTCTCTCTTCAAAATTAACCTCCAACATAGGTCTACTTTGTCTATATGTTCAGGCAACAAAAGTACATATGTAGGTTAAGAAAAACAAACATTATGTTAAGCCTAAAATAAGTAATGTAAATGTAACATACGTGATCACTAGCATAGTATGCTAGACACACTCGCATACTACACTATCTATGTTGTTATTAACAATTACAATAACTTGACTTTTGGTTTCACACGGGACACGGACAGCGGTCCCCTGGTGAAAATCCATAATTTTTTTGATCCATCCATCTCCCCTTTGCAGACTTTCTGACTTTTTATACTGTGGCAATTGCTCAGAGCATCAAAACATAATGCCACCCGCTGTGTCTCATACCGACAGTAAGGTACCTTGGTTCATCAGTACCAGACGCCAAGGGCCACCACTAAAGCACCAGTATTTGACGAGTTAAAAGTGAGAGAGAATTGGTGGCTTTGTTGGCACCCAGAGACAGCAGAGCAGGGCAAAAACATTTCAGCATCAATGTCAATTACCCCAGCATACACACAAAAATGATTGGTTAAAAGCTGATCCAGTGTCATTTAGTAAAGCACTGATGCAAAACTGGGTAAATCTTACCCATTGTTAGTGTTGTTTTTTATATTACTGTATTGTTATTGGATAAAAACAACCCCATGTCTTGGGTAGTTTACTACCCACAAACATTCTCACCTACACTGTGTCAAATGTTAGCTTTATCTTTTTTTTTTTTTTGCTATGAACAATATTTGGCTCTTATTTCAGTATACTAAGCAGATATCTCAAATGCTTTAGCAAAGTACTCTCTGGAAAATAATATCTCTGTACAACTGTGCTTTCGCTGGGTGCCAGAAACACCACACACACTTGTAGAGCTGGAATACAAATAAAAAAAATGATTAAAAAATTGAATTCTAGGTTTGAAGAATTGCCCAATGTTAATATTGAGTCTTCTGGAGAGTGGGTTGGATATCTGCAAAACTGGGAAATAAAACCAAAATCTCCATGGAGATACCACTAGAGGCTTGAAAATGTTCTAGTAATTCTGGTGAACCAAACCTTTAAACCAGTGTAAGCTATGGAATTTTAAAGAGAGCAAAGTAAAACTGAAGAGTCACCCGTGTTCATATTGCTGATGTTTTGCCTCGTGGTGACAAATAACTGAAGGTCATGGTTTTCACCCAAATTTTTATTCATCACTTCAGAGCTGGATTAAAAACTGCAAAGAAAAGTATTTTCTATGATATGATAAATGGCAGATGTGACATTTAGATGGCAGCAAATATGGAAGTAAATGTCACTCTTTCTCGTCACACAGGAACATGTAGCTGCTCACTGCAAACATAAATGCATGTTCTCTGCTCACTCTTCTGCTCCTCTGCTACTGAAATAAAACAGTAGTAGGCCTACACTTCCACCACTAAGCGTAGTGCTCAGTGAAGTAGAGAATCGTAACAACACAGCAGTTGGACTGACCTCTCTCACACCTCCACCCACTGAAAGTTAACTTCTCCTGCATTCCTCACGGAGATGAGAGACAGCGAGTCTCAGTATTGGACAGGGCAATAGATAGCTCCATAAAGACAGAGAGATTTGTAGCTTGGACCTGTGTGTGTGTGTTTGTGTGTGTATGTGGGTTTGATGTGATGGGACAGAGTTTATGAACCCATAAAGTCTTCGGGGCTAAAAGTCTTTCACGACGCTACGAGGTTAAACGGCAAATAGAAAGAAAGAGAGAAAGAAGAGCTATGAGGTTCATTTAAAAGACAGAGATGACAGAATAGGACGGAGTGTGTGTCTCTCTGTCTCTGCAGACATTCCTGCTGCTGTTTCTACTTTGGTTAAAAGCCTGTTCCTCCATCCCCTGCCTACAAATCCTTATGTAAGCTCCATCTACTGTGTGTTTTTCTGTGCGTATGAGCGTGTGCTTTTGTATTGTCATGCATGTATTTCTGCTCACTGCAATTTATGTTTCAGTGCAGACAGTTTTTTTTTCCAGCAACGCCTCCTTTTGTGTGTTTGTGCGGGTATGTGTGTACATACAGGTAATGTGATTTATCTTTGTCTGTTTCACTGTTATTCTTCATTATGTGTATGTTAGTGTGCATGGGACTTTGTATGGGATTCATGGACAGTGTGTTTGTGTGTCAGCGTGTTCAGAGACACACTATTTTTAATACACACACAGAAAAACCTTTCCCATTGTACATTCTTGGATGCAATGGTCTTTGGCAGAAGATCACTTGTCAAATGTCAGCATGTTCAAACTGGGCAGTCTGCATGACACTGACAGCCATCTATGGCTAAGCTAGACTAAGGCTATGTTCAGACTGCAGGTGAAAGTGGTCCATATCAGATTGTTTTGCTCAGTGACTCAGATCTTACACATTACATGAATCTGATCTTTTCAATTCTGATTTAGGCCACATTTATATGTAGTCCTCAATCAGATACAGGTCTGATTTTTTGCAATGTAACCTCAGTCTCAGCAGTCATATTGGAATTCATGGGACTTTTATATCACTGAGTGTCTTGTAGCGAGTCTTGTGGAGAGGTGCTGACAGACATTGCTAAAACTAGCCCAAGACATCCTGAAATGCTGCATGAAATCTGTTTCGTCAAACTAATAATGTCACGATCCCTCCATTCCTGGCTCCGACTCCACATCCACACACACACACCTCCTTACAAAAGTAACAGCCATTGCTCTACAAAAAGCCAAAATTAAGAAATTCGGCTCTCGTTCTCATCATCTTTGTCATGTTATCATCAGCTCATTTATTTGCTGGCTTTCACGGAACATCAATTTATAAATTAAACTGTAAACACTGACTTCAGTAGCCTCCATGTTTACTTCTGTAGGACAGCATGTTGCTTGTGATTAGGGGTGGGCAAGATGGCCCTACAATAATGTCACGATATTTCAGGGTATTTTCATGATAATGATATTTTTGACAATATGACATCAGTTTGTCTGCAAATATTAAGTAAAAACTAAAAACATATCTCTTATTTCTTTAGTTTATGCACAACAACTGTAACAGAGTGAGATTCAGATTCTGTATACAATGTTAATAGTTCAACAAAATTAAATCTAAATTTAAAAACATAATGTGAATAGCCCACAGGCCTTTGAGCTACATACTAACATAAGCCTGCTAACATGGTAGCATGCTATCATTTAATCAATCATCAATCCAGCCAATAGATATTGAGATATTTTGGTTTGGACTAGGGCTGCGCGGTATACCGGTTCGTACCGAAAACCGGTATTTATTTTCGTTATGACATGAATTTTTCAAATACTGCAATACCGGTGAATAGCCAAAACAACGTCATGAACATGCGCAGCGGCAAAGTGTTTCAGCGGGGACCCATTTCACCGCTGCACACCACAGGCGTGCTAGAGCTGGGGAGAGTGAGAGCGTAGAGAAAAGTTTAGAGGCGAGAATGGCTGCCGGAGAGAGTCCTGAAAGCGAAGCAACTATACACGTTGCTGAAGAGGAACACGATGACCCAGAGGAACTCATACCAATAAGAGCAGTGTTTCCCCTATATGCAACTTGCAGCAGCGCACCACGGCTGATTTTATTTTTCATCTTAGCTCTTTAGAAACCACAGTTATATTATTTGGCGATACGGACGCTTCATAGCCAGGCCTATAGAACAGGTCTATACCTTGTCCTTTTATTAAACAAACTAAATAGCCTCATGTTATTTATCTTATTTACACGAAGGCAGGTCATTTCTGTCTCTACATGGTTGCGCCTTTACAATTCTCTCTGTATCGCGCATGGCAGTGTTTCACCACGATGCGCATACAGACACACACAGACACGTGCGCACACACACACACACACACACATACAGGTGAGCACACAAGAGCGGGCCACATTTTCCTGACCGAAGCCGACCCAAGTCCAAGACAATTATAACCGAGCACGGCACTAATGGAGCGGAGCCTGTGTGTCGTTCCGGCGTTGTTGCGTAATTAACAAATTCCAGCACTTGAATAGGCCATAGCGCAACACAGCAGCATGTCAAGTTGGCCGAACCCGAGCAAAATACCGTCAAATACCGTGAAACCAATATGATTTTTAAAAAACCCTGATATGAAAAATCTGTCATACCGCCCAGCCCTAGTTTGGACCCCAAACATCACTGCTGATGTGATGTGTGTAGGTTGTGAATGACACTGCCTGTACTGTCCGAACAAGTTTGGAAGACCAGAACATGGTTTTCTCAGGCTTGTACAAAAGCAAAATCCTATTTAATAGTATAAATTATTTTTTTTTAATAAATGTAGACCTCACTCTTTGGACTTAATATCACTCCATATAATCATCAAATACAAAGTGTAATTTAAAGTTGACTCAATCCCAGCTGTGTCTCAAAGTCCAATTAGGAATCATAAGCACACAATGGCCTATAAGAGGAGAATATAAGAATGTATAAAATGCTCCACAGCAGTAATATTGTGACTGCAACAATTTTTTTATGAAACATTCTGGGTTCCTTATTATATATATATATATATATATATATATATATATATATTTTTTCCCGTTTTTATTTAATTTGGGAGAATCAAAGGCTCCTTTGAAACATTATAGCTCATTAAAAAATCTACCCAAACTAAAGAACACTTGAAGAATCCCAGCCTTTTTGTGTGTTTGATCATCCTTGACAAAGTAGCTTGAATTAGCTTTTTAAAGTATGTTTTGTCAGTAAAACTCTCTCTCCCAGGGGCCTCTTTGCTTTTCTCCTTCTTCTACTGTGGAGGAACTTAGAGCTCATAAGACTAAACTTGCAGCGTCTCAAACTGTGAACACGGCTCGGTACAAAACTAAGACAGATAGAAGGACAAAATTAAACACAAGAGAAAGAGATTAAACACAATCAAATTATAGCAATAGCCTGCTGCACATTTAAATCAATACAAATGTCAATTTCAATACGTTGCGTGGCCGTAATAACTGAGAAGTTGGAATTTACTTTCAAGTCATTGGCTCCAGATTCAGTTCATGTTGTTGGTAAAACACAAGAAACAGCAAACAACATTATTAGCATCAAAACAACAACAATCCAGACAGAGGCAGCATTCAGCTTTTCATTAATATTCAGGACGCAGGTGGAGGACAGCAGCCTGACTGCACTGTGGGGGAGTAACACACACACACACACACACACACACACACACACACCCACACACACACACACACACACACACACACACACACACACCGTCTCTCTCCTTGAACCCCTGTTCTAAGTCCTGCTTTCATCAAAACACCAGAGCAGCATATCAACAATATTCAAAACCTTCAAACCGAAGTAAAACCATGTGTTTGTATTTCATGGAAGATTATCAGCACTTTGAAAGCGTGGTTTGTATTAATGGGTATGTGTTGTTGTTTCCACTGTTTGCAGGTCAAAATTTTTTAAATGTGTCTTTCAGTAAACAATAAAGCGCAATTTGAACCTTTCTATAAAGGCCACACTGTCCATATGCATAGATATGATTGAATACAGAGTGCCCCAGGAATGAGTCCTAAAACCTGGAGATTTTTGCACTTCCATTTCCGTCATCTCAAAGCCAGAGGGCTTTTTGAACGGGTTTTTGGTTAGATGCTTGAAATAAGGACTGTGGCTAACAGAAGCTTTAGAGACTTTCATGTTTCATTCTCTGACACAGAATACGTCAGTAAATACCCCACTTGTGAATTCTGAAGCTTTTCTGTGTCATAAAAAAGGTGGTTGCTAACAGTTGGCTAAAGAGACTACAGAACGTCATCACGTGGAACATGGCTTTACAGCCTCACTGTGGTAGGAATGTTAAGTCATGCAACTGTAGTGTAGTTTGTTAATAGCCTGGCGTTAGCTTTTTACTGTTGGCAATTGCACTTAGGCTTCAAAAATCAAGAAGATGGTGATCATTTGTGAAGATTATCTTGCTGATCAAAACAAGTACGTATCAGAAACATAAGCAATAATCCAAAATCCCATGGAAAAATCCCTCAGGCTTTTTAAAGAGGGAACCAGGGTGATGCTAACATCTTCATTGGCCTACAGGAAAACGTCATGCCTGGATCACTCTATTACTACTCAGCTGGTAGCCACGCAGGGGATGAGCCAGTGATTGTAAAGCATGAATGAAGCCGCTGATGTTTGCTGTGATAGTAAGACTACAACTTACTTGTTGGCTCGCTAGCAATGCCAGAAGTGATGGCTTTGGTAAACTGAGAAGATTTTTCCAAAGAAAATTAGTTCAAACCTAATGTTATGTTTCATTCAACCCTTATTAAATAAATCCTATTGAAAAGTAGTATTTTTGTTGCCTAAGTTAGGACAATCCAACAATTCTGACACCATTATTTTGTCTACAATACAACCAAACATTTCAATATTGTGATTAATGTTTCCACAGTCTGACTGCTATTCCTACCATTACTGTAACAACAGCAGCAGCACAAAACTGTAAACCTAGAGGCAACTGATGATCTTTCCAGTGGTGTGACCTTGCACATACTTTCATTTCTATTCTCTATGACATAGCAATGTCTTTGGTTCTGCCATGGTAAGACTGTGTATGTGTATGTGATGTGAGAGTAAGCTGTGAATGAACGTCTCTCTAAAGCTATCTGTTTACAATGTTCACACAACTATTTCCATCACTGTGTGTATGACTGAGTGCAACACCATTGATGCCTTTAAGGAGATACTGTGCGGAAGTGTGCACCTTTATTCCCCATGTGTATGATTCATTGCGTTGAGACTACAAAGACATGCAAAGGACAAAGAGGTCAGGGAGGCAGTGGGACGCAGCCAGGAGGAAGCTATGATGACAGTGTTTTTGCCATTTGGAACAGATATAAACAATTCTGCCGTTAAACGTGGGCTGACAACAGGTTTAAAGCAAACAGAGAGCTCAAAAAAGAGTTTTGTCCTTCACACATCCCCAAATAGACACACATTTGTTTAAACACCTAGCCTACTGCACACACATTTGTAGAATATCATAGAAAAGGTTTTTGTCCTTGGCTCAGTGCTGTATAATGGACATGTGGAGGTAATAGTGGTGAGAGTGAAACCATGAACAGCACCACCACAGCAGTCATTCTTTTCTATTCAAACCGGGATCATTTCAATATGTTTTATAATTATTTTACATTTGTTAAATATTCAGTAAGTACATTTCATAAAAAATAGCTTCTTGTCATATTTGCTGAAACTGTCACTATATATCCAGACAGTAGTACATGAGACAGATGATGTGTGAAAAAGCTCCCAAGCCCTGCGCACGCTCTCACTAAGCCATTCTCAGTATCTTCAGCTTTGCAAACACAAATTGCTCAAAGACAAGAAAAGAGAAGGAAACCAGTGACACAAAGTTTGCTTTTACTACATAGGTCTTCATCTCTTTACTTGGCTTACCATGTACGCTGTTGTCTGCAGTTTTGAATGTTCACAAGCAATGACTGCTTGTGTTACAAACTCCTTGGCTCTGGTTGGTTGATTTCATTCAGGTGCGGTGGATTCCTGGAAATGCCATTAGGAGCACTAGAAGGAGCCATGGTTTTATCAGGACATGGTGACAGTTTCCACAAATATGACAAAAAGTTTTGTTTAGTTTTTCTTTGAATAAAAGTTGCCCTCAAGCCCACCCATAAATACACCTGAGGATTCTGGGACTACAGTCTGGAAAGTATGTTCCTGAAAATCTGTGACTGACACCAGTTGAGGATTATCAATTACACTGGTCATCAGGCAAAAAACAAAGGCAAGAGAAAAAAATATATATTGTAAAAACAACACAACAAATATTCCAACAGATTTCAGACTCTAGGCATTAAAAAGCTATGAATCAAAAGATGTAAAATTTGACTGATCTGGAGTAATTTGTTCCAGCATTAATCTCAGTCACTGCCACTCTCCTTCTCCTTACTGTGCGTGATACAGCCTTTATCCCTTCACTTCCTGCTCCTCTGTCATTTCCTTCCCCACCCCCCCTCCACTCCTCTCCACCCCTCCCTCCCTCTGGACAGCAAAAGCTCTTCTGTCTCCCTGAAGGTCTACTGTCAAATACCCGCTTACCTCGGCACTCTGGGCTGATATGTGTGTGTGTGTGTGTGTGTGTGTGTGTGTGTGTGTGTGTGTGTGTGTGTGTGTGTGTGTCCACAGCGCTACGCCAACCGGCCCAGTACACCACTGTGTCTCTGNGTGTGTGTGTTGTGTGTGTGTGTGTGTGTGTGTGTGTGTGTGTGTCCACAGCGCTACACCAACCGGCCCAGTACACCACTGTGTCTCTGGGATTTGACAGTTTTACTCAACTCTGTCTTTAGGGAAACACACACTGGGATAAGAGGGCGTGCACGGGGCTCACTGTATAGGGGAATGTGTGTCTGTGTGTGTCAGTGCACGGATGCATGTGTGTGTATGTGATGGTGTAAGCATGGGGAACCCCCAGAGAGCTCACAGCTCAATCGAACACAGCAGGAGTTTTAAAAGTTTTTTCAGAAGTACAATCACTCATGCAGAGAAAAAGGTCATGAAGGAGCACAAGTACCATCAAGAAAACTGTTGTGTGTTGTCAACTGTTGCCCATTTCTTCCTGCAGCAGTTAAATCCCTCGTTATAGTGGCTACGTGATTGAAAACAAGACTGTTTATTGACGTCACACTGGTTTTCAAGGTCAAACAATCGCACACATTGATAAGTACATTAAGTAGTAGTGTTGTGTCATTCCCAAATGTTTTTTTTTTTCAAAAGAGCGGCAGGACTTCAACTTTCAGTTTGCAAACGGTATCTTTATCCAACTAAATTCTCATTTGCAGTCAGAACTCCAGTTAAGTGCCAAACGAATCTTTTGAACAAATCTTTTTAATGAATGGATTTTAGTGAGTTAGTACACTGAAAAGAACTGCTTTGCTCATTACTATTAAGTACACTGAACTTAAAACACGAGAAAATCTTCAAAGCCATATCAGGCTCCTTCATTACACTCCTTCACATAATGAATGCACACACTGTATTAGATAATATTAATAAATATATGTAAATACATATATATTTCCTTAAACAATGCCAGTGAATATATCACCACAATACACATAAAGTGCAATGAAACCAACAAGCCTTGAAAATTAAAGGCATACAATTAAAAAAATATAATAATACTTTTTTTAAAAAAAATAAAAAATAATAATAATAATAATTACGGTGACAAACAAAACAAAAAAACTATGATTTCAAAAAAGAAAATGTAAAAAAAAAAACTTAAAAAAAAAAAAAAAAAAAAAACAAATAAAAAAAGTGAAAACTGAAAATAAAAATTTATTTCATCATAAATTTTGAAAAAAAAAAAAAAAAAGCCTGTTATTTTTCTTTGTATTTTTCTCTTTTTAAAGCTACAAAGGCCCAATGTAGCTATTTAGCGGTGGGATAAACATTTTGATGAAAAAATAAATAAATAAAAATAAAACTAAAAAATCCCATAAAATTACAAAAACAATAAAAGTGCCAAAAAAATTAAATGTCATCGTAGTTTTCACTGCATATTTTTCTGCAGCTGTGTAGAGTACAGGTACCTCCATCATTTTTCTGCAGCTGTGTAGAGTACAGGTACCTCCATCATATCACAGGTGATGATGAATAATAAAAGGCCTAAATCAGCTCAGATCAGCAAACACATGCAACGCATGCAGTGGTTCCCACAGCCCTGACTGTAACAGGGAGTATGCGTGTGGGTGTGTTCTGAGCAAGCCATTTCTGTACCAGTGTAAGTCAGTGATAATAATGGTGAGAAAAATGTTCCATCTAGAGCAGCTTCAAAATCCTTGACCCTCATTACACACAGGACCAAACACATCAATCACCTTAATTACATTCAGTGGATATTAAGATGAATGGTGGGAACGTACTATGTTAAGATATTTATTGATTTTGATATAATGCTAAAATTAGATTACTTACTCACACATTTTTAGAGCTAATCATGTAATGAGTGTCTGGTCACAGTGCTGCAGCATCTCCCGTTCTTTCTACTCCAAGACATGTACTATATCTATGAACCCAGACCCTCTCTGGTGCACATGGTTGGATTAACCCGGCAGGCCACCCTGGGCCAGAGATGAGCTTTGGGCCCATGCTGAACCCCAATCTCCCACTCTGTGCATTGTGTATTTACCCTTTCACCCTCAAGTGCCAAGTAAGTAGAGTGCACACTACAAACTACACATAGCAGCTTCATTATATTTCACCTACAGCCCCAAAATCTAACTAGAATTTCTCAGTTTTTGCTCAAAGCACGAAGAGATTCACTTAACATAAAAATGATTGAAAAATGTGTTCGTTTATAGAGTGCAGGCGAGTGACTACACGGCTAGGGGCATAATCATCATGAAAAAGTGTATGAATGTATAAAGTCAGAATAACAGGAGTTGTTCCTGCTCTTACCATTCTGCTGACACTGAGTAAATGCAGCATTAGCTCTGCCTATTACCAAACAAATATGCAAGTAATCAAATTCCAATAGAAAACCCTGGGGCTTTATGCCCTGGCACAACTGGCCACTTGGCCCAGTGGATATCCTTCACTGCCAATATCCAAAACTGTGTAAGTCATCATTGATGTCAAGCAACAACCCACCCTAAAACCCCTACACTTGTCACTGATGATCCCATAGTCATCAATGATTCGTTAAATTTCTTGGCATTAATGTACTCGAAGAGAATATCAACACAAGTGACAGAATGAAACTAGAATTACTAATTAGCAACACAATAACTGGGTGTATTCTCACATCTATCCTAACAGTCTGGTGTAACAGCATGCAAAGAACACTGTTAAACTGAATCTCTCTCCATAAAACAAAGTAAAGAAAAGGCATGGGAAGTTGTCCTGCGTCCTACACACCAAGCACACCATATTGACCTCAAACTGTGCTGTTACAAACTGCAAGTGCAACCAACTTGGCTATGTGGTAAAGTGAATGGAATTTTAATTATTGACTAAACACTGGCATGAAAGATCTGATCAATATTTGTAAAAAGGGATCATAGCCTGCCAATGTTATTAAAAAAAAACACTGAATTTTAGCACAGTAAGAACATTTTAAAGTGATCACATCATGCAGCTGTGTGGCTGAAATCATTGTGTACTCCCATGCTACTCAGCCCCTTACAGTTCACTGTTTCTGTCCCTGCTGAAGGAAAAACCCAGAATCCACGGTGAATTCAGCATGCTGCTCTACATTTAAATGCACTTATTCATCCACACGAGCCACCTAGTAGCTAGCTAGTTTTAGTCTTTACTGCTGGCTAACCAAAGCTGCCTAGCACAGTCTCTCTCCTGTGCTGTTGGCCACTGAGCACTCTCATTGCAGCAGGATAAAACAGCCAGTGTAACAAGGCCTTGAGGGCTGTGATGCTTTTAGAAACTAGGCTGAGAGACTTAGTCATAATTTGGCCTTTGGAGCACTGAATTATGAAATGAGGTAGCTCATTTAACCTGTCCCAAACAAACCGCAATGCAAAAAGCGATATGGGCTTACCACAGATGACGGATTGTTTTCACTTGTTTTAACATTGTCAGGCTAAATGAGACATTGACATGCTCGCTAAGTGCAACATTTTGCCAGAGTATCATGGTATTTGGTGCAAAGACGTTTGGAGGGAAAAAAAAGAAAGGGCTCGCACTGAATCAGAGTTTTGCCTAGAGGGCACAACTGAACACCAGGCCTGGTTTTGTGTCTCTGTTACATGCTAGCATTAAAAACACAGCTTGCCTCCTACCACAAAAACAAAAATAGATAGCATGCTAGCGCGCTAACATTAAACAACCAGCCACCAAGAGGCATAAAAGGCACAAGGATTAGCATGCTACGCATTAGCTATTCATATCTCAAAACATTATACTGCTAAAAATAGGTCAGATGATGGTTTAAACACTGCTATGTGGCCTTAGGTTGTTCAGAGCACACAAGAGATGAGAGGACATTGTGATCCCGTATGGTGGCACCATGTATTTTAATAGGCGAAGTAAGCTCAGGGTGATGCAGAATAGAATAAAGCTGAAGGATGGTGGAGGCATGGGGAGGGAGCACAGTAACGAGTTGACAGCAAAAACAAGAAAATGTTTACCATTCCTTCTTAAGTACATAAAAGGCATCAATACTCATAAAGGCAAACATCTAATCTTTGAGACTATGTAGGTTTGCAGACACATGAAAAAACAGACAGAGCTGGCCAATTTAGGGCCAAAAAAGTCCCTTTATTGAATTATTTTTGTTAATGTTAAGAGTGGTTGTAGCTGCACTTTTTTGGAGCCAATTCTGAGGTCACTTAGAGCCGGGGACCAGCCCTGCAACCTGACTAGAATATTTATTTTAAAGAGTTTTTAAAGAGCCAAGGGAACAGTCCAAAGACGTTTTTCCCCCCCAAGAGTGTTCCACCTGGTCCAGCCCTACTGTGATTCGATAGCACTAACCCAACGTTCTTTGCCCTAACCTGACCATGTACGACCTTGACGCATCAATGTGACATGCAGGCCTACTAGCCAATCACAGCACAGCAGAACAGGACTGGGTAAAAACACTCTTGGGACAAAAAAATGCATGTTTGAAAGCTAGCTAGAATTGTGCAAGAAATGTGCAATGAAGCAGGTGTCTCTAAATCAAAGTTCGCCCCATGGACTTTTTTGTTTAATCCGAGTCATACTGGTCCAGCACTTTTCACATTATTGCTTTTATCCCTAGTTCACATTCTCCATCTGTGGCCTTGCTACCTATGGCCCTTTGAACCTGGTATCTAAAACATTACACTTTACCTTGGGGAAAATCTCAGTTCACCAAAACCATAATTTCTGGCATTACTAGCTAAACAACAAGTAAACTGTAGCTCTACTTTAACAACAAACCACTTCTATATTCTTACTGATATGAACTACACACTTTTGGTAAGTGCTAGATGAACAACAAAGAACCAATTAATTTGACAGCGAACTACAGGCTAGCTAACCAACTACTGTGGTCACAGCAGCCACTGTCACAAAAAATACTTGATTACATCACACGCCATTTCATTCTTAAATGGACTGGCAACATTGTTTTATATAAACTCAGTCCGGAAATTTTTTTCATGCCGACAGATGTGAGAAAAGATGGATGAAAAAAAAAAGAAGAAGAACACCCTACCTCAGTTTCCTATGATCCTCTATTCTGTGTTTTGAGACAGTTTTAATGTTATAGTTTTTGTACTTCTATTGGCATGGTTCTATCAGAGTAAATACATATTTCAAGTCTCGGTGAGTTCGATATTAAAAGTCTAAAAGAAAAAATTCTAAATCAAAATTAAAATGACTGCAGACTAGCAGGTACAAAAACTCCTTAAATAGTAATACTGGAGGAAAATATGAGATAGACAGAAGTAGGTCTACATGTTTCTCTGCTTTCATGTTTTACACATGCACTCTCATACACACACATACATTCATGCAAACACCCCACCCCCTCACCCAACACACACACACACACACACACACACACACACACACTCTCTCAAAGTCTACGCCTCAGCGAAGTTGCCATCTCAGCACAGTTCTCTGACAGCCTTTGGTTGTCACGAAGATGATGAGGTCAGAGGTTTGGGGGCGGAGTTTGATCCTGATTGACAAAGACAGCCCTGACATAATCTCTACCAGTCAACCAGCCTCCCACTAGACCCTGTGTGTGTGTGTGTGTGTGTGTGTGTGTGTGTGTGTGTGTGTGTGTGTGTGTGTGTGTGTGTTTTTCAGTGTGAATGCATGTGTCTTTCTGTAGCTTTGTTACTGTGCATGTCTGTGTGTGTGCAGCTCTCTGTGTC
This sequence comes from Epinephelus moara, assembly GCF_006386435.1. Taxonomy (NCBI): domain Eukaryota; kingdom Metazoa; phylum Chordata; class Actinopteri; order Perciformes; family Serranidae; genus Epinephelus; species Epinephelus moara. Next base: position 9,999,645 of record NC_065509.1, on the reverse strand, counting down.
CAGGGCATATAATAGCAAAAAGGGTGAAAGTGACAAAACTTCAGGAGATTTTTTGACATATATCTCTTTGTGTGTGTGTGTGTGTGTGTGTGTGTGTGTGTGTGTGTGTGTGTGTGTGTGTGTGTGTGTGTGTGTGCACGCACAGCCATGTATGGTTTTTGGGGAGGATATAAAAAGTGACATGGAAGAGAGCCAGATATATTTTGACAAGAGATTGTGTCAATCTTTTGGTGAGACCCTATCTTCCCTCAGGATTTACATTGCCTCTCAGTCAGAAAAGCGCACACTCACCAGATATCAGCTCTGTCCAAATACTTCTACTGCAAAACATGCTGTATGTCTGTATTTCACAGGATATCACAGATGGTGAGGCATTTCCAAACTGCAAAATGTAGGACTCTTCAATTAAAAGTGCTAACTTTGGCATTTTCACATTATAATGAGATCTTAAGCGTGCTCATTGTGATACATTTGCATGATTAGAGCAAACAACTAAGACCAACCACTGAGAAGTCTCTACTGGCACCGCAGGCCTCCGGAGGAATCACTTCTAGCATGTTAAAGCCAAAGATGACAGGAGAGGGGGCGGGGTGACTGGAGGCAAGTAGGCTTATTGGAAATGTCTTAATTTAGCAAAACACCTTTCATCTCCAATATGGTCTTATTTGTTCACAGTAATTACATTAGTGCATCACACTTAATTTGTGTGATTTCTTTTTTTTTTTATTTTATTTCTTTCTTTCTTTTTTTACAACATATTTATTTTAGTTCTGGGATACCCTAAGATGAGCCATTTTGTTTTTCAAGAAGTACTTAGATTTAGAAGATAGACAGAAGAGCATGTGGGAAGAACTGACAATTAACAGTCCACATAAAATGTGGTCAATATTACAGAGGCACATTACAGGCATGCTAGCAGCAGTGCTTTGAGATAAATGCTACAATTTGCAGGTATTTTGTCACTGAGCAAACTGAAAGTTTGACCTGATGATGGCTCCAGATGAAAAGTTAAGGGATCACCAAAGTTATTATAGTTCATCCTCAGAGGAACATGAATGTGTGCACCACATTAAATGGCAATCTAGCCATCGTTGTTGAGAAATGTTTGTGGAGGTGGGTGTGGTTAGTAGTCAGCTGCAGGGGAGAGGTATGGGGGGATGGCTCATCAGAGCAGTACCAGGTGAGTCGATTGACACAGCTGCTGCTGGTTTGCTCTGATTATATCTTTCCCTTTTTAATGCAGTTGTGTGCAGGCTCTCGAGGACTGCTGCCCGGAAGAAGGAGACGGTCACGGACTGAGTTTTGGTTTAAAACTGAATGGACTGGGAGACGTGTGCTGGAGGAGCCGGGCAGCCATAGGCACATGTTGAAGGTTGATTTTATAGTTGTGAACTGGGCAGTAGTTAATAAAGTACTGCATGTAACAAAGTGCTGAATCTGTGCGTCAATGATGGGGGAGCTCACAGAGGTAGCAAGACTGCTACAATGTTATTCCAATAAAAGTCAACCTCATGGTGGCACTATAAGAAAAGTCAAGGGATTACTAAGGTCAGTAGGATTTATCCTCTGGAAACAGTTACTTTGTTACAAAATGTTGTGCCAACCCATCCAGCAGATGTTGAGATACGTCACTTGGTTTATTAAAAAATCTGACCTGCTAGTAGCATTAGATGAAAAGTTGAGGGAATACTGCAGTCACAATGAATCATCTTCTGGAGATCATGAATGTCTGCACAAAATCTCATAGTGATCAGCCCAATAGTGGAGTTTTTCAGCACTGAAACAACTAGCTACAACGTTAACATGGCTTTAATTTGTAATTACTAAGAAATGGAATTTATAATCTACAAAACCTTAAGAGGAAAAACACATTCATACATTGATGAAAATACAAATAGCTATCTCCATGTCAAGGAAGCAACCTCCATCTACTGTGGAAGATTGTGGGATAAGGTTAAAAGCAGTTCTGCTGAAACACGTACGAATACACTCCTTATGCAACTACATCATAAGTCTTTAACACACAAACACATCAACATTGAAACGTCACACACACAAACACTGATACTGTCTAACGTGAAACAACTAGACATGCTTTTCTGCTTGTTTGCTCGTGCGTGTGTGTGTTTGATGTATAAAGGCTGACACAGGACTGCATTATTCACTGGATGGAGATCAGTTTGACCTCCCAGGATGACCTGTTTTTCAGATCTAACACATCCCACACACACAAACACACACACACACACACACACACACACACACACACACACACACACACACACATAAAACACTCATTGGTTTGACACAGAAACACTAATGTACTACACTGATGAAATGTTTGTCGTCATGTGTTAATGTTTGTGTGTGTGTGTGTGTGTGTGTGTGTGTGTGTTCATAGAAAGCTTATACAGAAGCTGTGTGGTCTCTACAGATCAATACTGTTATTCAAACAAGCTGGAGGAGACTAGAAAGCAGTCTTTCTCTCTCCTTCTCTTTCACCTGTCTGTCCCTCTTACCCCTCTCTCTTTATCCTTCACTCCTCCCACCTTCCCCCTTTCCTCCCTCTATCCTCCATCCCTCCTTCCATTTCTTACTCATCCTCTTCCTACACCTCCATCCCTCCTTATCTGCCTCATTTTTCTCTCTCCTTCTCCCCATTCTCTCTATGCATTTACCGCTCTCTCTTCCTCCCACAGCTTTATCCTCCTCCCACTTTCTTTCACATCCATTCCCTTTTTCAATCTTCCCTCATCACTCCATCCTCCTACCTCCCTTCTATCCTTTCCACCCTTCACTCTCTCCCTTGTCCTGTTAGCCTTAGGCAAAACTGGCGTTTAAATAAACTGGCCAATACTGCAGTCTGCACAGCTGGCTTAGCATACATTCCAGTAAAAAAGAAAGATGACGAAAGAAGATAAAGATCACAAATATACCTTTGAAGATGCAATCCGCTCCTGGATAAAAGGTTTTTTTTTTTTTTCTTCTGAAAATCTCTTTGACTTCCCCGCCGCCGTGGGAACGCTGAGTGGCTAAATCACAGTGTAAAGTCCTGAGGTCGCAACAGGGGCAAACCAGTGGCTAACATTGGACAGTTACCAAAGCAAGAGACAACATGTAAATGAGACAGCTCCTCTATGGGTAAAATACTGTGTGGTGTCAGTTATATCCTGTCTGGACAACTGCAAAGTGACCTGCAAAGAAAGCACCTCTGATGCCACTGTCATTCAGCAATACCACTAAAACTCAAAATTAAATCGTTTCTATGTGTGTTTATCAACACATAATATCAAAATCTTACTGCTGAAGACGAGGTCTGGATTACTCCAAGCTGCTAGTTTCCATTACGTACTAAATTTGGACAAAAGGCGAGCTATGAAATGTGTTTCTGGATGCTAATCGATTTTACTTTTCACATTTAAACTATTCTTTATATATTGATGTGTTTTGGCTTGGTGTTAAGTTTAGTTGTAGTTGTTACCTCATCCAATTCAACACTAGATATATATGTGAAAACTTAAACTATTCCAATGTATTGTCATACAAAGGTTTGTATGATGTCTTACAAAATGTTCATACAATGACGCATTACAAAGGTTAGGTTTAGGCAAGTAAAGTTACTGGACAAGTAAAAGAAATATGGTGATGATATGCCTTAAAATCACTCAAGGTCCATTTGGTTTTACAGATAGACACAAAAACCAGTTTCCTGGGGGAAAGCCCTGTGTTTGTTTGACCCATCCACCACCCCAACCTGCCTCTTACCTGGACTTTCACCCTTTATACTACTTGTTTCTTTACTCCCGTCAGCACATTGGTCACATGATCCCAGCCTTCCCGTTTACATGGGTGAGACACAAATTACTGGCTTATGATTATATGGCTTATATACAAATTCTGGTGCCTTACCTTTCCTATGTTTATGTACAAAATGTGCATGAGAACAGCCTGACTAATTCTAATGTGGTATTGGTATCATGTTTCACACACAATGTGCACCGTGTTACATCATCATTGTCGTTACCATCATCTATGGTGGAGGCTTTTAGAGTCACATGATGGAGTGCATGCTATGTTTCAGAGGCTGTTTAAGAGTAACATTTCGAGAAGAAAATACTGATACCTGAAGTATTGTTGTGTGCCTTTACAAACCCACATGAGATGAAATAGATTTCAATAACTCACACACAGAATCGAAGCACTGCAAGTCAGCCAAACTTTTTCTCATTTGAAGCAGGTGTCTGATGAGGTTAAATGAGCCAGAGTTCCTGCTGTTTGGTGAAAACTTTTCAACACTAAAAGGAGTAGAAAGACTTTCAGCCTTAATAAGACCAGTAGCTCAGACTGATGAAGTTTACACAGCCTGGACTCTATGACATTGTCTCCGGAAGAGAATATATAGGGTTTATCTTATTACTAAGGCTGCATTTTCTGCACTATGAAGCATCAAAAGATCATCATAGAGATTTGATAAGTGCGAATGACAAAATGAAATATACTACAGTGAAAATGACTACCCTACCTTTTGTGCATATTTTACAATTGAAGGAAAGGTAATAATCCACTTCAGGCATCTCTTAGGGCTGAATGATTTCCATATCACAAATGAACACCTTGAGGAACGCAATGAGAAGGAAGAAGGTGCTACTTTTATATGTTGTAATCCTGCTCTTTCTGACTACAATGTGTCTGTAATATTAAGAACAATTTCTTCATGCCTGTGTAAAACTTCAAAGAAAACACAATCTTGTCAGTCTTGTGAGAATGCAGACCTGGTATTTACAACATCACTGAAAATTACTGGAAAAGTATGTTTAGGGTGACTGAATTTCCAGAATGAAGAATGAAACAGAAAAAGTGATTTGAAATACGATGTGGTCAAATGAAACTGTTGAAACAAGATAAAGAGCTGAATGTCTGCATCATTGGAACAGCACAAAATGCTGCACCAGGACATTTTTTCTTTAACCTAACTTAAGAAGTAAGATTTTATAAATCTTAAAGAGTGTGCTGCGGAAGAGCTGTCTTCCTTAGGTACAACAAAGGGACATACAGCTACTCAGTTGATACTAAAATGGACGGTCCGCAGGTAAAGAGAAGTGACGTGTTTTTGTGGATCCGATCGTGATTGGTTAGATCGTTTGTCCAGACATAGCAAACAAATGTTTGGGCTCCACAGCTCCATGTCCAGGGCCATGTGGACAGTGGAGGAAAGAGGACATCTGGCCTCCAGGACATCACAGACATTGCCCCCCTCGCTCTGGTTCTCTGTGGCGAAGGAGCAGAGCACAGCCTGTGTGTGGAGCTTCCAACAAGCTCTGTGGGCCCCAGATTTCCTCTCACCCACTACGATTGCCTCTCTGGCCCCAGCAAAGCTTACAGATTTTTACAAACAAAACATTTATGAAATATGATGTGTTGTGATAATGATAGCTTAAAAATAGCTTCATGGCTGTGGTCCTGATCAACACTCTTACACTGCCTTATGCGAGCATAAACAACTGATGATGTGAGGACCAATCATAGCAGAGCATCCCTCCATCATCCCCCCCAGACCACCCATTCTGGCACCAGCCCCACAAGAAACCTGGTAGGTCATCACCATGTAAGCTAACACAAGTGCACTGAAGGTTTACTACTATGACTCATTACTTTCCACAGACATCTGCCATGTTGCATTTAAAGACAAAAATAGCATTACATTCAACAACAAAAAGAAAAGAAAGAAAAAGAAAAGAATAGAAATGAAAAACAAACCAAAACTGGGACAACTGGCTGAGAGGAGATACAGATGATGTACATAAGCAGCTGGGGAAAATCGCATATCAAAAAACACTGTGGGAGTATTTTTAATTATAGCGAATAGGTAACAATGTGTCCAAGACTTAGAGTAAGGACATGCAGCATAAAGTGGGAGCTCAAAAAGCAAGACATACCAGTTTTACTGTCTTATGAGCCAGCCACAACTACCTGCTTTATATGGTGCTGTGAGAGGGACATGAGGAAAGTCTTTTAAGAGAGTGGGTAGCAGGAAGTTATAAGTAAATGGTTTGAGGTTGCAATAGAAATGTCAAGACTCATCATTAGACAGCCATTAATAGCTCATACGGACACATTTTAAAAAGGCCAGACTACAAATGAGGCCTTTAGAGCTCTAATGGACTGTAGGTGTGATGTAGAAGGAAGCCCCTAAAGTAGCCCATTTTAATATGAAACTGGCAAAGTTAAATATGTTAAAGTCTTCATGTAACCTTGAAAATAGAACACTATGGTCGGGTTAGCGTCATTTGTTTATTTTGTATAAAAAAAAATTCTTTCTCATTTTGAGTTGTCATGCAAGGAAAAGCACAGGTATGTCTAAAAACATCAACAATGGCTCTGTTCTATTTTGGTACCAGAAAAAGCCATGTCAGAGGACTCTGGAACAAGAGCACTTATATGAAACACAGCCATGATGAATGTTATTAGTTACACCTGTGCTTGATGAGTCATAATGGTCACCATGAGGGTAGTCTATAGTGTCCTTAGGTGTGATGATGACATCCGCTCCATCTCCTGTGACCCAACTTCACATCTGTCAACGACTGCAGTTGCCCCTCTTCAGAGTTCCCTCCTGGCCCAGTCACTTGACTATTGGCTTTCGTCCTGCACAGCTGGAGTCATTAGTCATTAATTTTACACTACAAATAGATCACAGTTCACTGATTAAAGGGGAACACCAATTGTACATATCAATTTCTGTTCATAGGTGTTGGGGAGTATTAAAGTGTAGTGGCTCCAGAGGAAGCTGTGCAAAATTGGATAAATTGCCCCAAGTGATGTCAATTAAGTCTGCGTCGTTTGGGGCTGAAGACTACAAGTTTGAAAATGATATAACACTGTGGGATGAATTATATACAATGAGGTTATGAGACCTTTGTCAAATAAAGAGATGACAGCTCTGGTTGTGCTGCATCAATATTGATACTTTCTCACCCAGGCCCCCAGGAATGCAAATCAGCCTTGCAGCCAATTTTTCCCAGTGGCCAGGTGCAGTATTGCAGCAAAAAAATCCCTGCAGCCCAAAAAACATTTCCCCCTATGACCACCATTATAAAATAGATGTCTGTAAAACTGTTGACAGGGCCGCAGCGGCCCGGGTTCGACTCCAGCTTGTGGCCCTTTGCTGCATGTCATTCCCTCTCTCTCTCCCCCTTTCACACTCAGCTTTCCTATCAATTAAAGGCAAAAATTCCCAAAAAATATGTTTAAAAAATAAAAAAAAACTGTTGACAGGATACCTCAAACTGCAACCAAGGTCAAATATGACTCTTTCTATTTTGAATTTTGGATCAATGGAGGTTTGATATTGGAATATATACAAATCACTTTTCGAGAGCCATGTAAAGCGATTCAAAAAACGTGACGTCATCACAATGTAAAGGCTATGCGCCAAACTGTAACTCATGGATGGGGCCAGTGGGAGAGACACTACTGAACATATTCAGTTGGCCACATACCCCGGAAGTAACCAAACACTAGCAACTTTTTTTGGCGTACGCGCCACACAAGCATCTCCATGAGAATGAATAGGCACCATCTTGGGATCCAATATCAAGGTACTGTTATATATCTATGAACTCAAACTAGGTTACATTAAATAAAGGAAGACAACTTTGTTTTTCTCATATGCTTGCACAGTGAATGAAGAATCCAGGAACAGAAACATTTTGATAAATTGAAGTCACAGGCCACCTATACGTCATTAGCAAAACTCTATCAATACATCTGTTTTCAAACTGTCACAAAACTCATGCAGCATAATTGAAGTTATTATCCAGTCATATGCTCAGTACTCCCCAAATATATGTATTTTACAGAAAACTTTACGATTTAAAATACTTGAATGAACAGTCTTACACACTAGCACACCTGTGCTGTTTATGTAAAAGTGTCTTCAATGGAATGGTTTTAGCAAAGATGCATGTATTTAGGCAGTACTGAGCACACTACTTGGATTGTACTGCACAAAATTTGTGAGTGTTTGTAAACAGATGTTTAGATATAGTTTTTCTGTTGCTAAACAAGGTTGCCTATGACTTGAATTCATTAAGAATATTTGCCTTTTTGGATTCTCTGTTCACTGAAGGCACACAAGAAAAACACGTTTTCTTCCCTTATTCAATGTAACATGGGATGAGTAAATTATATACAGTACAAATGATCTTTTGGTGGGTGAGTGTTGTTTTAAAGACAGGGAGACACACTCATGTGTTGCATTACTAACACATTTGCTTGCTTGGCTTTTCGACTACACTCAAATGTGAATATGGTTTGAAACTCAGTGTGTTCATAAGCCACAGTGGGACAATGTCACAATAGTGCTTAAAATGCTGTATCCTATTATACTGCCACTTATTTGAGACATGTTTTGTAACACTAAAAATCACCTGTGAGACGATCCTGTATTGTATTACAGTCTTTAAGCAGTGTTGCAGGGAGCAGAGACAGGAAAAGTTGCACAGGCACTGTGCTGTGATGTGACCAGAGCTGATAGAGATCCATTAGTGAGGACGTCATGAGGTCTGGACCAGAGTCGCCCACAGACACACAGCAGTCAGCGTTAGTCATCGTCATACATGACAAAATAAACAACGCAGACGGGACTCTGACACAAGTCATCACTCCAGAGAGAAAAGGCAAGAGCTGAGAAAGAGGATAACAACACTGCAAGGGGTTAGAGGTTTAGTCCCCTGTACACAGCAAGGTATTAATAGCTACGTAGTTCCCACAGACGCCACCGCTGCTGTAAGGGGAAGGCACATTTAAGACAAGCTTCCAGTAAACAGAAGAAACAGAGAGGAAAATAAAGTAGTGTCAGGTAAGAAATTTTCTTTTAAAGCCATGACAATTCATCATAGTGATGTAAACACATCATGAAATATGCAGTGTTGTCTCAGGGTTTAGGAGGAGAGGAGATAAAATACCCCTTTTTTTCTCAAATGATAGTAGGAAGTGAAAAATCTTTTTAAGTCAGAGGGAGGCATTTATATAAAGAGTCTTGGAAAGAAACAAAAGATATGAGACAAAAAAAATCCTTTAAGGAGAGAAAGAGAGATCCGAGTAAGTAACTGTTCACAAGTGATTGTTTCGTTTTGATAGCCGCTCAACAGCTGTTTTTCTGTGCTGTATCTGTATCTCTGTGTGTGTGGTTAAGTATTTGTCTCTCTGGAAGCTTATAGAGGTATGTTTATGTGCATTAGGGCTGTCAAGGAATATTGGAAAAATGGACCTTCGAATGTGAAAATTGATATTCGATTGTGGAGGGGTAAAAAAACACCACCGCAGCTGCCCTCTTTGCGAGTGGGAGGTGGGAGCAGTCATGGAGCTGCGCGGCGCAGCCGGTGTGGATGACACAATCCAGGGTCCGACATTAACGGTTGCCCGAATGCCCGGGGCAAGTAAAAATAGCCGGTGGGCCAGCAGACCCTGCGCAGACATGCCCGATCGGGCAAGCAGCACCGACTCGGACACACACACACATACTGGACAGCCTCTCAGTCCTTAGCCGCTAACGTTAGCTCATGTACAACACAGGTACCACACAGAAACTTTTACAAAGGGTCATAATGTGCTTCTAGTGACTGTCAAATCGCCAGCGAAAGTTGTTTTAATTGCGGACACGGAGAACAGCTGCCTGCTCTCATGGGACAAAGATCCTCTG
>NC_065509.1:9960874-9989330 GCF_006386435.1 Epinephelus moara | reverse complement strand
CTGCTGCCTCCATTGGCTGAACGTCTCTGCTGACGTAAGATATAAGTCATGAGCGAAAATATGCACCACACAGCCAGAAAAAGAACCTCTTAGGCAGGGCAAGTAAGAATTTAGATGGGGCAAGTAGATTTGAGAAGTACTTGCCCGGCAGGGCAAGTAGGAAAAAACCTTAACGTCGGACCCTACAATCGGTTAACATGGGTGCCGAAAGGAAACTGGCTTCGCTTCTCGGCGCTTCGAGGCTATTCGAAGCGCTTCCGCGGGCGATGTGTTCTGACGGGTCAGAAAGGGGGGGGCGAGCGAGAGGTCAGCGGTCGTTTATAACATAATCTTATAGATAATCATAATTGTTTTATGTGTTTTAATGTGTAGGTATGTAAATGTTTTCAAAGACGTTTATGTTGAAATAAAAATACCTACAAGTAGTTATGTTTCCTTGTATTAATACATATAGAAGTATGTTTCCTTGTATTAGTTTGCCCTCTTGTGGACATAATGCGAAAAAAAAAAAATTTGAATGGTTCAAACCTATGAGTTATTTTTAGAAGGAATATTCAAACGTCATTTTTGAGCCATTTTGACAGCCCTAATGTGCATGTGTTTATAGAAACTTGCATCAGAGAGATGGCCCTGTACTGTGACCCTCGCATCCTTCTCTGACCAGGAGTGACTTAGAAAACATCTGGGACAGCCGTAAAAGCTCTCACTCTGCTTCTTAAGTTTTTGTCACTGTGGGGCAAAGCAGAAAACGTTTTTTTTTTCCTTTTTAGAGGCTGCCAAAAACAAGAGAGACTTTCACTTAATGTATTCATATGTAAACAAAGAGACTATGTGCATTCTAATCTAACCCCTTTAGAAATAGCAATTAAAGAAAACAAAGTTTTTAAATGTTGTACATTTTGGATACTTATTTTTATATTATGTAAAATATACATTATTGAAGTTAATACTTCACACATTGTTGTTTTTCTTTTCTTTTTTTCTTACATAATTGTCATTCTTTTATTCCATTAAATATGTTGGTGGTAAGTTCATGGCTCTAATTCATCATGTTTTGACACCTGTATGTATAAAAACATTCATTTTAATTATAAAGAAAAATAACTACCATTATATTAGCCCCACACACCCAAGAGCAACCCAAGCCCCGCCTTGAAGGTCAAGTTAATTTTATTTAATTGTATTTTCTATATAGCGCCAGATCACAACAGAAGTCATTTAAGGTTACCTTTCCTACAGAACAGGTCTATACCTTGTCCTTTTATTAAACTAACTAAATAGCCTCATGTTATTTATCTAATTTACAGGACGGCATGTCATTTCTGTCTCTACATGGTGGCGCCTTTACAATCCTCTCTCTGTGTCGCGCACGGCGGCGTTTCGCTAGTGTGCGCACACACAGAGACTTTCTGATTTTTCAGTCCGAACCTGACCCGAGCCCAAAGCAGTTTGTTACCTGACATAGTTATTGTTTTGGACAGTGTGTAAATGACCATCAATGGCTGTTACGCACAGTCAAACACACCGTTCGCACAGCAGTGCAGCACTGCACACTCACTCAATTGGAGCGGAGCCTATGTTGTGTCAGGCGCTGTCACGTCAATAACAAATTCCAGCACTTGAACAGGCCATAGCACAACACAGCAGCATGTCAAGTAGGCCGAACCCGAACTGAAGCCGAGCAAAATTTTGGATTTGTTATCCTGGGTTTGGGTGGAACAAACGCAGCTAGAAAAGCAGCAGTGTGTCACTAAAAAAAATATAGATCTGAGTGGCACAAACGTGGCTGGAAAGGAAGTGGTGTGTAGAAAGCACCTGGCTTTGAGTGGCACATATGCTGCAACTGATGTTGTTGTTGTTTGTTGGTCTTGCACACCAGTCTCCCGGGTCAAAGTCTGGTGTTTGTTAGACCCACCCACCCCGAGCGGACTTTCATGCTCTTTCAAAAGTCCATTGCTCTGAGCTTCTAATAATAAAGGGCATAGATGTACATTGGATTTAGTGCAAAGCCTTGTATGTCTCACACAGAAGCTTAACGGTGAACCCGCTGTCATTATAATGACACTGGGTAGACCGCCCATGCAGCATATCTGGATGCACTGGGTGTGAGACCAGGCTGCCGTTATAATGTATGTATGCACAATATCTAACTATAGTCTACGTGTCTGTCTTACCATCTATAGATCTTTTCAATCATTGTCTTTAAAATTATATTTCAAATATTTTTGCCAGGTTTTGAAAACCGGGTACAACACCTTATATATTTCTGCCTGAGGCTTTAACAAGGCAGAGAGGGGCAATATGCAGAAAGAGACAGGAAGCAGCAAGGGCTAAAATACAGACATACAGCCTACAGGACACCTCCAACAACTGATATTTCTGTCTATCAGAAACAATATTGCCAAAGATGAATGCAAGCACCAACAAAGAGCAGTCCACATCAAACTGAGATAATTACTCAGCTGGCATGAAAACATGCAGCAAGGAATTTCTCCTTCCTAGTCTTTTACACACACAAGCGAAGGACACACACTGAAACATAAAAGCAGACCTTCACAGATGCACGAGTACAGTCAGTGAACATAAACTGAATATACCACACTACTACATACACTGCTGTGAAGTTGACATCTAAAAGCTGTGAAAGCAAAGTGTTTTAATGTGACACTGTTATATGAAAGCCTAGTCTATAGTCTTAGTCTAGTGTGTGTGTGTGTGTGTGTATGTGTGTGTGTGTGTGTGTGTGTGTGTTTGCAGGGTGACTCACTGTACAAGAGGTGCTGATTATACCTTAGAAAAAATTTAAGACACTTTTCTGAAACAGCACAACTTCCAATTGTCAGCTCTCTTCTCTGTAGTTGTGAATATTAAATAAAACATAGAAGGCAGAGTGGCAGAGAAGAGGGGAGCAGCTCTTAACATGCCCTCTGCAACTGTCACACAATGCTTGAAAAATGACGCGGTTCAACAGAGCGTTTGTGACCCTAATTATAGAGGAGCCTTGATGTACGTGCTGTTTGGGGAGTCTTTCAAACTACCTGAAAAACAGCACTAAGTGCAGTCAAAGTCATTAGAGAAAAACTGACATTGCCAGAGGTGCCTAATCTACAGAATGACCTCCATTCAGTGCAACCACCACTATCAACAAAAATCAATGACTTCTCTCAATAATTAGAATCACAACTATGAAACTATTCTGCAATAAAAGCCTATTTGCCATTTGATATTTGATACTGGTGCAATAGAGATTTGACATTTTGACTTTTTTGATATGCTTTTATGATAATGTAATAATATGTGGAGTGAATTTTTTTGTCAAACAGTGACTTAGATATGCCCTGATAACGGTATCTTCTGCTACACAAAGAAGAGCAGTAAACACAGGCAGTGATGCACTGGCTAACGTTTTAGTCAGTCTCTAAGGAGGATGACTTTTTTGCCAACATGCTGCTGGAAACTTACTGATTTTTTGGTATTTTCAACCATATAGGTCGAAGTCCCTGTAAATGAAACAGTACATGGCTTCGGTAACCAGAAACTCTCATAGTTAGTCCGACTCTATCTCGCCCTTGTTTATATTTCTTTAAACCAATCACAATCGTCTTTGGTGGTGCTTCGCCCAGGATGCAGCAACAGTGTCCTTGTAAAATAGTGGTCTCTATAGCTAATTTGAACATTAATGACAACTCCACTATTTGAATTTTATTAAGGCTCTAAGTTTTGCACAGTTAACAGCGTGGCCCCTTTGAGTCCCATGTTGTCTGCGAGAGGTTGCTACATTCTATGAGACAGCTCCACCCTATTGTCCAAATATGGTCACCTCTGGCTCCAAAAATCCAAGATAGCAACAGCCAAAATGCTCAACTCAAGGCTTCCACAAACCAGTGGGTGACACCATGATGTCTATATCCATTAATGTTATATGGTCTAATGTTTTAGCATGTAGGTTGCCAGCCTGGATGTTGTTTCACGCACACTGCTTGAACCAAGCGTGGAGATAGGTCTGTCTATGTGACACTGCTTTCACAAAGCAATAAGAATTTTGAAAAGGCAGCCTAACACAAGGTTTTACCTGCAGTCTACATCCTGTTAGCTGAACTAGTAACCAGAAGGAGCTGTTGGCTAATCAGAAGTAGCATTAGCTGTGTGTGTGTATGTGTGTATTTTTGTTGTAGACTGTGTGTCTTCCAGGGTCACTCTCAAAACCATCCGCTCTGTGCTCCAATTTAAAGTCCAACAGCTTCAGGTCGGTTTAGGTCATCCTCCCTTCCTGTCCTTTCCCCCATCAAGTGCTTTCACCTTTCTATCAGATCCTATTTCTGTTTGATTCAACTCAGAGAAATCATCGAACGCTCTGTGTCCCTCTATTTAGGGGCCCAGCAACAATCAATTTGATAATCAGTCGCAGAAGAAGAATAACACATCAAGACTCAAACCTACACAATATGAGTTGTGAAGATGTGACATTTCTGCAGAGTACTGGCTGCCTCGGGCTTTGAGCGTTAAATATTTCCACAGCACATCAACAACATAAGCAGCTTTCACACCAACAGCAACAGCAAAGGTCTTCTTAGCTTGATATTCAAACATAAGGAAGCTAAAGACATTGACTGATGTTTAGATAACCTAAACATGATGAGTTAAGTCAGGGTGGGTTTTCTCCTTAAAACACCATTTTACACTCTGTTTTTACACTAAAAATCTGACTTTCTACAACAATCCAGGGTAAAATATGCCAACTCTACCAGAGCTGCTATCATTTGATAGCATGGTTTGACATGCCCGTTCCCATGGAAACAAAGTCAGAGCCACCATGTGCTTGACTCATGGGGAGGTGAAATGGCTTGCCATCAATTTGTTGCTGGTTGGCCTTTTTTTGAGAACTGGCCCTTCCTGTTGCAATGTGTGTCTCCCTGCCTTTAACTTATGATAACAGGTGTTTCTATTCAGGGACTCCCAAACTTCATTATCTGATCTGGACCATTGGATACATATATATTTCGTCCCAAGGACCTCCATCTAAGGGTGTTTGCTGTTCATATATATAGAATAAGTAGGTTGGGTTGGTAAGGAAACAAGTTTAAAACCAAAAAAAAAAAAAAAAAAAAAAAGATTATAATGATAAGAATAGACTACATGGCCGAAACCAACATGCAGAAAGCACTGAGACACAAAAATATTCCCCCCATATGTACTTGCTGAACATCTTATTCTAAAGCCATCAGCATTAATGTGCTGCTATTAAAGCCTTGACTTTCCACAACAATTCTGAACTTGGTTGTAGGGATTTGCTCCCTGCCTTTATTCAGCCACCAGAGCATCGGTGAGGTTGGCCACTGATGTTGGCCGATAAGCCTGGACTCAAAGTCAGCGTTCCAGTTTGTCCAAAAGGTATTGCATGTGGTTGAGGTCAGGGCACTGTGCAAGCCAGTCACGTTTGTCCAATCAATCCTGTGTTGGGGCAAAGGGACATTCACACTGTAAAATTTAGAAAAATTAAAATTTCAAGGTAAAAAAAACTTCATTTTTTTTTTAATTAGGCAATATAACTTAATTTCTTTGTTTTTAGCTCTGACTTTATCAAAATCAGTTTTTAAGTTTAGTTTTGGTTTATTTACTTTATTAATCCCCCTGAGGAGAAATTCAATGTTTTCACTCTTGCTTGTCAATTACACACAGGTTGCACACATGCACAAACTGGACCTATACATGCACAAAGTGGAGAGATGTCAGAGTGAGGGGGCTGCCCTTTGGTCAGGCGCCCCGAGCGGTTGGGGGGTTTAGTGCCTTGCTCAAGGGCACCTCGGCAGTGCCCAGGAGGTGAACTGGCCCCTCTCCAGCCACCAGTCCACGCTCCATATTTTGGTCCGGACAGGGACTCGAACAGGCGACCCTCCGGTTCCCAACCCAAGTCCCTATGGACTGAGTTACTGCCGCCCCATTTACTGCAATGCAAGCAGTCACAATAGGCCCAGGAACAATCTCCCTCAATATGACCACACAATGCAATCTCATCACAGGTCATAAAATAGACACTTTTTCACATCCCTCACGCATGATAACAACACCTACGGCACGCCTTTTGCATCTCTGTGAAATGCATCCTCCATCATTTGTATGTGATAAACAGCTGTCTCCTTGGTGAAATTCATTGTAATGTGTTTAAAGTTGACAAACAGTCGTGGCTCGGTTTAGGCAACAAAACGACTTAAAAATAAGTATGTAAAATGTCATAAATATATCGCACAAATGACACAAGTACGTCACAGATGGATGTAAATTATGAAACGTTAGGTTCACCGACATTAACTTGGACAGCGGTCTCCTGGTTGAAAGTCTGTATTTGTTTGACTTATCCATCACCACTCTTTCCCACCCTACACGGTCTTTTATACTCTTTATAATACATCAGATGCTCTGAGTGTTGAAATCTTTCTGCAGGTGGGATTACACTGTAATTAGTTCAAAACCCTGTGCATCTCATAGAGATGCCAAGGGTTGCCTTTGGCAATGGCATCAAACTGAGGCACTTGACAAAGCGTTGGTTTTTGACAACGGGCTGGATCCCAGTGGCTAAAGAGCCTTACACAAGAGGGGTGCAGGAGGGATCTGAACTGCATACAGCATCGTGGTTTGCACTGTTGTTATCAGAGACTTCTCTGAGACATGTATAAAAAGACACATAACTGCCCCCATCATGTAGCTTGCTCTATATCAGAAAAAAGTATTTCTTAAGCTTAATACGGTGCATGCTGGGAAGTATATGTTTACCAAATACTGTTAATAATTATGCAATTAACTTATACCAAAGACTATAAGTTGGCATTTTTACAGTGCATGTTAATACAGGACAGGGCTTCCCCAAAAACGGCTGCCACAGAGAGCAGGCACACTATTAATTAAATTATCACAATATGCCATATAATAAACAGTGAAAAACATGAATAACATGAAAGCAGACCCAAACCAAAAGTTCACTTTGTTGCTGATAACTGACAATAGTCTGTATAGAGGTGGGACGGAGTTGTAAAGACACACCTGCAGCTTCAATACTCAACTTATAAGTTGGGTCTTTGAACCCAATCTGGACCTGTGATTTGTGTTCTTGTCTACCTCTCACATTTCTCTCTTTCTGCTGTCAAAATGGGAGGAAACTACAACTTAACCACACTCTGAATATAAAAGTGGAGGCCATATTTATGCAAACTCTCAATTTCCAGGATCAAGGCAGTGTCCTCATTTCTGCTGTCCAGGCACGTAGCACAGAGACCCTCTATAAACCACTGTTTATCAGACAGGTGTACAGATCTGTTCTGACAGCTGACATTAACACAACCACTGACCCTAAGAGTTTTCTACCTCTCATGCATTTCTATTTTCTGATCTGTGTCTCATTTTTCTTTTTTTCTCTTCATCTCTACAGCCATGTCCATCTGTCCTACCGGCTTATAAAATCTGTTTTCTAACCAACTGATGTGGGAAACAACATTATGAGGAGGTTTTTGTTATGCTCTAAGATGAACTTGAGTTCAAACTCATCTGCCACCCTCGAAACAAGAAATAAGATATTTTCAATCATGAGCTGCATGACAATTTATTCTTCTAATAAACACAAGCTACTGCGAGACACCACTGGTCTCAAAAAGGATCCAATATTGGAAAAAAATGTGGATCTCACAACCAATTCACGCCCAGCTACCAATGCTAATCAAATCAAATTAAGTTTTGTTTTCACATACACAATCATAAACAGTATGACTTCAGCTACGTATCAAAGCACAGCAGAACTCACTAGTTTTACTGTCACTTTTTTTTTTTTTTTTGTTCCCATTTTCCCCTCACAAACACAAAGGTGAATCAGGCATTGATAGTCAAATGTTAACAAATCAAAGGCAGCAGTTGTGCGTCTTTTTAAAAGGGTTGTCTTGAAAGATGCCAGTTGTCCATAAAGCATGCAATGCATGGTATGGTCATTAATATTTTACCTGCTTTCCACTGTATTGGACATTCTTTCATGTCAAACGTAAAGGCAAACATAAGCCAAAACTGTGAGAATTTACCCAGAAATGTGTTTAAAAGCTGTGATTTGTATTGAAGATCTATAAGGAAATTGCAGGGCAGTAAAATATATTTCCTGTATGTGTATTTTAAAATGTTAGCCAGTGTGTATTGCATTGCATGCCAAAAGGGTCAGAAACTCCAGCATGCCTTCTGGCCAGAGGCTAATAGCCTATGCATGAGTCAGCAAACCCACTCAATGAAACACTGCGAGTAATTCCTGTGAGCATTTTTGACACTATAAACTCAGCGTATTGTGATGCAAGGCCGATATGCGTGAAAAGAGCCAGTTGCCAGGTCATGCTGAAAATAGCACACTTAGCAGCAGCAGGAAAAAGATGGATGGGGTTGTTGTGGGCAACACACATCCCTGTTTATTTTCATCGTCATGGTAGTGTCATGTGACTGTCATCTTAACGTTATGCTGTGATGGCTAATGATAACGTGGGTTTGTCCTTAATTACAGAAACTGATGTGGCATAGCATGTCTAGCTTCATTATGTATGGAAGCCCATTTACACCTGTGTGATGACATAAAAACCTCCAGTTACTTTCAAAATAAGACATTTTCTTGAAATAATTAGTTAGTATCTAAAAAAGGAGTTAGTATCTTAAAATAATGAGAAGCATTCTCAAAGTGGTGAGTTAGTAATGAGAAGCATTCTCAAAGTGGTAAGTTAGTAATGAGAAACATTTTCAAAATAATTACTTACCTCGAAATAATGAGTCTGCATCAAAGTAATGAGAAACTTTCTCAAAGTAGTGAGAATAGCGAGTTACTTCTCTCAAAATAATAAGTATCTGAAGATAAAATAAATGAATTAATACTAAAAAGTCTTTGTATCAAAAGAAGGAAAGCGAGTAAAAAGCATACACAAAATGGCTTAGTTTAAAAAAAAAATGAGAATGAGTTACTATTAAAAAAACTAATTAGAAAAGTCATTATATTGAACTTATTATTTTGAGAAACCTTGATATTTTGTGATACCAAGTCATCATTTCTGAATGTTTCTTATTATTATGAGACATCAGGTCATTATTTTGAGAAGGTCTGTCATTATTTTAATACTTACTCAACATTTTTAAAAAAGCTTTTTAAGATACAGTCACTTTTTGTCATAATACTAATAAATAACTTGGAGGATTTTGTAATCACAATAGCAGAGATGGGCTTTCATGATTAAGGCAAGCAAATGGTGAAAACTGGCTTTTTTCCAGCAGCCACATTTGCCTGTTTTCAGAGGCAGGAAATGACATTTGATTTAGTCATATTAAGTGCTAGAACACTTAGTAATAGTTAGTCATTTTTCCATCAAAACATCCACCTACACTAACTCTTTTATTTAGTTAATTATTAAGATATCATTAGTCATCCATGTGTTACTCATTTTTAAGTCACTGGGTAGAAATATTTATTATCACACGGATACTTGGATAAGAAGCCTAGCACCTAGAACACTATGCAATGGAATTTAAGCAAGGTAAGTAATTTCCAGTGATTTAAGTAAGAATTCAACTCAATATGCATTAGTGCACCTAATACTAATAACTCCAAACAAAGCGTAAAGCTCTGCTCACCTTACAAAATACATGTTCTACAACTCCATATATTTAAGTTCCCTTTATGTCCACACTGAAGTCAGCAACAACAAACACCAGCTACTTCTCCAGGAATGTCTAGATATGACCGCACACCATTTTCCTAAGACCTGAGAATTGTGAGTATTACATTGCAGCTGCTGTTGCATGCCAAAGGCCTTGCATGTTGTGGCTAACAGGCCATGCATGAGTGAATGAGCTGTTGTGTTGTGGCTTTTAGAGCCAGGCTTTAACAGCAGGCTCTTTAAGCTTAGGTTGGCCTGAATAATTTGAGTTGTATATACAGTCTCGCTCCCTCCCTGTGTCTGAGTTTCTATCCAGGTATGTTTTTTTTATCAAGTGACATATAGCTATAAATATATTTGTCTGCTAAATAATGACAACATGTCATATATATGTGAAATTTATTTACAGCTCCATTTTATGTCTGTTTTAGTTTCTTTTCCAAAAATAACACCGGTGTATTTCTTTGCTTTCAAAATTGCATAGAATGTGGCCTACATTTTTGGGCTCTAAAGGAAAAGAGCGTATTTCCATATCATTATGTCCATACCAACTTTGCTGAAGAGTTAGACAGTAACAGATGGTACATCTCAGAGTATATCACTCACAGAAAGTTCTGAAGTGATATTGCACCCCTTGTCAACCATACTGGAGGCTCTTCAGCTCTGTTACTTCACCAGCATGACAGAATCACATTTTAAAGCTGTGCTGATGTGCCGTGAAGTTTTCTACTTACACAATATATGACTGACTTACAGTTCAGATAAAAAACGCAATCGGTCACATGGTCGTTTACCATTTGGCTACATCCTGCCAATGTTGCATTATTAGCTTAAAGACAATAGGATGAAATAAAATAAAAAAAATAGGTTTGATCAGGTCTCTCTTGAGAATGCCACCCCATGTCTCAATGAGACTACCTCTTTGAATAAAGGTTATAAAAAAACTCACTAGACATTTTTGTCTTCTGGGAACTACTGCTTACAAGGTTGAGAATGAGCTTTTAAGATCAACTCAGCTCTGAATCTTTAAGTTATTACTGACTGTGTTGTACTCATACGCAGATTTCAAGACAGGCTGTGTTGAGAAATGTCTTTGCAACAGTCAAATAGTTATGACATCACATTCTTAATAGCGATCCACCTCCGTGTTTTCGTAGTTGTAGTTTTCACTGATACCATGCAGCACAGATTGACAAACTGTGTCCAGGTACGGTACAAGGTCTTCACTGTTATCAAACAAACTAGATTTTGGCGCCAGGTGTACTCAGATCCAGGCCAGTGTCCCTGATTTGAAAGCCTCTTAAGGTAGTTGCATATCTAAAGGTCCAGTGTGTAGGATTTAGTGGGATATACTGGCAGAAATGGAATATGATGTCAGTATGTGTCCTTTAGTGTATAATCACCTGAAGATAAGAATGATTTTATTACCTTAGAATGAGCCGTTTATATCTACACAGGGAGCATGTTCTTGTTTATGGAGATCACCATGTTACCCACCATGTTTCTAGAGGAGCCCAAAACGGACAAATCAAACACTGGCTCCATATAGGGCCATTCACATTTTTGCGTCCACCATCGTAATTAGAAGCCCATCTGAAACAACCGGCATTGGAGAAACACTGATTTAAAAGGTGAAACTGCTTTATTCAGTGTTTTTAACAGTTTTAATACCTGGTCTGTTTCTTTTGGGGAGGAGGAGACCTCTGGATAATTCAGCTCTTGGTACAAGGAATCCTAACCAGAAATGTTTCAGCTGGTAGCAATCTGCAATCTTCACTGCCAGACACCATTAAATCCCCCTAAATCTTACACACTGAACCTTTAAAAGTCAGTAAATGGCCTAAGGATTGTTATTCATAGTGTAGAATCCAAACTGCCCAAAAAAAATACTTCTTGGAGGGTTCGATGTTATGATTTTCCAGTCAGCACGTCTTGCTAGATTCCTTGATTTTGTGTAACAAAAGACAACAACTAGTTTACTGAGGACAAGATATTTTACAAATTCCTGTTGCACTTTTACACTATGAATTCAGATTTTTTTACCGATCATTAGAGATTATCTCTTTTCCCTTCCATCCATTTTTGAATAAAAAGCAGCAGTCCTACAGGACCAGTCCTAAAAACAAGACTTTACTTGGTCTTGCTGACCTCAAACAAATATGTACAACACTAGATACACACTTACCACCTTTTCCCTTTTTGTATTACCAAACTGACCTGCACCCACACTCACACTGGCTTGGACATAAACTCTAGGCAGTAATTGTTTCAGAATCAAATTCAGCCTTTTTTCTTACACACAATGACACACAGTCTCAGACCCTCCTATCTCCTCTCATGGAAATGTCTCAGCTGTGCTCTGTTACAGTGTGTGGCAGTCTCCCCATTGATAGCCGACTGAGATCAACGACATCACTGTTACACTGACTCAAGAGACCTTGATATGATGCATGGGCCTCTCTGTGCATGCATTCATGCCTGCGTATGTGTTTGCATGAGTGTGTGCGTGCGGGTGCGTGCAGAGTCTAATTCATAATGATGACAGGAAATATTCCATCATATCTTCACACTCAGTCATCTTTACCAAACAGCAGGGAGGAGAGGGAGAGGTGAGGGAGAGAGGCAAAGTGGCGGTGGTTTGAAAGAGATGAAGGTAGAGCCACACAGAGACAGACAGGGATGGAAAGAGGAAGATGAAGCACAGCAGGAGGGATGAGATGGGCATGCTAATTCAACTTTATCACAACTGTGTCTTGAGGAATAATGAGCACATTTGTATTGTGCCAGTCATCTTACACCAACAATTACAGTACATTTATTATTTGTCATGTCTCCCAGTTTGTTAAGTTTCCCTGAAAGCATAAACTGTATGGCTGACATGAAGCTCGTTTGATTTAATATGATGATGTTTTTATTTAAATTGTGTCATGCACACAATCATGCTCTCAACAAAGGCTTACAACATACCACAAATTAATATCACCCAAAAGACGGTCTAAAAATAAAGAATACATTTCAAATAACTTAACTTGTAATAAGATATTCAGACAGTCATATCTACAACAATTCATGAATTACTCAACAACCACATAGCGTAACTGTAACCATCTAGGGAAGTTAAAGAAACAACTAATTACGTCGCCCAACTTGCCTACCTCTTAAACCCTATTGAGAAAAAGTCAGCCAAGATCAACACATCAATATCAAGTAACTGGTAAATTTTTGCTAGCGGACTTCTGCTCTACTACATTGCCTAACTTCCTCCTTTGCTCCTATAATAACTACCAAGGCCACTAGAGTTCGCAGCCTAACAAAAAAACAAATAAATAAATGGGTCCTAATTCCTGCTTGTAAGAACAATCCCGTTTCCACCAAGAATTTTTGGTATGGTACCTTTGAAACCAAAAGTAACCCTTCAGATAATGGTACCTAGACCCTGGCGTCTCCACTGCAAACAGTACCCTTAAATGTGGGTGGGTTTTTAACTCGCTGCTCCGTCCAGCACTCACTGTATTTCGGTGACACAGAGGAAAGTTTGCACCTTGTTTATCGTCCATAGAAAGAGGTTGCACGCCGACATTTTCAGAACAAAATGCAATGAGAGTCTCTCTCCATGGGATATTTAAGGCAAGCTCAGGGGTTTAGTGTTGCCATAGCTCGACGCTCCGCGACCCTATTTTTTTCTCCGAGGGAGGATAAAAATATATGCCGTTCACATAAACCGGACGAAATTAATATATATATATATATATATATATAAACATTTATAGATCCACTAATTACTAAAAGTGTGTCATATAATACCTTAAGTAATGGTCAGAGTTGTCACATGGAATATTTAAGGTGTGTTGATTGATTCACTTTGTCACCTAATGCATTGAGTAACATTACAAGTTAACGTTCTACCTCAAAAGTCGCTGGCAATGGGTGGATTAGTGGATAGAGAAGGCGCCCAATGTACAAGGCTGTTGCAATGCTGTTGTATCATCCACAACTTTTCACAGTGGAAACACAAAAAAAGCATACACAACTGAACTGCACCGTAGTGCTCGGTGGAAACGGGCTTATATCTACTATTGGTACATGTTGCCACTAGTAATTCTCAAGGAAAGGGTCAGTAACTCGATAAAGTAATGGTTATCATAAGTAAGCAACCAGTCTGGTTAAAACATTAAAACTAGTATTGTAGAACAAATCACAAAGATTGGTTGATCATTTTATAACTTGATAAACAGAAAATAAAAATCCATATAAATTGTTTAAGAAATCTAACAAGTAATAACTGCCAAATGGCCTCAGTATCTCAGATGTGAGGATTTGCTTCTTTTCTTTGTTACATATGTCAGTTTGACCTAAATACTTTGGGTTTTGGACTGTTGCTCCAACATAAGCAATTTGAGTAAATTACATTAGGCCAACATTCAATAGACCTAATGATTAATTAATCAGAACTGACAGATGAATAAATGGTAAAAAACTAATTGTTACCTGCAGCCCTAAAATAATGTGATATAGTCCTTAAAAAGCATTGCAGTTCAAACCACCCTTTGCTTTGCAGCTTATGAGCCCACACGGTAATAACAAAAGTTCTCAATTTACCATCCAATCTTGGTTTCAACTCTAATCTATGAACACAGGCTTTGGGTAATCATGAACAAATGAGATCCTAGAAACAAGCAGCAGAATGAGCTTACTCCACAGGGCGGCTGGTCTCGCTCAGTGTGATAGACTGAAGAGCTCAGCAATTTGGGAGGACCTCAGTATTGAGCTGCAGCTCCATCACATTGAAAGGAGGAGGAGGGGGTGGTGCTGTGTAGCAGGTACAACTGACCGAGAGAAGACCCTGGAGCAGGGTATGCTGGAGGGGGTTCACCTGAACACCCCCATGGAGGAGATAAAGGATGCTGACAGAGTGGAATGACTTTTGTGCTGCTCTGCTTGCAGGTTTGACCAGAATAAATGACTGGAACACGGTTGCATAGATAGATGGATGGATGGATAAAAGAATGAATAAGGGACATTTTATTTTCAGAAATGCTTCAAGGGAAGTTTACTTTCAGATCATGCCAGAAAAGATTATGAGAAACTTAATACTGTAAGAGCACAAACTGTTCTGCAGATACCAACATGTTGAAAAAGATGTACCAACAAGTAAGAGTGTTAGTGTCTTAGTCAATATTAGTATTGTCTATTCACTGATTCTCTTCATGTCATATGGTCACAGCATGACAACTCAACATATGTGCTCACTGTGATGTATACTGATATTGGCAGGTCTGTGGTGTTTATATGTTTGTGTGAGACAGAGCAAGAAATCACAGAGAGTTGGGAGTAGAATCGTAATAATTATGTCAGATTTATTTACTAGACAAGTATGTGTGTGTGTGTACATGTTGTGGTTAAACGAAGCACAAACAATCCTTTATCTGATTAAGTTACCATTTCTGTTTGTTTGAGATACATTAAAATGTAGTCATCCCAGTTAACCAGCTGGTATTAATCTTCTGTCCTCATTTCACTGTAAGAGAATCGTGTATGTGTGAACGTCTACTCAAATGAGTAGTGACAGTTTCCGTCACTCCAAAAACACCTTGATAAATATCTTGAAAAAGAAAGTTTAATTTCAGATTGTGGGTACTGCAATTAATATTTTTAAATGATCAATATATTTGTTAATTTTTTTGGTGGGCCTGGATCCATAAGGTATCAGATTAATTCAGAAATGCAAAGATACACCGCTCTCCATTCACTGGATCATAATGAATAATGAATCCCGTCTTTGAAGTTTATCGAAGAACCCATGAATAAAAACAACTTAAAAAGTAGGTTCTTTTTATTCCTTAAAATAAGCTGATACAGATTTTTTTTCCACTCTTGAGTTGAAGGTGTAATATTTTCAGTGGCATCACTTCAGAAGCTCTTACTACAATAAAATCTGAAAACTTATGACACATTAAAGTGTATTTTAAGCTCCGATTATTTGTCTTTGGCAGTGCAGCACAATCTGATAAACTGAGAGAGTAACATTAAGTTCTGCCAGAAAATCAGCTTGGCAATAAATCAAAAGGTAGTGATCATCAAGAGCCCACACTTATTTAACTTACATGAGATTTACACTGTTTACTATGAATTTATACTAGTACGATGTACGAAAGTGATGAGTAAACTCTCTTACAAAGATGTGTAAACTGAATTAATTTGCACTACATCACTGCTGCTGCTCACATTAGCATCTGATTTAAGCTGCATCATGAGCTGAGCTTTGAAAACCTTTCATGTGTTCAAAGAAAGTGAATTACATTTAAACTGCATGTAAATAAGTCAGTCCTGCACTCGTGTTTAACGCTGACTGATGAGCATCATACACTCGGGAGGGTGAAGCAGGAAAAATTCTCATTTGGGTCACAAGCAGCAGAAAACTTTTGAGTATCCTTGTTAGGGTCAATCATGCGGTAATTCAGATTCAATCTTCCATATTGATATGATTTGTCTTGATTATGTGGTGTATTGATTGGGTAACATGACAGGGGATTTGTCAAGATGTCACACGCAAACACACACTCACACACATAAAATGCTATCCTACAGATGGGGAGAACGTAAGCTTTCAGGAAGCAAAAATCACAGGGTGTACTTGGCTCAACTTTTTCTATGGTGCAATTTACTGCATTGACTCATAAAATACATTGAAGAGCACATTTCTAGTAGATTACTTTTAAACGCAGAGTAGTTGCACTGTTTACCCCACTACCTTGGACAAAGGATAAAAGGATTGTTGCTAAAACAACTTCAATATCATAATTGAGTATTTTGGCATATGATAAGCTGTCGAGGTCATGTATGCATTACAAAGACTGGACTTCCTGGAACTCGTCTTCTTACTAGTGATTGTAGCAACACAATTCACAGCAATATTTATCCATGCGTCACTGCAGAATAGGCAGTGCTTGAATGATGTACTGCAGGGCTAGTTGGTGAACTAGAGTTGCTGGTACAGCATAAGATCGCACTCTTTTTGTGTGGCAATATCGTATCGTCACATGGCACCAAATAGAATTTTTTTTTTATCATATAAATTACTAACATTACAAAAACAAATTAAACTTTAGGCAGCCTTCTAGAATAACAATCAGTTGCTTCTTCAGTCCACTGGATACATTTTACTGCTGCAAGAAAATGGCTGAAGCGAGGTGAACAGACTGAAAACTATATCTTATTAGATGTAACAGATGTTGACAAAGTTTTCCTTTGGGGACATAATTTATGACTGAAAAAAGCTAATAAATGGCAATATATCCCAATATATTTTGTCACAATAATCAGCATATCCTAACATATTTAAAATCAAAATAACATTGAATCGTGACTCAAGTATCGTGATAATATGGTATCATGGATCCTCTGGTGACTCCCACACCTACTATGCTGTCATCATAATGTCAAGTCAATGGGCCACGAAGGAATGTGCAGGCGGGCGAAAAACACGAAAAACACCATTGCAAATGTGAAGTGGGCCACAGGATGCTGAAGCAGTCCTAGAGGTTAGAAAACATTTTTTGACTAATGTACTGGGTAAGCAGTTATCATTAGAGTGATCACTGCCATCTTTGAGTCCATTATTCAGTTCTTATAAGACATCCATAGTTATCTCAGAGGTAAGCACTGCCAAGAGGGCTTGCTATTGGTCAACGGCATGTATGTGCATGTCATAATTCACCAGAGTTTAACTTTGTGCCAAAGGCCTGAGTGGGTTTACCTCGCCTCCACTCCCCCTCATTTAAATATACAAATTTCGCAACAAATTTTGGCTTTTAAATTGCTGGTGTAACCAGGTCTTCACTTTCCTATCTCTACTGTCTATCATCATTCTTTAGATGATTTGGTTGCTAGTGCCAATCCCTCTGTCCAAAAAAATTCAACGTGTGTGTGTGTGTGTGTGTGTGTGTGTGTGTGTATGAGTTTGAGAAGCTCAGGCTGACAGGTGAGGGAGGGGTCAGCAGCCACCGACTCTGCTATCTCCGAAGCTTGTCAAGCATGCTGTTGGATACATGGGAGACATTTCACAGGTGAATACACACTCAAACACACGCAAGGAGGTTCCAGGGGAATGTCAAAGGGTTGAGAGAGAAAGGGAAACGGGTGAAAGAATTTCAGCCCTCATGTAAAAATCAACAAACGGCTTTCTCCTCCCCCTCTGTTTCTCTCTCGGTAATCGACAGCATGTTGAGTTGAGAATCTCCAGGCAGTTACTCACCGGTTCTGCATGGCTGCCTACCAATTGGAATACCATTACAGTCACAGGCACACAGAAAAAGATATGCAGGTACACACAGTGATATGAGTGCATACACACAGTTTGACACACGACTGCAATGGCAGTAATGAAGCAAACACACATCTATGTGTGTGTGCACCTATACACTCCTACACTCTGTAACAGACAGGGGGAGAGCTCATTCTCTCCCTCTCCCTCTCTGTTAGTGTCAACAGTCATGTTACAGTCGTCTCTCACAGTCATTTATTCTCCCTCTCATTCTGTCTTTTTAATGTCAGCAGCAACCGCGCGTCTTTTTTTCCTTCTTCTTCTCCCCTCGGACAACCAGGCAGAAGAGATGGGGTCGCCGTGATTTGTTTCACCCGCCACCCTGCTGACGGAGTTGCTTTGATTTGTAACGCGCTCTGACCCCCTTGCCCCGGGATGGAGCTGCGCTTGATTTGCGATCTGCTCTGTCTTTCCGTCTCGCCACTGTTGTGCGTTTGATTTGTGGCGCTCTCACTCAGAGCCGGGTTGAGAGAGGTCGAACATAAACATGTGCCGTCGGTGTCCTGCAGTAACTAAGCATCTCCATTTTATTCCCCGGGTCATAGATGAGTTCTTCACGCAGGATGGAATCAAATCAAACATACCCTGAGAGAATTAAACGACTGCAGCCTTGCCTTCTGTCTGTCTGTCTACCTTCCTGATCTCAACCATTTGCATATTGCATTCCAACAGCTGACATTTGGATGACAAACTAACATTGTTTGCTGTCGCACTCCAGTCCATGAATTAGATTTATTCTGCTTATAAAAGACAATGGCTGCTAAATGCCATATCTCTCTGTGACTGAGGGTGTGTGTGTGTGTGTGTGTGTGTGTGTGTGTGTGTGTGTGTGTGTGTGTGTGTGTGTGTGTGTGTGTGTGTGTGTGTGCGTGCGTGCGTGCGTGCGTGCGTGTATATGTACGCAGTCTGGTTGTTGTCCATAACAGCGTCTTTCTGTCTCCCGTACGTCTCTGAGAGAAAATTAAAACGCCAATCTCTCTATCTTTTTTTTGGTTCTCCTCCCACCCTCTCCATCCTTCTCTCCATCTTCCTTCTGCAGTAAACATGCAGACTCATGTGCATTTATTTGCAGTCAGCTAAAACCGTGCTTATTTACCAACCACACTTATTCACCGTGACCTTTAAAGAGAAGGAGAGAGATGATCTAATGAGGAGGACAGGGTGGCAGCTAGGAGATGGAGGGAGAAGATGAAGAGAGTGAGAAGAGATGCTATGATTTCAGCCTTTGCATGTGCATGTGTGTGTGAGTGTTTTATAAGGCACATTTTCACTGGATGACATTTAGCTGCCAAACACAGACCGTCCCTTTCTATCTGACTCGGCCTACTTGAGAGATGGAGAGAGCGATCTGCTAATGTCTGACTCCTGGAGATGGTTCACTCACAAAGTCACTGACTGACTGATGAGGTAACTGTCCAATTATTTATATATTTTTCCTTATATCTGAAAACTGACAGAGGGAAACATACACTCTATACAGCAGTGAGGTCTATTTGTCACTTACTGAGTGACATGCTGGCTGTCTAGTTGCTCACGCAACTGTCTGACTGACAGGTCACTTTCTAGCATTGTTTCTATTAGGGATGGGTCATGATTTTCGAATTTCGAATAGTCGTTTTATTTTTGAAAAATCGTTTTTTTAATGCGACTATTACTATTCGCCGTCTTATTTCCCCCCTTTATTTGACATGCAATTCAGCTCCTAATCGCATGAGGGCAGTATAGGATTGCTACAGCGGTGTGAGATGGGCTACCAGCTAGTTTGATACTCTTCTACAAACAGGAGAAACATGCAGAGACTACTACTCCGCGAGGAATGTCCGCAGTCATTCGGGCTTTCGTAGTCGAGCGCACTTCCGCATTGTAGTTTCCTGTAAAAATGTCCGTGAAAAATCCCCGCAATGTGAAAAATACATGCCGAGCAGTCACTGGTGCGCGGAGCGGAGTCCATGCGGTTGTAAAATCTGAGCTTTGCGCGCAAAGGGCTTGCAGACGTCCGCTTTGAGTCCGCGCGGACCTCCGTTGAGTCCGTTCTGTGTAGGTTCCACCCAAGTATGTTCGGGCCTTTAATGATGAATGGATCTCTGTGTGCGTGGCTCCGGGGGGGGATTATTCGAAAAATTGTCGAATAGTTGCCACGATTTTCGAATAGTGTTTTTGCTTGTGCTGCCCATCCCTAGTTTCTATGTCTATATGTCTAAAAGTGTTTATCACACAGGAAACGTGAGCATGTATGGATACAGGAGAGTGTTAGTGTTCCAGGAATGTGAAAAATGACCCTTAGCAAAAAACAAAAATCAAGGTGACGAATGAAAAAGCTACAATAAACTTTGCCAATTTTTAACCAGGTCTGTGTCATCATGGTGTGGAGAGTGTGTAAAATCAGACAGATAACCCAAAACACATCATTTTTGCTCTTGGTGAGGGCGAGGAGTTCCAAGCACTGCTGGCTAAGGATGGGTACCGAAACCCGGTACTAAATTAGCCCCGGGGCTAAATTATGAAAGACCGTAGTATTGATAAGCGCTAACTGTATCGGTTCTTTTATTGGTACTTTGGTTAAATTCATTGTCATCCTGCAGCCTCTCATCTGTGCTCTCTGCTGGGGCTGAACACACACACATTCACACATACACACACCGACACAACACAACACGGTAACCGTTGAACAGCTGAGTGGCTGCGGTGGAAACAAAGTGAAGATAACTCAAAAATTACTCGGCAGCTATACTCATTACTGTATGTGAAATTAAGCCTTAGCGAGTAAGAAGCCAATAATTTATCAATACATGTGTTCAGCAAGCATGAACATGTAAACATGTAGACATGTAGACAGTGATATTCAATATGCTCCGTCCACAGTCTCTCATCCACCGTCACCAACGTTATCTCTTACACAAGGACAGCACGCTAGTTCAGCTGATAGTGAATTGTTACTAATAAGCTGAAATGACAGCTGTCTGTATGTAGACTAACTTAGTTTGACACTTATCTTAGTTTTAAACTTAGCTGCTGGCTGAGACAAACCGCCCCTCCTCTCTCTACCAGCACTAATGTTACCTGCACACAGTGAATCACATCAGCAGAGAGGGAGCAGGACAGGAGGACAGAGGACAGGATGACAGGAGGACAGGAGGAATGACTTACAGTGACTAGTAAAAACTAGACTTCACTCAGTATTGTCATGTCAGGCATATCATTTATATAGTGACTTTGCTGTTGTAAAAATTACTGTTGCTGTTCTAGAAACAATTTGTTTTAAATATTCAATAAGCCTGTTCTGAATTTATTCTTTTTAAATTAATATATTCTTAAAAAGCAATTATTTAGAAATGAAAAAGAACCGATAAGAGTACCGATTAGGGATGGGCATCAATTTTTGATTATCGATGATTGATTGTTAAGGCTTCTGATCGATTACAAATAATTTTGCTCGATAGTCGCAGTGTTTCCCCTACAATTCCTGGCATAGGTCCGGCCGCCCGACGAGCATAGCGGCTCGCCGGGCCTACGAGACCCCCCACCGGACCTATGCCAGGCAAAAAATCATAAACAGACGGAGGCTCTCTTCGCTCTCCAAAGCCTTGGCGGCTTCCCTTGAGGCCTCTGAAAACACGGCATTGAAAGACGGAGGTTTCGCTGAAAACCGACAGTCTGCAATGCACTCTTTTGTTTTCTCTCTTTTGAAATACTCGCTTATCAATTAATCGATAATTGATCGTTAATTTTTTTGATGATCGAATAATGAATTTTGATCGTTTGCTAGTACTGATAAAGTACCAAATCGATGATGAGTATCGATAAAATCTTAACGATACCGATCCCTACTGCTGGCGCAGGGGAAAGCCAAACACCGTTCACCTACACTTACACTACACACTGCAGTGACACAGACCTGGTTGAAAATTGGCAAGTATCCCTTTAAAGTTTTGTGTCACTATTATTCTTTGTCTTATTTCTATTTCGCAGATAATAGTGCATTAAGTTTTGACTCGTTTTTATTCCCAGGTTGTCAAATACCGATGCTTTTTCACACCCCTCAGTGTCTCAAAGTGATGCATAGGTGAAACACTTTCTGACAGGTACTTAATGTTTTGAAACAGTCACAGTTAGGTATAGCCATCAAAACTACTTGGTTAGATTTACAGAAGAGACTGTGTTTTGGGTTAAAATAAGGACGTCTGATACGTAACATCAACGTACCGTGATATAAATATGTCACGAGTTACATTAGTGCGTGATGACCATATGTAAATTAATAAAGTTGCATTCAAACAATACTGACTTTGCTGACATAAGTATGTTAGTTATGTTAAAACAGCAATGACTTCTGGTCTCACACAGGACACGAACTGTGGTCTCCTTGATGTACACCTGGTTTTATTTGATCAATTCTCCTCACTAACAGGAAATATAATGTTAGCAATGTTGAGCCATGCTGTGGGTTACAACTTGAGTCCACTTTTCTTTTTCCACTAAAAGGATGCTGAATTAGCTATTAGTGTTTCCTGTTTGCACTTCTGAGCAGATCTATAGATGTTTATTCATTGTGGACATCTTGGATAATGTGTATCATGTCTGTGTGGTCCGATGTGATTGAGTTATCATTATGAGAACGGGTAAGATTTGTAACGCACCTATACTTAAAAATGGTAAATTCTGAATGTTAAAAAATGTGCAAGTTCCAAGGTTATTTGATTCAACTTCATAAATGTGTAGAGACAAGACACTGATAGTTAACTGAAGCTACAGTCTGTACAGTTGGTACAGGAGGTGAGACCAAGTCATTGGCTGTGTACATGCAAAATATTCAGTAATAATATTCCACTAATAATCCCGTTTACATGCAGCCATACATACTTCTATTAATTCACCCTATACCGTGTTATTTATCATGTCAAAATATATAAAAGTGGAACACCTGGAACCGCTTCTTATTTTGTTTCTTTGCATCGAAATAAGACTTTCTCAAAGTTTCCTACCAGTGGTGGGCTTATCGGACCACAACAGCACAGCCTCCCTCTCATGTCTTCATCTACCTTTTTGAAAAGGTCAGTTTGTAACGTGTGCATATCCAAAACCTGTTGATATCAAAGTCTTTTGTAGCTTTTAAAGTAGGTGTGCTTCTACTTCAGAGAGGTGTGTGATTTTCTGTAGGGCATGCATCCCTACTCAGCCATGCAAACTGTTGTCAAGTTGGTTTGTGTACAACGCATCCATGACAACGCACAGAGCTGACTGTAAACGAACAAGAGGCTGTGTGTTGCAAATAGTGGTAAACCCCAACTGAGACGCATATTCCAAAAGCACTGTATACATGTCCAAAGTATGCTTCTTAAACCCAAACAATACAGGCATATCCTATCCTCCTCTATCCAAACATGCTAAATGATTCGGAATATCTATGTGGAATATGCTGTTTACACCCGCATCTCGAGTCTCACTTGAGTCATAGTCATGTGACTCGAGTCCACACCTCTGATTGGTCCATTCGCTTTTTAAGGCAAATCGACACAGACTAGTTCAGTGTGAAGACACCATAAAATGTTGGTCCAAAATCTACAATTTCAGTTTTTGACTGTAAAGGTTGAGGCAAATGTTTCATGTCATTTTAACACTCATCAAACTATTCAGTCAGCTGCTGTGCCCTGTGTGAAAGCATCTGCATTCATTAGGTGTCCCACTCATTTATTCAGAGTTATTCTTTAATTTGTTGCCCTTTTGAATGTGCTTTATATTTCAAGTGGCTAACCGGCACTTGTTAACTGTTCTGTTCGTCCGTCTGCTCTGTTCATAACAAAATAAATAACATCAATGATGCTCTTCTGTCAACTCCAGCACAAATACTCAAAGGCATTATGGGAAAAAAAATACAGTGTGTCAGTGGACAGCCTTAAAGTGGGAAATACTTTATATTCTGGATCTTTTACACAGTATGCTAAAAAAAATACTTTTCCACTGAAATGCTGATGATGAATGAATATATTACAAAATGTAAATGTGTTGTAATCAGGAGAATATGAGCTTTAAGCGACCGGTGGTTGTGAAAATAGCTTTTCCTAATTAGCATCTATCATCGATCCAGCAGTGACACGAGCAGAATAAATGTGTCCAGTGTGTGTGTCCAGTGTGTGTGTGTGTTGAGAGAGAGAGAGAGAGAGAGAGAGAGAGAGAGAGAGAGAGAGAGAGAGAGAGAGAGAGAGAATGCTGCTGTTGGACCCAATAAGGTCGCTTCACTCTAGAAGACAAGGTGTCACACATATGCACACACTCACACATATACACACAGGGATAATTAGCAGGTGTGAATAGAGGGCAGCAGGCAGGAAAAGGTAGCCAGAGAAAGAGAGAGAGAGGGAGAGAGAGAGATGGAGAGGTAATTGGTGCACCTGTCTACGAGGAAAAAGACAGCTCTATCCACGCACACACACTCACACACACACACACACACACAGATACACACACACACACACGCAGGGACACATGTAGACAGAGACACTGACAGGCTTGCATGGACATACACCGAAAACTCAACATATAGTGACGCAAAAGTGTATGTGTGTATGAGACAGAGAGAGTGAGAGAGAGAGAGAGAGAGAGAGAGAGAGAGAGAGAGAGAGAGAGAGAATGCCCCCAGCACCTTTACTGAATAGTTCACATCTTGACAGCTTTAAGCCAAATTTAGGGCTTTTCAAAACACTTCTTGTCGCCCAGTGCTGCAAAAATATTCAATACTTGGTTGGCTTTGATTTAGTAAGGTCAATCTGGAAGTCAAGAGCAAGTTTCCCTCTAAATCAGTTATTTATCTAACACAGAATCAGGAACTGTTGATAGTAAATTCAGGATGTAGTGGTATTAATCTATCTAATCTATCTTTTTCAGTGTATTTCACTCTGTCTGCTGAGAGGCCTTAAACTCCAATGGGTTGCAGGATGGTGTTTAAAAACAAACCCTAATCTTTTTCTGGTATTATTTATATAGTTACTGAGGAGATTTTACATAACTTATTACAGTAAGAGTGCGCTGCAAAGGTATGAAATGCCTCTCAAAAGAAAATTCCCAAAGTACACTGAACGATGATGATGTGAACATGAAGAAAACTAAAGGGATGTGTCCAGAGGATCCTTCATTCCAAAGTTTTTCCATTCATTGTCAAAGTAAACAGCCATGCAATGCATTCTGGGAGTGGTTCGTTGTGTTTCGAGACACAGGGCATCTGCTCCTCATTTGTATGAAGCTGAGATCTGGCTTTATGCACACCAGGGGCGTCCAGTGCGACTCACCCATAGACTATAAAGTAATGGACATAGCCACTGTGAAGTCACCCATTGGTTTGTGGATTCCTATTTTGAACCCTCAAGTTCAGAATTTTGGCTGTCACCATTTTGTTTTTTGGAGCCGTCAGTGACCATATTTGGACGATTGGTTTGAGAAACTCTTGCTGCTTACTTTGCTGGCATGGTGCATTTACAGCTATGGTTAACTGTAGTAACACTAATACTAAGGCTAATTGCTAAAAAACAGGTTTAACACCATTAAAACAAAATGTACTTACCAGTAATACTAAATATCCAACTTTTTAGAGGGTCTTTTAGTACAAACAAACACTAAACAAGAGTTTTTTAGGTGACCAAAATGTTACAATTATCTTTAAAGAATTAAAAAACACCTACCTTAAGTTACCTAACCACTGTTGTCGACATGCTAGTGACTTGTCAACAGACAGCACCTGCCTGTCACTCAAAGAGGCCATTCCTTTAATTATGCACAATTTTAACCCTTTATAACATTTAAATGGGTGAGTTAGATAAAAAAAAATCCGACCCATACAGTTGTAATGAATGAGGAATTTAGATATGGAGACCAAAACAGTTTCTCTACCAGGCTGTAAACATGTTTATTTCTGCTGTAAAGCTGGACAATTTAATATGGTGGCCTATGGGGACTGGTTTGCTCTTGGAGCCAGCATCAAGTGGCTATTACAGGAACACAAGTTTTTGGCACTTTCACTCTGGCTTCATTTTTCAACCCCGCTTGGACTCTGGTAACTTTAGAAAACATCTTGATACTAACTGTTGTCAATTTTAAATGAAGACATATTTAACTGCACTGCTTATTTCTCACTTGAAATGTTGTCAGGAACACATTTCAGTGAACTATATGCGTACAATAAGAGAACGTTTTCGAACAAGCTGCCATATTGGTCAGGTTTGAAATGCAGGAGCTGACAGCAAGTTGCACACCCATCAAATGTTCAATGCTGTGAAGTGATGCAACCCCTGCATCGAAAAACCACAGTCACATGAGAACACGTACCATAAGAATCTACAGCCATGCTAGTGGCTCTGTAAGAATGTGCTTTCAGCTTAATGCTAACACCAGCATGCTAATATGCTCACAATGACAATTCTAACCATCACCAAACTATAAAGTTTGCCACACATGCAGTTCTGTTTCCAGTTTACATTCCTACGGTTCTAATTCTTCATGAGTGTCAAATAAAACAGGTAAAACAGTGGCATTCAGTGGATTTAGAATTGCTACATAAAAACATGGAGCATGAGGAAAGTTTACAAGCTATGAAATACTATTTTATAAAGTAGACAGAAGCCATCTTATTCCACAGGGTTCATTGTGAAAATTACAAGGCAGACTTTAGAGGACCAATGTGTACAGAAACAGCTTTATAGACATTGGTGGAATGCAGCTGTGGGGTGCACGCTATGACAAATTGATTGCATTGTTGGAGTATGGACTGTAAAAAATTGTTCAGACAGGCACAGATGCTGAAAATCCCTGAGTCTCTGTGGCACAGACAACATGAATCCCTTTACTTCCACCATTATTCAAAAAATACCTGCAGGAGCTTAAATCTGCCTAAATGAATTCAACTTAATGAATGTAAGTGCTGAATGGAGGCAAAAACATCATCATTATCCAAAAATCAGCTCATCAGAATAAACCATCTTGGTGGCTGATAGCTTTCACTCAAGTGGCATCATAGTAAGTTAACATGTAGGATTTCAAAGATTTAAAAATGTAGAACTAAGGACTTTAATTCCACATCTGCTGACAGAGTCAAAGAATGCTCATTTCCACATAGAGCTTTTAGATGCAGAATTTGTACCACTAAAACTGACCTACTGTTATTGTTTCATCCAATTAAGCACCGTATAGCTGTGCCTGAAATCAACCCCCATATTAACTTCATGCAGTGGAACCAAAAAATACTGTCCATGGCATGTCTGCTTTTCCTAACAAGCCCTAAATGCACTGAGTCACATTTAATAGATGCAAAAATTACTGAATGCAACTTGACAATGAAAAATGGTTGTAATATGTACCTTATTCTAATACCATACAGTATTAGAATAAAGCCCTGTTTATACCTGGTATTAATGCTCATCTTAGTTGATCTAATTTCAAGCGAACAACGCTAAATACAAGTGGAAACAACAAGACACATGTGATCCAGTCACTCAAACCACTTGCCAAGGTGGTCTGAGATGCCTTTGACCACATATCTTTTGTAGTGTAAATGCTAATGCATCCTGATCTGTCCCCGACAAGGAATATGGTATCAATTCAGGATGTGGTGGTTGTTTTGGCGCTTCTATAGCTTGCCCATTTTACGATTAGTTGGACAACGTGCTGCAGGCTGTCAATCATTTTGCCTTATGGGAGGAGACGTGTAATGTAACTAGCAAGCATGCCAGCAAGCAGTTAGCAAACCTGTATGCTGTGCTATTTGACTTTCTTATGTAAGTGACTTAAGCAGTGACGAAATCTGAACACAAGTGGTCAGCTGGAGACGCATGACGGACAGGTGTGAACGTCAGTGTGTCTAGGCTGTCTGCTGGTGTTCAGCTCTCCAAAATGCATGTTAATACCAGGTGTAAACAGGCTCTAAAACCCAGCAGTGTCTTTACCCTCTCTTCTTTAGATATTTCTTTAAAGCACATCTCGCTACATGAGCAGATAAAAAGTTACATTTGAAGGTAATTTCCAGGTCTGTCATCAACAGTGTTGGGTAAGGGTTACTTTAAAAGTAATCAAAGCACGCTACTGCGTTACTTTTTAAAAAAGTAACCAGTTACTTTACTGCATTACTCCCTGAGTAAAGTAACTCAATTACTTTAAAAGTACTTCCAACGTTAGTCCCTGAGAAAAGTAACTCAAGCACTTTTAAAGTACATTTGAGTATTCTACATTTCCTATTGGGCAATGGACCATAGGGCGTTAAGCCTACATTTTTTTGTCTCCAAAATCAAAGTTATGGACCACTTGCCCTTCACTGAGATCCAGTTCTCCCATCACAGCCGTCACTTTGACCAGTAGAAACACAGAACGATCTGCTGCCGTAGACAACTGTATGACAACACCCCAGCATTTTTAATATTTCCTCTAGGGATGTTACCACACAGAGTAAAAGGGGGAAATGATGGTGTGAAACAGCAGAGGCACTTTGTCA
>NC_065509.1:9938417-9960407 GCF_006386435.1 Epinephelus moara | reverse complement strand
TAGACAACGGCAGCATTTCTCTGACCACGTAGCGAGCCACAAGCTCCGTGGCTTCTTTCAGACTGATACGTTTAACGTTATCTCCGTTATTAGAACCAAACGACAGCCGTTGCTGTTTCAGAGCTGAAGGACCAGCGTTCTAAAAGTAACGGAAGTAACTGATGTCTTGTTTGAAAATGTACTTAAGTATTTGATTACTCAAACAGCAACAGCGTTAGGTTACTCGATACTGCAAAAAGTAATCAAAGTACTCTAACGCGTTACTTTGTTATACCCAACTCTGGTCATCAATGTTGAAAATGTTATAAACTGAGATATAATAATGTACACTGTGAGGAAAGAATGAAAGAAACAAAGGAAGGAAGAAAGAAAGCAAGACAGACCATTGATGTGCAGTGAGAGGAGAAAAGGGTAAAACAAAGACAAAGTTTTCCTCCCACACTCTTATATGTGCATGTGTGCATGTGTGTACTGCACGTGTATTTGTGTGGGTGTGTGTTCACAGGATTGTTCTCGCTCCCAGTTTGAGTGTGATCTGGATCCAGGGCTTCTGCTAAAATCTGCTGGGCTGCCTGCCAAGCATTGTGTTTCACACCAGACACAATCAAGCACGCACATGCACACACACACACACACACACACACACACACACACACACACACACACACACACCCCTCATAGGAAGCTTCCACTGTCTTGTTAGATGTGCTCCACTCCAACCAAATGTGACCGAACATGCACGGTGCATGTGTGTGTGAGCGAGCAAACACCTGTCAGTAGTATTGGATTTGGAAATTGCTTATATCCATGTGCTTGTGTGTGAGTTCATTCTCACATGCTTGTGTGTGCAAGTGAGGGTGCCATCAGGTAGAAACTTGAACTTGTTTAGAAGTGAGTGGGCTCACATCATTTCCATGCCGCTGATTGTTCAGCGTCCAAGAATACACACACATATGCGCACACACATTTTCTGTACACCCAAGCGCTCATATTCATCACAAATATGCAGAAGGCTTTGAATAGGCATCCAAGCACACACAACACAGGCACACACACAGATCCAAAAGTGTCTTTGTGTATGTTTTCAAAAGTTGGCTGCTGACAACGTATAGAACGTCAGCAGCGCAGTTGGCTGCTATTGTCAGTGCCGACAAAGTCTGCAGTCTTTCATTCTTGGCTTAGAAAACTTGGAAAGGATCATTTTGTCACTTTTGTAACTTCGACTTGAAACTAAACAGTGACTTTTGAAGCTTTTCTTTGAGATATTAGTAACTTTTTGAAAAAACTTTTTTGAACAATCCCCTCATCCTTTCTTGGCAGTTGGATAAGGCTGTTGTTTTTTGTAACAAAGCTCTTTTTGGCAGGCTGCCTGTTGGGTTTACACCTTAAGACCCACCTTAAAAGTAGAAGACAGGTCATATTTTGCTGCTGCTACCGTGTATGTACACAGAATGCAAGCAAAATAAAGTCATATATGTATATATATATATATATATATATTTTATTTTATTGTAAAGTTTCAATTTGTAAAATTTGAAAATGTCTGATTTTGGTGATTCCACATGGTGGTAATACGCTACCTTCCCAAAGTAAAAAACACACTAACACCTACCAACATCTGACTTTTGCATTTAATGGGAAAGGTTAGAATTGACATTAATTTCCAGGACAAATCACTCTGCAGTAGTCACAGGTATTTACCGGCACCAGCTCTAATAGACAGAACAGATATAAGATATATCAATGCCGCCCTTTACTAACTTGTTTTACAGCACTTAAGTGATAATTGCCATGACATTTATCTATACTAAATGTCATGGCAATCTTAAACTTATTTGTCAAAACGTTTCACTCAAAACCACATATTTCAAGTTACCACTGATGTCATCAGGACTCATCATCTGATGACCATGAATGAATGTACTTTGTTTTGCTTTTTTTGTAATCCATTAAGTAGATGTTAATATATTTCACTGGAAGAGAGCAAATGTCAGTCTGCAGCTGTTGCTGAAGGCAAAGTTGGGGATCACCGGTTGGTCATTAGGATTCATCTTCTGGGGACCATGAATGTCCGTGCAAAATTTCATGTCATGTCAAAGGAAATGGGAATCGCAGAGCATTCTGGGACTGCGCCACCATCTTTTTTTTTCTTAAATGTATTTGTTATTTTACAATAATATTGTACAGATTGTACAAAACATACAAATTATAATAATAGTAAAAACATATGTCAGAAAAGTACTTAAGAAAAAGTGGAAATGAGGGAGATCAAAATGAAAGCTATAAATGATCGCAATGGAAACAAGGAGGAAAAAGGTAGAAGGGGTGATGGATCCAATTCTAACTCTTGTCACAAGATTTCATACAACTGATGTAGTTCATAAAAGGTTGTCAAATTTGTAAAATTTCTCCTGTTTTTTTTTTTTTGTTTTGTTTTTTTAGACAGAATATAATTTTCTCTTGTTCCACATTTCATTGCATCAGTTACTAGATTTGAATATGTTGGTGCAGTTCTCTGTTTCCATTAAAGTAAGGTCGACCTGCATGCCAGAAGGCTGACAAATGATACCATGTTGTGTTCCACACTGTTTTTAACAATGTTAGTCTGTATCTCCTAGAACTGCCATCTGAGGATCTAAGTCAATAAGTCTTTGTATAATTCTTGGTAGGGCAGAGAAATATTACTCCAGCAGGTTGATATCCTCGGGCAACTCCACAACATATGAGCTAATGCTGCTGTTGCAAGCTCACAGCATTCATATGAGGGATCTACTTCTTGAAATATCCTATTGAGTTGCTTTCATAGCTGTTATCCAGCTAACCTGAGACATTCTCATATATATTTGATATGCCGCCTTTACTGTGAGGATCTCGCAGAAGTAACCAGTCCATTGACAACTGGCTTGGGGAATTAGGTTGGCGCCCCCATCTTGGAATGAAAGCGCAGCTGCCATCTATTTATCTGTCGATCGTTCATCATCAGGAATGTACAGTCTAAGTACGTACAGAGGACAAATGCCCTTATAAAGAGAAGCTCTCAACAGAGACAAAGGACAGAAATATTACAAAATTGAAGTTAGATAACAATCTTGATCCTTGCCACCCCTGATGTCCATTTGGTGTTTGGCGTTACCGCCAACACCCACCAGCAGTTCAAAAACTTTAAATCTTTGGAAGCCCATGTAGAACATACAAACAGGTGGGGATAGGACTTTCCTATCTACAAGCCAAATGCAAACTACAGAATTATCCGGACAAAGATATGCTGGCTAACTTAATGCTAACTGAATGCTAACAAAATGTCAGCTAGTCATGCATAATTAATCTACTGGTATCTAACAAAATGAAACACATAATGCCTATCATTGTTTCTAACTGTACACTAGAGGGCTGCATTAGGATTGGGTCCCGTGGAACCCAACCCAAATCTTGCGGGAGCGGGCGGTTTGAACTTTGTTGCGGACGGGAACGGGCGGCTAAAAGAAAACACTGCGGGATCGGGATGTAGCCTATAGCGACAGGATGGAGTTAACAAATGATGTGGAAAAGAAGCTCAACCAAGGTCTGAAGGCGCACTGAGCCCTCTACTTCCCAGCGCTCTCAAAGCTGGCGCGTTTCATCTTGAGTATCCCCGCATCCAGTGCGCCTTCAGAGCAGGCCTAAAGTGTCTGTGGGCGCATCTTGAGAGAGAGACGCACGGGATTGGAACCGCAGTCGGTCAGCAAAATTCTCTTCCTCCACAGCAATATTATGGCCAAGTGATTCATTTGTTAAATTCATTCGTTTCATTCGTTAACTTTGTTTATTTTATCTTATTTATTAGTGTTATTTGAGCCACTCACAGCCTACTCTCGTTGCTATTTGTTAATTACATAAATGATGCCGGTGTTATTGAGCATAGGCTTTATCTCATTAATGTTTCTTATTCAGGTCTCTCTTAAAAAAGAGACCTTAACCTCAATCACTGCGTGATTATATAAAGGTAGAAAAATAAATAAAATACAGAGGAGGAGAATAGAATATGAAACAGCCTTTATTTCATTAAAAACTAAATGAAAACAACGAAATAGGAGCGCTATTCCTGACCAGTGCGTCAAAAGACATGCAGGCCAGGGAAACGAAACAAACAACCCCATGAATCTCTTTATTAATAGCCTATAAAATGACGTGTTTTCTCCTGCGGGACGGGAGAAGACACAAAATCAATGCATCTCTATTATTGTGCGGGCATAAATTCTCAGAGTTTTGCGGGAGCGGGCGGGAGTGGACATACACATTGCGGGAGCGGGCGGGAGTGTAACACACACGTTGTGGTCGCGGGCGGTAATGGTCAGAAATTCAGCGGGAGCGGGCAGGAGCGGGATGAAGAAAACAGTCCCACGCAGGGCTCTACTGTACACTATATACACTACATCTGGGGTTTTGAAACTTATCCACTGAGCAGTGTTTTGTGTTAGCTCAGCTGCTCTTTTTGACAC
This sequence comes from Epinephelus moara, assembly GCF_006386435.1. Taxonomy (NCBI): domain Eukaryota; kingdom Metazoa; phylum Chordata; class Actinopteri; order Perciformes; family Serranidae; genus Epinephelus; species Epinephelus moara. The sequence continues at coordinate 9,955,929 of NC_065509.1, read as the reverse complement.
TTAAGCAACAGTACTGGATGGCACTTTTACCTTTATTCTTCCAAAATGGCCAACTCGCTGTTGATGACAACAAATTCCCTTTCTCTAGGGCTGTTGAGACTTTTCAATCTAGACCGAGTGATTGAAAAATCCACATACAATGCTATTCCTATAGCCCTTGGCATGGCTAATTACGTAATTATATAGCTCTTTTAAATTTGGACAATTGCGCGTGTGCAACCAACCTACACCAAAATCTTTCCAATGCAGATGTTTCTTTAAAAGTATTTTTGATCACCTCATTCCAATCTAATCATGTATTTTCCATGTTCTGCTGCTTTTGCCTGTCACAATAATGTGTTACTGTTTGACATCCACAAAGGAGAGAGTAGCTTCAACTGTTGGTTTCTGCCTTAGAAAAGATTAGCAGTGTGTTTCTGTTACAGCATGCTGGGCAGATTAACTTCTTTCGCACTTCTTTCAGCTGCACATCCTCTTTCTCCTGATTATGATTTGTGGAACACATGATGATTTCTTTCCACAAATGTAGAAATCTTATTACTTACATATGCATCTGCATTTCCATGAAATTACCATGACAGCACAGATGAAATTAACAGCACAACACTGACAACATGAGTGATTAACATGGAATTATATTTGATGTCTAATTATTCTTGGGAGAGAGGAGGTGCATAACTACTGTTTAACACATGTAAATACACTCTGATATACACACGCATAGGTTGTGTGTGGAAAGGTTGGAGGCCAAAGGTTGCCTTGCTCAATGTTTATCATACTGTGTATCACTCAAACATCGGACACACTTGCATGCATATGAATTCAAGAGACACACAAACATGAACACACGCTTCTAAAAGTTTGAAGGATTATGATTCCCCCTGTAACAAATTAACATCAAGTGTGAATCTGGCAGTAGACAAATCATTCTGTCTCTGTGTGTATGCGCATGTGTGTATGCAGGCAATAGTGCTTTCATGCTAGTGTGTGTGTGTGTGTGTGTGTGTGTGTGATACATGCCAGAATATTGTGAAACAAAGATGTATTGTCTTCCCTGCAAATTTATATTCAGCCAATTTATCATATATGGAGCTGTGTGGGTTCCTGCGTTTGTGTGTATTTGTGTGAGGGACAAGCTGGTTGGATATGTTGAACTGCACATGAATTAGGTTACCTCCACATGGACAATTTTGCCTCCTTAAGTGAAATAAAGTGAGGATACAAATTGGCTGTGTGCACTTTGACCACAAATTTCACTGCATTTGCTTGAATTATGAGACCGAAATTACTCAACAGGCAGCTGAATCTGCCTTTAAGCAGGCAGTAATGTGTCTGGCTTCACGCCGACTTCTCCTCTCAGTTGTTGTCCAAATTAATGCCTCACTGTGAAAACTGAATTTTACAGATTTTTGAGTTAGCCACTAGCATAGTTTAAAATAGGTTCAGATATTAGAATTATTACCACCTACAAAAACGTTGCAGCGGCTGGTTATTTTCTTTTTCACTTTGTTAGTCTGTGTGTGTATGTGTGTCATCACGTGGTCCTAGTCACACTTAGTGTAGCGTGAACTGCAACAGCAGTTGTTTTAAGCATATTGTGAGATGTTTATATGTCTGTCTGTCAACAGATTTTTTAAATGCGACTGCTCTGCAATTATGCAAGATGCAGTCACAAAACTTTACAGATGTGTAGTTAAGTTCAAATGAAGACAGTGTTCTAAGAACAACACATTCTCACTCCGACCTCGTCACATATGTTTGGTCATGGACTCCCCACATCCACATACGACATGCAAGGTAGCCTGGGTGCGTTAGTTGTTGACGTTCTGGGACACCGTGTCAAGTTCTGCCTGTTACATGCACTGTCTTCTTTCGAGATACATTTCCATTTACCATTTACATGCAGTCTCTTTCGAAATAAACTCACTACATCGTTACAACACAGTGAAGTGATGTTTTTTCCATTAACAACAAACACACATGGTTGGGTTTACGCAACAAAAGCACATGGTTAGGTTAAGAAAAAAAAAACAGGGTTTGGCTTTAGAATTTTACGGGATGCAAACACCGCTCTCTCAGATGACGGTCGGTGTTTGTGGGACCCATCCACCACCCCTACATTTGCCGCCTTAATTTTCTGCCCTTTCCCGCCGTGTTTCCCTTTGATGCCGGCAGGGTCCATTAAACTATAACAGCAACCAGGCTTGTGTCATACCAACGTTGTAGGACGTATTTTTTTGCTGGTCACTGCCCAAGCACTGGATTTCGACAACTTCGGAGTGAGACTGGGCTCCTAAGATAGGTGTGGTCCAAGCAAGGGCGCCAGCAGCAGGGGGTAGGAAGTCAGGGAGAGCCCATTGTCGACACCCCACCCAACCTTTACGCTCCTGGCCCACATCTCTAGTTCTGTCTAATGTTGACATTAATGTGTATTTAGCTTAGCATAGCACACAAGCTGGCAGCAGAGAGAAACAACTAGTCAAGCTCTGTCAAAAGTGGGCAAACCACCACCAAAAATGTTGAACATTAGCCTGCTATTTACTGATCAGCTTTGAATGTAAGCAGCTTCTATGAAGACCTATAAAACCTTGATGATGTCATCTTCAGACTGTACTGTCTGCCCTTTGCTTAACTGAAAAAGGTGTAGTCATAAGGTTCACCAATCTTGTTAGCTAATTTTATCAACCACAGTTTGTTAATGTTACTTTAACCATGTCAGCATTGTTAATGTTCTTAGCTTATTCTTCACTGTTAACATTAGCTGTCTCTGTTGTTTCACCTGTTTGCGTTTCTTAGTTTGTAGCTCAAGCGAAGTTTCACCTAGTATTATCTGTGTTAATTTGATTGTTTGTATTTTGGGTTTTCCAAGCAGCCAATGTATTGACTTAAGCCATGTTAGCTGTAGCTACCTAACACACACACTGATTTTGTAGGGTAGAGTGTGGCCGTGTGTTTGTCTGTCAGCTCAGCCTTTGAATGATCCCAAAACTTTTTTGTTATTTTTCTTCATGCTCTCTCCTGCGTGTTTTGACACTCATAAAGCCCCAGGATAGGTGCACATCTTTTGTTCCAAGTTCAAACATTTTTTATTAATGTGGACGTGTCTTTGCCTCAATATGCACAGTTTATTCGTCCCCACTCCTATTCCCATTCCCATTCCATTGACTTAATGCCACCTCTAAAATATGCTTCAAATTCAGACTGAACACACCTTTAGTGTGTGTTTTCATGTCTAGAGTTTTTACTCTGAGGTTTTGCGTGTTAACCATACTGTGCGAGAGCAGCCAGGTGCACTAGCATGCAGTCAGCCATTTAGGAGTGTGGCTCTATCATCCACTGTGGGCCTATACACTCAGTTACACACTCAATGCACACTATATACTGGGTGCAAGAGAGAGGTTTAAAATATTCTCCTCACTGCTCTAATGGATCTGTAGGGGTGAAAGCAGCTCTAAGAGTACTTCACACTGATACCAGGGATGGATGCATGCATACATGCACACACTGTTAAGATCACACTGGTGTAAACTATTTCCATTTTTAACTCTGCATCTGCCAGTCTGTCTCTGTCTGCTAGAAATACTGATAAGAACCTCTCTCTGTCAAACACGTATGCACACACCTGCACAGTCATGGCTCAATAAGTACATAGATTAAAGCTCAATGAAACAAAGTGGATGATCTTTGAAGCCTACAGTTAACAGCTTATAATAAAATAAAAATAAAAATTTGTGGAGCCTTAAAAAATATACATATGCATATTAGATTGTGTACAGTCCTCTACTTTCACATCATATCTTTATATTTTATATTAAAACATCACCTTATATGGCTGCATTAATATTCCTTTTCTGAATTATTATTCACCCTAAATACATCTCTGTATCTTCAAGTTCACAATAATGTTTTGTTTTGGGGGGTTTTAACAAAAAACATCATTGTGATTTAATGTTGTTAAAAAATAAATAATTGAAAAACTCAACTCAACTTCAGTGCCCTAAGAACTGGAGAGTAGCCTAGTTTGTAATTCCTTTTCAGCGATAACATCACACACACACCTGCAAAAATTATTTTCCTTCAGCACACTCATCTATTACGAGGACCGTTGAGAGATTTTTATTTTTATTTTTTAATCTGGCAAGCCTGGCCTTGTATGAAGAGCATGATAGGTTAGAGAGGGCTCTACTGGTTTGGTTATTTATGGCCTAAGCATGAATTTGTAATAAAATGAATATATCATTTTCAATAACAATAAAAATATTTGAAGATTATGTATATTTGTATCAACTTTCTTAAAAGATATTTCTACCTGCTTACCAGGGATCAGCAAGTACACCATTATCCATATTTGTATCTCTTCAACCAACCACATTACCTGTATCCGTGTTGGTACTCATACAGTGCAGGGTTTAACACAACGGGTGGTATTTTAAGCCTTAAACTGATGTGGGTTTATCAGAAGTTACCATATTTATCATTCATTGTAAAACTATTTTCTAAACAGCAACAGAATTTAGTCTCAGACCATTTTAAATCACGAGAAAACTGTTGTTTTTGGCAAATAAAGTTTGGGTTATAAAGTTGCTATAATTATTGTTTATTGGACAACTACAGAATAAACTCAAAAGCTTCAGATCAATGGACTATTTAAAAAAAACATGAACATAATCTTGAATGAATAAACTTCAACACACACATACAGTTAAGTACAAAGTAAAATAATGCATGAACTACAGTTTTAACATTCAACATTACTATTATTAAATAACAATGTTTATTTAAGGGGAGCAATAGTACTGACCAATTACCCACTGCCCAATACAGTAAAATTTAGCAGCTAGCAAGCTAACAAAGTTGAGTGTTTAGCAGCTACAGAGCCAGATATTTTTTTCTGAAAAGTTGGCGGAGACCAAAACAAAGCTAAGGGAGAGTGAATATTTCACTTACAACCACTAGCTGGACATAAACAAGACTCCAAATGAATGCTAATGCAGCTTCGGGTCTGCTTTGTTCTAAAAGAGAAAATGAGTCTGGGTTGATCATGAGGACAACATACATTAACAAACATTACTCTTTGATTGCACTTTACATTTAGTTCCTGATTTTTTTTTTCTCCTGTATTTTTTCTTGTGTTGTTGTCTCTCCTTGTTGTTATTTATTACTTTGTTTACTATTGTACAGTGACCTTGAGTGTTTTCAAAGGCACCTTTCAAATAAAATGTAGTATTATCATTAAACTGTTTAACAGAGCACCAACAGGAGATCTGAACATCTTTAATGCTGCCATGTTGCCACTCAGAAATATTACATTTTCAGCCTTTTGGCTCAGATTTCTCCTCCTTCACTTGCTTCTGCACACCACCTCCCTTATCATCTGTGTCTGCTGGCCTCTTAACTCCAACAATATGTGGCCACAATCTGCTTCCAGTTTGACAGTCTGATTTAGCCTCAGGGATACACAGGCTAAACTGACGTAGTGGGCGGTGGGGCTGCCCTTTTGAATGTTTCCCTTAGTAATGACATTTCATATCAACATAAATCTTGTGTTGAATTATGAGTCCCGGGAGTGACTGTGGTGGCAATGCATGAATGGAGCTGCAGGGAGGTTTGTTAACAGGCGCTAACTGGTGAACATTTCCCCCACAGTTTAAGCAAATGTAACTCATTAACTAACCGACCATGTTTGGTGGGTGGTGGGGGTTCATGTCCCACTCAGGGACCTTACATAAGCTGACATTTTGGATCTGTGTTGTGTACTTTTCAAAGTGAACAGTCCATCTTACTCATTAATGTTTCTTATCCCTTTCCAATGAAACTAAAATTAAAACTACTAACTGCAACTTTTAACTCATCATGAAGATACCAGGTTTATATATAATACAAGATAAAGGTTACATATCATTAATGATTTTATTGTGTCTGAGTTAAGCTTGTTTGCATCAGTCAAATGGTAATGGTTTTGTATTGGCCTTGTCTCTGTATGATCAGTTACACTGTTTGGCTGAATTAAGCACTTAGCCACTGTAAGGTCACAGCTGATATCCTGTGGCTTCACCTGCCTCTGCTGTTGTCTCTGCGCTGCCTCCACCACCTGCCTACATGCTGTGACAGTGTTGTTGTGAGATACTGGAATGTAACCCTGGACATCCTAAAGTTTTGGAGGAACGGTTTATCTGTGAAAAAACATCGCGACCCAACCGCTCCTGACACCTCTTCCACACCCACACCTCTCTCTTCACAGAACTACCAGCAATAGCTGCTAAGCTACTACAGCTATGGCTTTTCTGTTCTTTCATTTTCTCAGCCTCAGACTACTATGTCATTCAATTTATCCCAAAAGCCTGAGATTTGCAAATGGCTCTCATTTGGCTGAACCTTCATTGCCCTTTGCATCGTGTACTAAGCACTTCATTCTGCACAGCTTTGTCATTCTTAAAATAGCCTAATGAAGCCTCAATGTGTATCTCCTATGTAGGAGATAACATCCCGCACATAGTGGATAATATCCCATTGATAGGAGATAACATCCTGTAGCCGGAGATAATATCCTCCACATAGGAGATACTATCTTATACGTAAGAGATCATATCCCATACGCAGGAGATAATATCTTGTATGTAGAAGATCAACTTTGGCAAAGGCCAACATTGTCCCCCAAAAAATAAACCTTGTTTTTCAGGGACTCCGGAAACTTATTCAGAAAAACTTTTTTGTCATATTTTGACTTCTCCACTCGGGCAGCAAATATACGGGTGGATTGAATTTTAGTTTCCAAATTAATACAGACAACATCCATTTTTAATCTTCTCCCTTGATTCTGAGCAATATCTCCCTCTTCTCCCTGCTTTCTTTTATCTCCATTTTTCTGATATAGCACTGGCTTCATCTCTTTCTCTGTCTTTATCTGTCTCCCTCTCAGACACCTGAGGGAGGGACAAATGTGACCTTAATTTTTTCATCTCTTTTCTCTGCCCAAGATTTATATGCCAAAGTAACACCTCGCCGGGTGTCAAAATGACCTCAGGTTTTGCAAAGAATGTGTCTTTAAGTGGTCTGGTGTGTGTGTGTGTGTGTGTGTGTGTGTGTGTGTGTGTGTGTGTGTGTGTGAGTGTGTGAGTGTTTGTGTGCATGTGTGTGCACAATTTGGCACCAAAGGAACACCTACTACCTCAGGCTCTTTTTCTTTTTCTGTCACTCTCTCACTTCTTTCCATTTGTTTCCCTCAATCAACGTCTTCACACCTTTCACTCCCTCTCTGCCTCTTTCCCTCTCTCCTACTGCTTTCCATCTATTCTTTCCCTCCCAAACTTTGTCTTTGTGTCCCACTCTCTCACATCTCTCTCTGCTGGAGCAAGTTACAGCTTTCTATTTTTTGGCTCTCTCTCTATTACCAGTAGGGAGTTAAACTCAGTTCACAGTTTTCTGTGATGTCTGACTCGTATTGCCTCCTCCTAGCTGGAGGCTGCGTTTCAAAACACTGCCATGCTTTAGCGCCTGTACGTGTGTGTAAGCATATGAATGACATATTGAGTCATACTGTGTAGCTATATTTAAACTGGTAGTATGTGTTAGTTTGTTGGTTTGGCTCAACATGTTTTTCTTACCTCACTGTCAAGCATGCTTTCTCATGTACTCATTCTGGTGTTTCATTTCTCGACACAGAACAAGATTGCTCTTTTAATGACTTCTTGTACGTGTGTGGCGACTCTGTCACACAGCTCACTGTATTTCCTTCAGATTTCTGAACTTTCCTAGACTCCTGGAGACGGTTTCAACGTCCAAACCTCTTTTGATGCCACAGTATGACATTTCATTTCATAGCAACAAGCAATCTTGCTTCGCTCTGCTACCTCTGTTGCTTGAAAATGAAATCATAAAAGGTAAAAAAAAAAAAAAGTTTTAAACCCATTAAAGTTATACCTGCACAGTGTTGTTCCTCTTTTCTGACAAAACTGTGTTGCAGTGCTACACTAATGTAGAGCGCCGCTGTGAGTGAAATTGGAAACTGTAAGAAAAGGTGGTTGTGACAGCAGCTGAAATGATTAAATGCAGATCTCTTTGAATGAAACAAACAGAAAAAAAGACTATTCACTCAAAGCGCACACAAACAAAAGCATACCTTACTTTAAGTCTAACATCTCCTAAATGGAACAATCATCCCTAAGACACCAAGAATACATGTATTAAAGGAATACTTCCAGTGGTGTAGTGGGGGGTATACGCAGGTATACAATGTGTACCAACTTCTTTTTCTGGACCTTTACAGTATACCCACCTATCAGCCAAAAAGCCATTGGAATATAAAGTTAAGTAAGAATCCAAAAATCTATTTGCAAACTTTCACACAACTTGTGCAGCATCACCCGGTTGCTGCTGTATCCCAGTTTCAAGGTATACCATGGAATAAACACTAACAGTTGTCATACCACGTACATTGGCTGATCTATGGAATGGATTTCTATCCTATTAGTGTTGTTAAAAAATATTCCAAGTTTAAATCAAATTTCATGTCTGTTGGGACATAATAGTTGTGAAATTACAGTAAAGCATTTGTTCAACCATGAAGGGTCATTGTAACTGATAACTATTTATTGTGTAATACCGTATATTGTGATACCATGAAACAATGATATTTCTGAGACAGGCATCGTACAGTAAAAATCTCAAACCATTGCAACCCTAAATCCATGTCTCATTTATCCAGTTGTTTGCTCAGTACTTCTGAAAGACATGGATTTTTACTAAAACCTTACTGTTTGAAACACTTCCGCTGTGCATGTAATTAAACTCTACTTGTGTGTTCCATTGAGTAGAGTTCAAGCACACACGCTTGGTAGGTGCACATTCATCCATGTGTAAGACCATTTATGCCAAACTGTGTAGTGAATAAGCAAGTATTTGGGAAGTACTGAGCATACAACTGGATAAATAAGTCTTGGATTGTACTGCACAAGTTGTGCGAGAGTTTGAAAATGGGTGTTCTGATTTTGTTAAACACAGTGCCCTTTTACCCAAGTTCATCAAGAATCTGTTTTTGGGTCCTCTGTTCATTGTGGAAGCAATGCGAGAAAAACAAAGTTTCCTCCCCAATTTCAAGTTCCACATGGGTGGATAATTAATATAAATGGTGATTTTGTGGGTGAAGTATTCCTTTAACTTATAACATGTACAGTACACACACAAACACATGCACTAATCTCTTACACTCAATGAGAAATTTATTTCAGTGTATACAATCCATGTAATTCTGCTGGTAAATACAACAGAACATATATAACTAGAGAGAGAAACCAGATAAATGTGCAGTACAATGCAACATACAACACGTCTTAGAGCCCTTACAAGAGGAGAGAGAGAGTCATGAGTCTGAGTAAGTCGTCTGTCTATTGTGGTTTTACAATTATCACCAGTCTGCATTTATTTATTTCCAGCTTACAACTGCTTCTTGAATCTCTCATCTGCTCACTGTTGCTTTTTTGTTCTTATGGCTGTGAAATATTGTATTACATTTATTACCATATCTTTATCTGATGCTAAACAAATGATGTTTGTTTGTGTAATATTGTCTGATTTAATTCTGCCCTCTGCTTCCTTTTCTATTTCAGCTATCCTCTCTATTCTTTCATCTTAGCTCATTTAACATAACAAACAAAACTCCAGCAGTTTCAGTCTGTTGATAGTATTCTTCACCACAGTTCACACTCCAATGCTAATTGTTCTTCTTGACATTATTTTGAATTGAGATGTGCAGATCTAAAGGTAACTCTGTGTTTTTATTGTTGCTTTTATTTATGTTATGGTTTGATTTTGTGGTTGTGTTGGTGGTTCTTTATGTTGTGTACAGTAGATGTCTGATGTATGTTGAGGTTAATTTTGTTGAGGTCGCTATTTTTGGTCCTCTGGTCATGGTTTTTTGTCTGTGGCAATTTTCTTAAAGTGTTGTTCTGATAACTTTCATTGTAGCTATTGATTGTTTATTGACGTTATCTTTTTTTTTGTGGCTGTTGTTGCGGGTTTGATGAATCTTTGTGGATTGCAGTTATTTGTGTGCTTGTTGAGGTTGTTGAGTACTGCTGCAGGTAAAAATGATTACGTTTATAAAAATCGATTCAATACTCATCTTAGCTACCTTTTTGAAATATGTTAATTCAATAGTGTCCCATTTGGCCAATTGCCTACTGTCAAAATGAGACACTGCTCTTGGTCATTTTGACAGAAATAAAATAAAGCAACTCTAAACTGGACCAAATATAATTTCTCTTACATATGCTGTAACTGGACAATGCAGTTACTGTATTTCTGAACTATAAAAAAAAATCTAATTTGATACTGTTATATTTTTCTTTAAAAAAAACTCTGGACTGCCCCTGCATTTGAAAGATGCTAAAAAAAATGATGTGGTGTATTTTTATAAAATAGCAAACTATTCCTTTCTCTTAAGTCCACAAACCAGCTTTTTCTGCGGCTTTCAACTGCATCTAACCAGCTTCCTACAGCAGATGGAGTTTATGCAATTGTCAAATAACAGAATGAATAAATGGGCAATAAAACTTATAACTGCACAAACTCTACAGCTCTCCAATACTCTACGATGCATTTGAAATCTCTATTATCTGTGGTAATACTAGTTGTTTTTGTTTTGTTTTTGTTTTTTTCATTTTTTATTTATTTATGTTGTCAAATTACCCATATATTTCCACAACACTTTATGAAAGTGCTCAGTTTAAGGTTCCAAGGCTGCACACATTAACATTTTTAGATTCACCCAAAGCATGCGTGTATATGTTGCTCAGCAGCATAGCATTAGCTTTAGTAATGCGTGCCCTGGGTTTAGCCATTATAAAGTCAAACACTGCAGCCTATTAATTCGGTCAACCTCACTCACCCAAGGGCTCATCCGCATCTTGTTAACAGTGTCAATTTGTTATTGGTGTCAAATCAATGAACAGACCACAAAAGGCTCGAGATGACAGGTAGCAAAGCCTGATTTAAAGTTACGCCTAGTGATCATTTAGCTGAAAAAACATTTTCTCAGTGTTTTATCTGTTTCTTTGTTGTATTTTTCTCTGCTGCTCTGTGTGTCTTTATATGTAGAGTGTGTGTGTGTGTGTGTGTGTGTGTGTGTGTGTGTGTGTGTGTGTGTGTGTTTGATATTTGCATGCTGAGCAATATCTAAACCAACTCCAATTATGTGCATGCTTGTGTGTTAAATACCCTCTGAACAGCGATAGAGACTTGCTGACTATTCCTGTGTTGCCATGGCGGGCTAATTTATCAGATTAATTGAATGCTGTTGATCAATAGCCAACGGGGTGTAGACATTAGTTAGTTAATATGTTTCTCATCAGCTGGAGTTGTAGCGAGGGTGTGTGTGTGTGTGTGTGTGTGTGTGTGTGTGTGTGTGTGTGTGTGTGTGTTTGTCTGTAGGAGCATGTACATTTTAATGTGAGCCAATAACTGTTGAATTAAGAGGGGATTAGAGAGGACTTTGATTCGATAAATTAATAATCTAACTGCATGATAATGAATCTCCCCAGAAAATGTCCACTCTGCCTTCTTCTCCCTCAAGATAAAAGGTGGAGGACGAAAGAAGTGGACCAAGACATTTCATCACCTGACCAGCAAGTTTAAAGTATTGATCACCTAATTAGTATTTCAAAGGTGCTGCATGAAGTAATTAAAACATTACCATGCCATTGTCATGTTAATTAAAATATATGTTACTTTTATACATAAATGAGACTCAAGATGAGGTCAAGATGACCAGTAACACCAGTGACATCACAAAATGAAGGCTATATTTAAATAAAGTTTAGCACCATCTTCCTGTTTGGAGCTGTGACTCAAATCCATAAAATTTTCCTACAAATACAAATGCAATAAAGAGACTGGCGAGCTAATTTTTTAAGTAATCATATGATTTAAAAAATAACTTTATTTATCCATTAGGAACTTAATTTGTGTAAAAACAGCGCATACACACCATGTAACTACACAGACCTATAGACAACATAAACTGCAGCTTAAAACAGTTTCAGATGTCACCAATGGAGTTAAGTGTGTGTAAAAATGTCCTTAAATGAATAATATAGATCAAATATAGATCACAGATCAAATGACTATGAGTGATGTAAAATATGTCAGTTGCACAAAAAAACCCACAAAGGTTTAACACCTGTATAAGCAATGGCACTGAACTGTTTACTGTTCTGATCATCACAACTCTTATAAACTTTGTTTCCAGTCTCAGCAGGAAGTTGTTTTTCAGCAAAAAAGTATCATCTGTGAGCTACCTGCCAAACACCAAAGAGCAGCTGGACTAAGTTAGGGACTAGCTGGTAAACGTTGTGGAGCATTTAGCAGGTGAAGCGCCAGATATTTCCCTCAGGAGTCTGTGTGGACCAAAACAGAACTAATAGATACGAGAATACTGGACTTACATTAATCAGATGGACAGAAACACAATTCAACATTAACCCTAATGTACCTCTGAGTCTGCTGAGTGTTTAAATAGATACTGTTTGCAAATACCTCAGCCATTTTAACTCTGTAAAGGTGAAAATATGTAAATGTTGAGTTTACAGTTTTTTGTAACTGCAGAAATAATTAAGGATGCCCCAGATACTGATGTGTGAAATTACTGCTTGGTGTTTTTTTATTTTGAAGGGTGAAAATTAGAAAAATGGTTTAAAAGTTGTCATGAGTCAATGATCTCAAACCACCATAATTAAAGATAAAGTTAAATAGCTATACAAAGGTGTTGTAGTCACCACCTAAACCGAGACCAAATCATGACCAAAACCAAGGCAAGGCGAGACTGAGTCAAAACCAAGACCAGACAAGTGCGAGTTCAACACTGCAGGACACACTTAAAATATGGTATGTGTAAACTACAGGCACTCATTTAAGTTATCTAAAAGATCTACGTTTTCATAAAAACACCCACAGAAAACAAATAAAGATTCCTCTTCTTTTACCTCTTTTATTGCCATACTGTTTATATGTGTGTATGAGTAAGCATACCATGAGAAATGTCTAGATAAAATAAATGTATTGCAAAGGTGAATTTTTTAATGTGGGAATTTTTTTTCTTTCTTCTTTTGTTTTCTTTAAGCAAACAAATACAAGCACTAAAGAGACAAAATCAAGCTAACCATCTTTGTTCAGCCTTTTTGCAAAGGCAAGAATGTGTAGAAATGTGGACAAGACCCCAACCTTCAAAAAGTGGTCTTGAGATTGGTCTCCAGACAACAACACAGACACCAGCTTAACACGGTGGTACATGCAGCATTGCCTTTAATGGAATGACACCAGGTACTGTATCTTAAAATCAAAATATAACTAAATAATTTGTTACAAAATCGTGGCTTTTACTGCTTTTCTCTGAAGGCAGAAACTGTTAATTTGCAACCGAAAAGCTGGTTGAGTTTTATCTGTGTTACATCTGTATGTTCAGTTGCCGAGGATCCCAGTGGGAGTCAATGGAGTCCAGTTTAGTGTCAGTTACTGTGAAGAGGGGCCACAAGCTGATACCAGAAAATAGTTGGCAGGGAGTTTGGCAGCAAAATAATGGGGGGTAGACGATGACCTTTCTAGTAGACACACAAAAACACACACTCTTACACACTCAAACAACACAAATTCACTTTGTCTCCAGTATGGCAGGTGCCTGTGGCCAGGTCATAGAAACAGATTTGCACTCCAAAACCACAGTCCTGCACACAAACACATATTCTCTCCCCGCAAACACTAAACACATGAATCCTCACGACAAGACACTGCATACGGATGCTCCATCATTTTAAATGTATGTGTGTTAGTGTGTGTATGCCTGCTGATACATGTGTATTTAAACCGTATATGAGTGTTATTGTGTTAGATAAAACAGGAGTTAAAAACAGATAAATACATGGAGAGAAATTATAATCATATAAGCAATTTTTAGTGTGTTTTTACATTTGCAACTGTAATATTTAAGAAAAAAGAGAGGGAGGAGGAAAGGAAAAGAGGATAAAATGGGAGGACAATACTATAAAAATAGAATTCAATTATAGGGCTGCCCCAACGAAATATTTAGTTAGTAGTCAACGAATGATAGGCAGATGTTTGCCTGCAGAGTTTACATATCACCTTACAGTAGGTTCATCCTTTACCTTCCAGGCACTGTTTATAAGTGTGGAGGCCTATCGTCCGTGGGACAGATGTAAAGCTTAGAGTGGCCCTGCGCTAAAATGATCAACTTTTCTGTATTTATCAGACTGAATATTTACGTAAGAAGGGAAAGATATCTGTCAGCTGTGATTGGTTTGTAACGTGACCTCTGTCTTCCTGTGTCTGTCCTTTCATATGGTCATTCTCCCTTTTGTTTAAGCGACCAATGAAATCTTGCCAACTAATGACCTTTCTGGTCAACCAACGTTTGGTCAACTGTTAGGCGGTAACCCCAATCGATAAGCAACTTTTTATTTGAATGTGGTAGGAGCATTCATCTCTGTCAGCTTGTGATGCAGTTTTATCGATTTTTATGACTTTGTAATTTTGCTACTATTTGCAAATTAAATATTTGTGCAGAAGTACAAAGTGCAAAAAAAATGCACATGTGCATAAATAAAACAAACGCAATGGATGCATGCATGTTACCTCTAACCCTACACACATACACATACACACACACACACACACACACACACACACACTGCACTATTCACTATTCTCTTAAAGGATAAGAGCTCCTTGAAAACTCAATTAGACTCGGGGGCAAAACCTACAAAAACCTACTCTCTCTCAGACACTTACGTGCATGGTGGCACTCACACACGCACACAAACACACACACACAGGAGCCAGTGTTTTAGCTTCCTGACCTGCAGCTATTTCCAGTGTTAAATGGACTCTGAGGTTCCAGACGAAAAAGCTTGTACTATGGCATGTACCTAATTACACTGTTTGTGTGTATCGAATGAGTGTGTGTATGCTTTTGATGTAACACAACAAAACCTTCTCAACACACACACACACACACACACACACACACACAGACAAAAGGCCCATGCATGGAGCTGTCCATTTAGCATACAGTACTTCTGATTTCATCATTTCCTTAATGACAAAAATAATGTGTTGAAACTGGTTAAGTGGAGGTTTGTGCGTCTTTAAGTGTGTCTATATGCAATCCTGTTTCCTACAAGATATATTTATATACTACTAATTTGTTTTCAAAATGAAAGTTTATTTTGTAAGGAAATACACAGAATGTGCAGAGTGCTGGACTGTAACACTGGAGGCCGGGGTTCACACCCTACTTTGTGGTGGTTTAGACAACAAAAATTCCTCTGTGGATATAACAAGATTGCAGTTAAGATACTTCAAGTCAATTTTGACTTTTTCAGTATTTTACCGGTGTGCTGTGAATGCCTCCAGATAATAATAAAAAAGTTTTATCACGCTTTAGTTGCTATGATCAAATATTGTAAAAAAAGAAAATTAAATACACTATTAGTGAATATTGCGCAGATACATTCAGTATCAACACTTTGCAACTTTCGTTAATTAACAGCGTTTCCTCATTAGGTTAACAGAAAATGTGATCCAGGTGGAATTGTGTTTCTTTCAAAATAAATTGTCTGGACCAAATTGGATCTAATTCCCTGGAGACAGGGTTGCTGTATGCCTCTCCCAGTCTGACAAGACAGTAAAGAGGTTTTCTTTAATTTATATTGTCACTTTTAACAAGTTCTGTTAGTGTGCACGAGAAGAGCTGGAACAGAGGGACAAACACACATGCGCATGAAATTCAATTATATTGTAGAAGTGCGCTTTCTGTGTGTGTGTGTGTGTGTGTGTGTGTGTGTGTGTGTGTGTGTGTGTGTGTGTTCTGTCTAGTAATGTGTTGGTGTTTATGTGCATATCAATGTTCGTGATACCTTTAAAAAATGTAAGTTTATCTATGCAAAGGTTGAACATAACAAGGTCAAGAGGTCACAAAAACAACCCAAATCATCCTCAGGAGACTTGAATGTTCTCAACAATTTTCAAACAGCTGTTGATATGTCTCTCCTTATATATTACCTGTGACACTCTACCTGCCAGATGCTACAGATGCCTCCCCTGTACAGCTCTATTAATTTTTACATCTGTTTCTTGATCTCTAAATTTCCTTTTCTTTTTCTTCAATCCTCCACAACAATTGTGCCACAGATGATAAAGGTTTGGCAACACATTAGCAAACCAGCAGGAGATTGCTATTGCCTAGCAATGTATAAGCTGCTAGGTATTAGCCATAGTTGCTGGGCATTCACATGAAGGTGCATCATTAAGACTGCGCATAGCTGCATAGCATAGCTGTAGCAACTGCGGCAGAGTGCATTCTAATGACTGGTCTTAACACAGACTGCCTTAGCAGTTACAATTCAGCTTAGCAAAGACCAGTTGGTGCAACCCACTCCAGGACCCTAAAACGGGCTCACCTAAATGGAATGCAGCCATTATTCATAACGTTGAATCCACATGCTTTGGCAAGTCAAAATGTCTGCTATGAAAAGGGTGTATTAGCCTCGCTTATCTTGAAGACTGGTAGCAGGGGAAAACAACAAGCCTGACTCTGACCAAAGTTCGAACATTACTCTTCCAACACCTCTAATGCTAATTAATTAACATGTTATATCTTGTTTATTACGTCTGTACACAAACCTGGTATTCTGTCATCACTGAGACATTATCAGGCCAACCAGTGGAGACTGTGCGATTTCACTGTCAAGAAAAAGCCAAGAAAAAACTCCCTACGACAAACCTGCCATTTTACATTAAGATTTGTGTAGAGATTAAACAGATAAGGTACAATATGTCTATTAATGACCTTTATACCATGCTCTGGGAAAATACTGAATTCTGATTGGCTGCAAGGTGTCCATTAAACCTGATAATGGACACTTACTAAGTAGTTCCAGTGAAACTGTGTTTTCACCACTCTAAGTTAATGCGCTGGCAACATAACAGTATCAGTTTATATCTAATCTGAACTAGGGACACAGTCATGGCCTCTGTTAACGAACTGTTTTCAACATTGTAGTGTGGTCCTTCAATGCCTCATCCTCTGAACACCAAAGGACAGGGACTGTAACACACCCTATAAGTACTACTCTGTCCCTCTGAACCTAAGCAATCATCTCATGTCCCATTGGCTGTTCAATTCGCTACCTCAGGCTTCGCCCAACAGTAACGTTACATATCATTTGTTTGTGAAAATCTGGATGTTGACAGTGACAGGGCTGAATAGCTAGCTAGTGTTGTTGTTAAACATACTGTAAAATAACAGGGCTCAACAATAAGGATTGCCTGATTGCCCGGGGCAAGTAAAACTCGCGGTCGGGCATGTAAACTAACAACCTCACTTGCCCGATCGGGCAAGTTGCTAAAAATAGTAAAAGTTAATAACTAATTGATAAAATAAATGTATTTTAAAACGTGCTCTTCTGCTCTGATGCAGGCGCACGGCGGAGTTCCGCCACACACA
>NC_065509.1:9925630-9936597 GCF_006386435.1 Epinephelus moara | reverse complement strand
TTGTTTTAATTAATAAATACAGTGTGAATAAAGATTACATAACATAAAAATAACTGCAGTCTTTGTTATTTGATAGCCGCTTAAATTAAACAATTTTTATAGGCAAGTAAAAACTGACTTCGGGCAAGCAGATCTCTGACCAACTTGCCCGACCAGGCAAGTGAAAAAAAACCTTAGCGTTGAACCCTGAATAATATTTACTGTTTGTCTGCCATATGCAGTATTCGTGACTTTGAATCTTGCTAGCATAACGTTATGTCCTTGGCTAATAGCTGGGCCAAAGGGTTCTAGCGGTGTGGACTTGTTGCCCAGTCATATCCAAAGTTTGTCCTCTTTACTGAGTACTGAAGATTTCCATTACATAAGAACTGTTTGGAATGGTAAGGATTGTTCCAGGCATTAACTGCATATAAATTTGGATGACGTGTCACAACTTCCTCCCACTGTACAAAAATGAAGCCAAAATGGCTATGGCATAAGCAGGATAATGCACTTCAAGGTGTCCATAATTAGGATTTAAGTGCCTCCCTGTCAGCTGTTAATTCCTTATAATGGACACCTTGTTGGGCATTATCCCGTAATAAGATGTGTTTGTAGGAGGATTTTTGAACTTTGGACAGAGCCAGACTGTCTCCTCTTGCTTCCAGTCTTTATGTTAAACTTCTGGCTCTAGTTCCAGAGTTAAGACAGATGTGAGATTGGCATCAGTCTTCTAAGTGAATAACTGTATTTCCTAAAATGTCAAATTGTTCTTTTAGGTTCTGATGATATATTAAAGCAGGATAAGTCAGTGTGAGTCTATTAAAAGTTCTTGTGGCCAGAAATATTCTACATGAAGGCCTTCCCTTTATCAAAACCCAAAATGAGGAACGAACAAAAAAAAAACCTGAGGTCAAAGAATCCATTCCCTGTACCTGCACATGATGTTATCACACACACACACACACACACACGGTCAGACAGTTTTTGGTGTTAATCCTTGATGAGAATAAAACTGTCAAATCAACTTGGACAAGCCCCGACCATTACAGTTTAAGCGAAACACGAAATAAAGGAATTAAGTGAGACCAAGTGTGTGTGTGTGTGTGTGTGTGTGTGTGTGTGTGTGTGTGTGCGTGCGTGTGCGTGTAGATGTAGAGAAAGAGTGTGTATTGTTAAGGGTGCGTCTGTGTGTAGTTTAAGCCCCCTGTTCTGGTACCTCCTATGGGTCAATAGTTATTAACCCCCAGACAGTCACCTTGACGCACTCTGTCTCACACTAGCAGAAACAATGACACACACACACACACACACACACACACCTACACACTCAGATACACATATATTTAGAAAGTGAATTGACCCATTCATATGCGGAGACACACACACACACTAACCTTCTTTAAAACACACACACACACACACACACACACACACACACATCTTTATCAGTCCGCTGTGACCCAGCCCTCGACATGAATTGGCATGAAGTGTTAATCCTAATATTGGATTATCAGACAGTCAGAGATTATCCCCTCATTTTAAGATTAGCAGCTTAGTTTAAGATTAGTCCATTTAAAGTGCCACTTAAAGGTTATCACATCAGTGGTGACGCAAAATTGTTTCTGCACGGTCCATTTCAATAGTACAACACACACATACACACACACACTGAGGACTTATTAAGAGCATAATTGAATCTAATGGGGGGAACCATCTATTCATACATGCAGAACATCAGACTAAAGGTGAAGATGCTTAACATGTGTGTGTTGCAAAAAGTTGGTGAGAATGACAGAAAGACATAAGGATAATCATTTCATTGTGTGTGTGTGTGTGTGTGTGTGTGTGTGTGTGCGTGCGTGCGTGCGTGCGTGCGTGCGTGCGTGCGTGCGTGCGTGCGTGTGTGAGAAATGATTTATGGCTCATGATTTGTTTGGTGGAGATAATCTGCTGAAAGAGACAATAGGCTCATGATTTGTTTGGTGGAGATAATCTGCTGAAAGAGACAATAACAGCTGACAATGGACTAAACTCTTCACAATGTGGTGGGGCAGATTTTTGTGTGCAGACTATTGGGAATATGTGTGTCTTTGTGTGTGTGTGTTTAATTTTGCCCTTCTCCTCCCCTTCCATTTACTTCCTCCCTTATTTCCCTTGTTCTTCCTCTTTATTTTTGGCTCATTATTTCAAATATGCATCTGCTTTGTGTTCTTTCTGCTCTGTCACTTCTCTCTCTCTCGCTCTCTCCTTTGGTAGATCGATACAGGCTAATTGCTGTGGAGCATCAGACGGTTAGGAGTCTTCTTTTTCCTGGAGTGCCTAATTAAGACCGTCAAACACACTACCTCCGAGTGTGTGTAGGAGTGTGTGACTGTGGCTGTCCGGACCAGAAACACCTGTACGGTTGCGTCCAACCTCAACAGTCTGTTGCGAACAGCAAAGGATTTGTCTCTTCCTCTATCTCCACACACACACACACACACACACACACTTCTCCTGTCCCAGAATTCACTTTTGCTTAATTATGAGAACATGTAACTTCCTGTATAGATAAACAGCAGCTCTGTGCATTCACCCATGTCGTCTCTGCTCTTACCATTTCTGCTCTTATCCTTGCTTTATGATAATCCCACCAAACAGAGAGACAAAGAGATGAGGGACAAGAAAGGGAGAAAGACAGAGACAGCTGGGCTGGGAAGCAAGTAAGACTGAGATTAAGTTAAGAGACTTGTGTAGGGAGTGTGTGCACAGCGGTTGTACAAGGTGAGCTCAGCAGAACAAAAGGAGTATCGCTAATAAGAGGAGCTTACAGGTTTCACCTCATGTTCTTACTGTGTGTATGTTTGTGTGTGTGTGTGTGTGTGTGTGTGTGTGTGTGTGTCCTGCAGAGTAAAATCTCTGCGGTGAAGAACTTTGTACAAAAGTTTTCTTGTATTTGAATCTTTGCTGCAGAGTTTTGCTCTCCAGGGGCCAGATGCAAAAAACTCTGTGTAGATTTACGACTAATGCTGGCCTCACACCAAATGACTTTTTCAAGCAATTTACCTGTCACAGACGAATTTCCAATGCCAGAATCAGGTGCACACTCCTGTGATCTTGAGTGTTTAGTTTAATGTGGGGGGCAAAAAAAACTCATTCCGGGCTGTCTAAAGTCTGTCTTATTTCTTGTCTTGAAGAATAACGTCTTGACTATCGATAATATCAGACATGCTATTACATTACTGAATGTTATAGTCTTTGTTCATGCAAATGCTGAAGTGCAATTACTGAAACATTGTCAACAACCAATGGGTGCGCTCTCTCTCAAGCACCAAACAGGAAGCAGCACACCAACTAGACAGTTAACATGGAGAGAACTCCGGGGAAGCGCAAGAAAATGAACAAGTCTCAGTAGAAAAGGAGGAAAAACTGGTGGAGTTGTGAAGTGAAATTTTAATTTTTGAACAGTTCACCTCTTATTCCCACGGTCCCACTCCCCTCCCACTACAAAAAAGCAGCTAACCAACAAAGACTGGTGGCTAGCTGAGGCAACAAAATCCAAAATGTAAAGTTTGTACACAAATACAGTTTATCTTTATTGGATTATACGGACTTGACTAGAATGCTGTTGAAATATGACATTTTTTACCCATTATTATGTGTGCAAAAACAAATAATAGGTAAAAAAAATATGACATTTTTTACCCATTATTTGTTTTTGCACACATGTAAGGAATTTTTAATATTTCACACTTTAAAAAGGGAGTTTGGTGTGATATTTTCCACCAGGGGGAGAATGAGAAATCATTTTAAAAATAATCTAGTTGTAGTCTTGATAACCCTGTAAGATCCAGGTCTTTTCCAAGTCTTATAACATGTGACAGCAGACTCACATTAGTTTAGTTTATTTCGGTCATTTTCAAAATATGGACTCAAATACAAAAGAGAAGAATAGAAAACAACAAATAAACCTGAAGTCAATGCTAATATAGCATTACACCAAAATACAAACAAACAAAACGAGACCAAAAAGGTGTAGGCTGAAGCTTAGCTTATTACGCCTACCCTTTTATAATCAGTTTCTGTCAGCTCCTACATAATTGTATACAGAGCAGTAGAGCCAAAAAAGAAAACATTAAATATACTTTTACATGGACCTATTATCAATTCAAACTCAGACACTTACAAATACACATTATCTCTGGATGTGAAAAGATGTCAGTGAGTCACAGTGTCGGTCCCTGTAGGGAGAGTGGGAGTGGAGGTGGATGTTCATTCAGGAGCCAACTGTTTGCTTCCCATGTGAATGTTGAGCTACCGTGACGTCACCCATGGGTTTGTGGACTACCGTTTTGAAGCATTTCGGCTGTCACCATCCAGCCCTCACTCCTCTGTAGCTCCAACTTCTCACTCAAATTTGGTCACTTCTGGTTCCAAAAAACACCAAGTTTTTTGGAACCAGAAGTGACCAAATTTGAGTGAGAAGTTGGAGCTACAGAGGAGTGAGGGCTGGATCTGACTAGGGTTGGGACTCGTTAGGATTTTAACGATTCCGAATCCTTCTTAATGGTCCGATTCCTTACTGATTCCTACATTATATTCATTATACTTGCTATACTTAAACAAGTATATAATAAACACAAATGCAATCATACAAATGCAAAAACTTTATTCTAACTGTTGCACAGTACAGTTAGATGAAAATACACATTTGTGTGTGGTGTGTATTTCAGATTTAGAGCTTGTATCATCTCCCTGAGAATATATAACAACAAAAAGTGATTCTCTGATTTCTACAGTAACACTATTACTTCAAATTAACCACAGCAATGTAATAAAAAATACTTATTATGCATTCATGTTTGGGCACTGTTATTTACGTGACAACACCTGAACAGAACACACACACATTGGCTGTTTGTTTCTACCACTCCCCTCGCTGGAAGCGGACCTCCAGCCGCCCGCCTCCCTCTTGATTAAACGCTGAAAATTAAATAAAAGAGGGAGACAGGTTTTTCCTATTTTATCTTATTTTGTTATATTTCTCCCTCTCCCCTCGCTGGAAGCGTCGGACCTCCCGCCGCCCGCTCCGGTCTCAAACACGGATGTCTCCCTCTCACTGAGCACCCACGGTGCACGCCTGGCCTGTTAAATAGCCTGTAACCATGACAACTGTGTGACACAAACTCAGTGCTTTAGTGATTAGATAATGTCGGGCTGGGTCGGGTTCGGACAGAAATATGCGGCCCATGCCGCACTCTAATGGAAATGCACATGACGGGTTTTTTTTTTTTTTTTTTTTAAAACAATCTAGGAACCGTTTGCAGGAACCGTTACGCCAAATGTGATGGAACCGGTTCCGGAACCGGAACTTTGGACCCGGTTCCAAAAAAGAACCAGATCCGGATCCCAACCCTAGATCTGACTGAGAAGCTGAGGACACTATCAGCAGACAGCCTGTCATTCCAGCAGCCCTGCAACTTAAATGTGCGTAAAATCTTAAACGTAAATAAGTCAGTTATAAAAACAATTCACCCAAAGCAAGGTCTCAGGACAGAGTTTTGTATGTTGTACAGGTTATAAAACCCTTTGAGATAAATTTGTAATTTTGATAGTAAGTTTTAAAAAATAAAATTTACTTCTTTTTTTTAAATAGATTTTTAGAAACATTTCATGAGAGGTAGCAGGACAATAATGGTCCAGTAAAGTAAAGCTTCTCTCATTTGTCTGTTGATTGTCAGGCTTTTTTCTCCTAGGCTCATTGACTCCTATTCATTTCCCAAGATGGAAAGCTCATTCATTACTTCAAACACAATACAGACAAAAAGTCACACACTCATCTTAGAAGAGAGTTTCATTTTAAAATATGAAAAAAATGTTTCAGATTTTGAGGAGCACCTATAAACCTTCACACCCTGAGGATGCCTGACCTTGATCATAACAGAAAATGTGACCCAGAGCAGAGATGGAGCAGCGTGGGAAGTTGACAAAGGTAGAGGTGGCAGAGCAAAGGGATGAGGCAGAGGGAGAGATAAAGGAGGAGGAGAGAGGGATGAGTGGAGATATAAACCAGTAGCAGCTGTTTCCAGCCCATTAAAATGTAATTAAGGAGAACCTCATTACAGAGGAAGACAGAGAGAGTGATGAGGAGATCGAGAAATAAACTGTTTTCTACTGTCTACTTTATCACTCAACCGGACAGAAAATCATCAGTTTATTTCGAGTAAACACTTTGAAAGAGAGGAAAAAAATCCCAAGTGCTGTCTGGTTCTATGATGCTAATTAGATTTGAGTAGATCGTTTGGCAGAAAAGACATAATGTTCTGAATCCAGTTTGGCACTTGAAAGGATGGAATATAATAATCCTTCTTCCCAGTCAATCAGTCTTTCTCCAAAGTGTGGGATTTCTGTCTTTCTGTCTCATCTGCCAAACAGCACACACTCTGAAATGAAAACAGTTGGGACAGACTCTGACTGCTGAAAGCAGTTGGTGATATGGAAATACTGGATCTGATTGTCTCACTTTACTCGTTATAGATGTCTCTACTTTCAGCACAGCACTGTTGTTTGATAGAAATAAAAACCGAAAAACAAACACTCCTTTTTACTAAGTTGTGCATCAACTCTTAAGCTCACATTGTTATCCAGACCAACTGTGTTGCATTTGCTAGATGATTGAGTTTGTTAGTTCCATTTTCCTGATGCCTACCAAAGCAGAAATATTGAGAAAAGAGCTGACGGAAAAAAATATGCAAAGCTTTTTTCCTGACAGATATGTCTCTGCTCGATTATTTTATTCTCCTGTCTGTGTCTGTCTTTCAAACCCAGGGTGGGGGAGCCCTTCTGTGCAGAGTTTGCATGTCCTCCCTTTGTCAGCGTTAGTTCTCTCCGGGTACTCCAGCTTCCTCCCACAATCCGAAGACATGCAGGTTAATTGGTGACTTTAAATTGCCCGTAGGTGTGGATGTGGATGTGATTGGTTGTCTGTCTCTATGTGTCAGCCCTGCGATAGTCTGGTGATCTGTCCAGGGTGTACCCCACCTCTCACCCAATGTCAGCTGGGATAGGCTCCAGCCCAACATGATAAGCGGGTACAGAAAATGAATGAATGAATGAATGAACTTTTGAATGAATTAATTTTTTAAACCAGGAAAACCGTAACTGGTTTTTAAACCAGTTAAACCAGGAACTTGGCACTGAACCACCACCCTACGATTACTGGCCCACATTAGCAGCTCCCCCGAACCACAGTCACCTCATTCACACAGAAGGATACACAGAGGCTCAGATAAGCGCAAAACACACCCTACCAAATATCCACATGGAAACACAAACAGATATGTGCACTCATACAATTGCACAAACACACAAAAGCAGGAAACGTAATGATAGCTCCCACCCAGAAGACTCTATCTCTCTCTTCCTCTGACAGTAAATAGCATCATCCAACCTGAGACAAACTGAGAGAACACGCCAGAAGACACAGACGCACACACATACACTCTTGTAAACACACGTGATAAACACACAGGTGCAAATTAAATAAACAAACACATATGTGGAGACAAAGGAAGTTGTGCACTGTTATAAACAGTGAAAGCACACACACACACACACACACACACACACACACACACACACACACTATTTAGTGTTCTTATTCAATCAAGCAGTGTGTGTGTACTTAGGCATGAGTAGGAGAAGATGCTGAAGGCAGCGCAGTACTCAGATAAACTGGAAACTGTGTGTGTGGTTGCCTAATAACTAGGGCAAAGCAGTCTCGGGGATATTAGTGTTTTTTAATTGAAAAATGGTCAGAAGGGAAAAGCAGAAGGATAAACACATAGATTATCCAGATATACACTGAAAATTAGGGCGTATATTAAATACTGTACCAACTGCAACAAGGGCAAGGAAGCAATATTGAAGTAGATGATATTTTACACAATAATTGGCAAAAGAAAAATGAGCTTACAAACACGTATTATAGGAAAGTGCTTCTTATGACAAATTTCATTATAAACTGAGTCGTATTAAAAGAGAGTAACTCAAGGGATCAAATACCCTCACTCTTCTTCTTGCCTCTTTTTGCTTCATTTCCCCATAGTTTACTATCCAAGTTACTTATATATTAACTCAGACAATGTAAGTGATGCTGTAATGGTTTAAGTATTTGTACTGAACCGTCATGGTATGGACGTCATATCTTGGTGCACACAGCAGCATGCAAAATATGTGGTGTGTAGATTTAGGCCCCGTTCAGATGTAGCGTCTAAAAGCATCGAATGCACGCCGCTACGGCATCACTTTGGATTGTGAGCGCGCTCGGCGCATGTCTACATTGAAACTAATGGATTTGTGCGCACAAAAGACACTACATCTGAACGGCCCCTAAGACACACAATGTAGAACCAAACTTCACAAGTGTGAGTTCCATTCAGAATCTTTGGCATTAGCAACATGTGCTGAGGTAAGAACAAGCTGATCGCCATGTGGGTCTGTCACAGAATGACGAGCACAAATGAAAAGGCAAAACTGGAAGACCCACCTGCATGTTCCCGGTCACGTACAACAGCACCAGAGAGAGAGTTGTGTTTAAGACGAGAACAGTGTGTCGATGTTGCTTCACTGTTGAAGGGTCTGTGAAGGTTTAGGGGCTTTGAATATTTAAATATAGCCACGGTGGAAGTAGTTGAAACACTCTTTTTTAATGCACAAATATTGTTTCCTTGTTATGCTATGTATTTTGTATTTTCAATTCTAAGCATAAGAGATGCTTTACAGTTTTATAGCAGTACTGTAAAGTTTGATTGATTCAATGAGTCAGCCTTGCAGCTGGCAGACTTTTCCTCAACTCATATGGAGCCAGGAACAACAGCAACATTTAACAGCTACAAAATAGAGAAAAGACACATTTATAAAATTTGGCCCCAATTTAATTCATATATACAACATGGTAACATTGCTAGCCCAAGACATTTTACATTATAGAAAATTCTCTAGCGGCTTGCGGACTTCTTCTACTCATATGAAGCCAGGATAAATCATAAACAAGACTAAAAATGCTATTTTGTGGGGGCTTTATTGTCTTAACAGTTTGTTTCTTAACTGTGACTTAACAGTAAATAAGAGCTTTGTTTCTACAGTAGGAAATAGGTTTTAGCTTACAAATATTAACAGAAATTCTGTGCTACTGGGACACGTAGTTAGATATCTGGGGAGGTTCATGTCAGGCAACAGCATAGGCTATGATAAAGGGTATGCATCTATGCAGGGCCCAAGCTGTAGGTACGGCATCTATTCATCACCAAACTTTAAACCACACTTTACACTCCTACTGTATAGTACTTGATTAAAGTCTGCAGTTTTTAATGACTGCATGTGGTCTCATTAAGTAGTTAACATTCATTGATTGGTTTTGGTCACTTGAGGGTGAAATAAAACAATAAATTTGTGGGCTGTAAAACCAAAGCAATGAAAACTCCATAGAGCTGAGGGAACCTGCAGAGTCAAGTGATAATTCTCTGTGGGTTCATCATTATGAGCAACAGCTTTCACATTCCACATTCTTATGTTATTTATTGTTAAAATAAATACATTGACTGATGCAGCTTTAATGCTCTCCATATATGTAAAGATGTGTGACTCTGTGAGCATCATTCACGCCTGTGTGTATCTGTGGTGGAAGTGTATGTGCATGATAGTGCCTGTTTGTGTGTACGTATGCATTTACTGCAGCTCCCAGCCAATAAGAATCTAGCTTTTCTAGTTTTAACTTAAAATGCCAGGTACCTCTCTAAGTAATGGCCTTGCCAACCGTGTGTGTGTCAGTGCGAGTGTGTGTTGGTTTGAGTAGCCCCGGGAAGGAAGAAGTGGTTCAAAGAGCATCTGAAGCCTTGATTAAGGAAGTGTGTAATCAGAACTGAAGACCAGCAACAGTCTGATGCTGCCTGGAAGGGCCTGACACACAGGAGGAGAAAATAGCCAGGAAACAGCTAAACACATACACACACATAAAGCGAAACACACCCTCAACACACACAGATAGCAGTAATTCTCAGAAACTGCTACTTGAGCTAAATGCAGGCGGGTTTAAGAGACTGAACTGTGCAGTGATCAAAGAAGCTGGTCTTTTTCGATAGAAGTGGAAGTCATGACTGGATTACACAGAAAACCATGAGGCAAAATGTAAACATTGTGTTTTCCACTGGACACACACACACACACACTGTGATGGTGAGAGTTCATCAACCCAGGAGAGAGTAAACATTCTACTATGTCATGGGATTGGAGTAAAATTCAAAAAACCCAGTCGGAACCAGTGCTCTCTAAACCCATCCATCCCAGACCTTTTGTTGAAACCCTAAACTGCAGCATACTGTAAAGCCACTACAATGTCTTCTCCAATACAAGACAAAGAGTCAACAACCATGCCAGCAGCTCTGTGAGGCTTAACTTGAGCAAAGCTAACTTTTGAGCTAAATGTTAATGTTAGCATACTGACATGCTCACAGTAATAATACTGATGCTAAGCAGGTAAACTGTATACCAACGTGTCACACCCACAGTGCAGCAGGGGTAACTGATGTTGCACTTTATCCTCTGTGGGCCTCAGCTCTAGTTTCTCCCCCGTCATGCTATTGGAGAGTGAATTGGGAGACCTGTAGCCAATCACAGTCCATCTCAGGGTACATAAAAGCTGAGGAGCTGTATACATCTTAGGCACTGCTGCTGCCTGCTTATACCAAAACTAAGCCAGGGCTTAGTCCTTCACTCTTTTGCATACTGTTGTCAGGTTAATGTCAGAAAGGTGGTCTTTTTGCTAGGGATGCACCGAATATTCGGTAACCGAATATATTCGGCCGAATATTGCAAAAAAACACACATTCGGTATTCGGTGGAATAAGTTAAAAGCAAGGCCGAATAATAGTGGCGTGTTTTGATAACGCAATCAAACAGCGTGCCGTGACGCACAGACTAAAATGTCGGCAGTGTGGCGATCCGTC
>NC_065509.1:9903129-9925149 GCF_006386435.1 Epinephelus moara | reverse complement strand
CCCTCCCTCCCTCGCGGCCCGGCCGCACATACACCCCCCCGAGGCTCAGCTCTCTCTGCGGACAGAATGGTTTTATAGTAAGGGGAGGAGTAAAGGGAGGAGGGCAGGCTTTAGTGTGGACGGTTAGTGACGTCATTCGCCTCGAAAAAGAATCATTCGCCTCCAATGTAATGTAATGTAAATTCAAGTGTAGTAACCAGATTTCAAGCTATAGAGGGCACTCCATACCACATATTTAAAATAAAATGTAGATTTTCAACAGTTTGCACTAAACTGTCAAGATTTTGAGCAGGATCAGTCAGTAACACTACTATACAACCAGAAACAATGATTATCAGCTGAAAAAAATGGTTTTAGGGTTTAGTTACTCTTTAAGCTACTGTTACCTCTTTCTGTGTTTCTTAACAACTACTGTACCCTCTTATGAGGAAGCCCTGTATGGAGGAGCTGCCAGTTTTGTTGCACTCCTTTCTTTCAGGTGCTTTTCTGTTGATGGGAAGTTTGGTTTCGGACTACACCTTTTCATTTTGGGTAGGTTTTTAGTAATTCATTTCTACTCAAGGCTGAATTTGTAAAAAATCAGCGACACTGAGCCCAAGAAAAGTTTCTCTAAAGGGACAATAAAGTATACCGTATCATAGTGTACTGTAGCATATCGTGCTGCATATTGACTGACTTTTCATTAGCAAAGGCAGAAGTCATGCTGCATTGTTATGCACTTTAAAACCTGAATATCTGCACATAAAAAATGTGACTGTGAAACCACCTGATCCCTGGCCTCAACTCCACGTCATGCAAAGATATGGAATTAATAAACAAAAAAATAGAGATTAAATATAATATTGCATCAACCTTTTCCTCTCACTCTTGAACTATAAACAAAAAAGCATACCAAAATAAATGTTGAACTATTTTTTTTAACAAATGCTAGTAGCCCAAATTCAATCATATGCACTCATATACACCATTTTGGAACTTTCATATGGCTCCTTTTAAAGACCCTGGCCATTGTTTTGTGTATGATGCTACTTTATGATGTGATTTATCATAATATACTTGGAAATGTGTGTCTAAAAATTCAAAATAAAGCTTAATTTAGAAGTGTTCTCAAAACCGTTTGCACTCAAGATAAAAGTTGCTGCTGAAGTTTCCAGTTCAACATTCACAACATGTAAGGTTTCCTTCATATATTAAAAGATGCTCGATTCAGACAAGATTTTGTAGACACTTATTTTTAGTCTATTACACAATGGTAAAGTTTCATAACACCCAAGTATGGAGGAGTGAAGTGTCTCACTTCCAGTTGCTCAAGCTGAATTTAGCTCTTGAACTTGGCTCTTTTACCAGCATCAAGAAGAGTTCCCTCCATATACACTATAAACACTCCATACTGAGGACTCTTATGTATTTTTGGGGCACTGACAGTTAACCTTTTGTTATCTTTTTCTGTGTGAAATGCATCCAAACTGGCTGGCTTGAACAACTCTGATCCCTGAGAAGTTATTTTGTGTTCATCTTCATCCTCAGAAAAAACAGAGTTCCATGCGAGCTGCAATTTTCAGTAGCTGGGCTCTGTATGTGTTGTTAAATCTGTATGAGAGTCTCAAATCACAACTGATATCTGGCCCTCTCTCGCTCTGTTACACGTTTTCTCTGTCCCTCACCCCGGCCTCTTCAGTCTCGCTCTCCCTGAGCCCCTCTGCTCCTCAATAACAGCACTGTAATACAGGGACACAGACAAGAAAATAGATTTTGTTTGTGCTCATGTGTGTGTGTGTGTGTGTGTGTGTGTGTGTGTGTGTGTGTGTGTGTGTGTGTGTGTGTGCGCGCGCGCGCGTGTGCGTGTGTGTGTGTATCTGTGTTTCTTCTGTGTGTGCATGGATAGAAAGAGAGTGCAAGAGAACAACATGAGCTATAGACAGAGAGAAAGATTGCAATGTCTATGGAGACACTAAGATCACATTTCAGCTAATAGTTTTCCAATCTTTCTTTCTCAGACACAAGTTTAGTCAGCTGAGTGTGTGTGTGTGTGTGTGTGTGTGTGTGTGTGTGTGTGTGTGTGTGTGTGTGTGTGTGTGTGTGTGTGTGTGCGTGTGTGTGTGCGTGTGTGTGTGTACGCACACATACAGTAGTCCACGCATCTATGTGAATGTGTATTCCACTACAGTGAACATGATAGCTTTTGCTGATATCTCTATTACTGTTGCAATCTCCAACTATTGTCAGCTGTGAAAACTCATCTGTTCCTCCATCCCCATATCCCTGTGTGCAGGGCCATGTGGGCCTTCATCACACACACATAGACACCACAAACACAATGAACTAGCACTTCTAAGGCCTTTTTAGACACTGGTATTACATAAAACATTACAAATATAAATAGGCAGTTGGCTGTATTGATAAATACGTATATGTAAAAGTGAACAGTATCTAAATGCAGCAACCACAGAAACAGATTATGTTCACTGATGATACTAAATTCAATCAGTGGTAGAATATGTACACAATCCAAATATGACATGCTCAATTGTAGAATTCAATGCCTTTATAAGGTATCTCCTCAGGAGGCTGAGTGTCTACCTTGGACCTACTGTACTGTAACAAGCTGAAGAACCTGTTCTAAAGCTGCGTTTAGACCAGAACTGGCAAGACAAAATACAATCAGCAGGTGGGATTGGAAATATTGTGGGTGGCAAAAGCTGGTGGAGCTAACTTGGCTAAAAAGCGACCAACAAATATCAGTAAGCTTGCTTATATTAAGCACTTTGTTGCCAACTTTTATCCTTGTTGGACACTTTCTGCAGGTGGCATGGACTCGTTTCACTTGACTTGAATTCAAGTCAGAATCAAGTCATCAATCTGATTACTTTAGACATGACTTAATTACAAACTTCAACTCCAATGACTTCTGACTTTATTATGATGTCTACTGCGCATCGCGTTTCAAATTTGTATCGTCAGGTTGTGAACAATACTCAAGCTGTCTCTCAAAACTATATTCTTCCTGCCCTCTCAGCCAACTAAAGTTTGAAATCTTACTTGAGCACTAGTTTGCTCAAAAGCTGCACTGAGAGATGGGGGAGAATACAGATGCGATAATTTGACTTACTCTGGGGCTTGCTGGTCTTGACTTGGGACTTAATGGCCAAGGTTTGAGACTTGCTTGTAACTTACAAAGCAATTACTATTTCAAATCTCTAGGAGCTAGTCAGGCTTCACACTGGCTAGCTTACGTTGTTTATCTCATCAGGCATACTGGCTTGAATGCCAGGTGAAGAAGCATATATATATATATATATATATATATATATATATACACTGTATATATTTTTTTTTCTTTTTAATGTACTTTATTAATCCCCCTGAGGGGGAATTCAATTCTTGAATTAAATTGAATTTTGAATAGTTTCACTTTCAGTTCAGTTTACACTCTAAATAAATTGAAACTGACTTATGAATAAAGCATGTAGTGTGACTATAGAGCAAGTTTTTAGATGAAGTTTTTCTGTGACACTTTTTTGCACCATTATATCCACATTAATTGATGATTACTTATCAAAACTCTCATTGTGTAAATATTTTGTAAAAGCACCAAAAGTCAACCCTACAATATCATCACAATATCAATCTTGAGGTACTTGGTAAAAATATCATATTTGATTTTCTCCATATTGCTCAGTCAACCAGATCCTGAGCATTAATAGAGTCTTGATCCATCAGAACCTTAATTGCTTGAGCTTTAAATGATTAATATATAAATCTATTTATCAAATAATTTGCAGTGTAATGAAGAGTCTCAGAACCTCGAGGGACTTTTTAACTGACACACAAACCCATACACAGATCCATTCATTAGCGTTCAAAAGCTCAAAATAATTATTCAACCATTTGCTCACACCAACACACTTGACTGTTTGCTGCATATTTCAAGCTGCTTTTTCATCACAAACTATTGAGGTAATAAAAAATAACTCTGTGTTGTTTCCTAAAAGCATTTCTGAGCCACTTACACCCACCACTCACACATTAAGAGAACGTAATATAGACTCATTTACATTCAGGGTCTTTAGCCTAAGGAGGCTATAATAGTCAGTAACGGTATATATTACTGGTTTGCTGCTTTTCATTATGCGGTTAATGATTCCCTGTCAAGTTCCATTTTAAATGAACAAGGGGCAAAATAAAAAAAAAGGGAGTAGGAGGGCAAAGTCGTGAAGACAAAGGAGAGAGAGAGAGGGAGAGACAACATCGAATAGGCTATGTAAAATGAACAAATGTATCAAAAAGAGGCCAAAAAGCCTAATCATCCATTTTACAAAGATGGCTGTCACTGAAATATTGGCCTTTACTATAGCCTATATTCAGTGGCTCATACACAAAACACTAACGAGTAAATGCTGAATCATAGATGTGTGTATGCTCTATGCAGAGCCTACACCGTAGCCTACGCAAGTGGTCTATGCCATTGTTAGCGTTTATAGTTGCGTGGCTATGTGTCTCTGCCGCTCTGCAATTACTCCTCCAAAACACTAGTTGATGATGGAGTTTCTATGCCACTATGTAGTACAACAGTACAAGTGCAGAAGTCGGCTCCATTGTAGCTTGCAAGGTTCACAGACAAAAAGTAATTTATTGTTTTTACCTGTAAAATTACAGTAAATAAAGGCTTCATTTTCACTGAGGGAAAAGGATACTAGTCTAAGTATCTAAGTATGACATCGATTCAACTCAGAAGTAGCAAAAACCCGGCACAAAACAGTTAGAAAGAATGCTAAACTACACTGCAGAATTAATGTATTGTAACTAATAGCTGTCAGCACGCTAGCAGGTTAGCCTAGTTCGAGACCACTAAAACACTGCTGCTATTTTGAACAGTTTTATGGCCATCTTGCCCTTTCAAAGGGTAATTCATGAAAAGGCTAATCCATGGTAAATATAATCCCTATCAGCAATTTAGCAACAGCCATGGAGCAAGGCAGTGGAGCCAACATGGCGGCAGGTCACTGCAGCATGATTCAACTGCCACCATGTACAGCTCCGCTTTGGTCTTAATAGGGAGAGTATATCATTCCGTCTAATTAGAATGCCAATAGCAAGTCTCCCCAAGCGAATACACTTGATACACACCCTCACGCACACAAACACATGCATTCATGCACACACATACGGCCCTACATTATTCACTGGTAATCACAATGTCAATATACAGCTACACAGCAGTGTGGCCTCACGCTAGCCGTTGTTTAGACGCACAGACACACACACTACCCTTTAATTGCCCTTCAGTCAAATGCTTTAGCTTCCACACACACACACACAGTCCCACTTGTGCATTGGTCCATTCAGACTCCCCATGGAGTGAATCTGCCACGCTCACACCACTCCCTCCTGTGATTTTATGCACGCAAACACACACATGCACATACACGCTCACACGCAAGGACAAAGACTTGGTAGCAGGTTCATCAGTGTCACATCTTGCTCGCTCTTTTTTTAACATCCCTCCCTCTTTTCTCTCCCTGTGTCTCGTCTCCAGAGACTTGCACATTGAAAAGCCATTTACTGTTGCTTAACTACAGTTCTTCTGTCTTCCTCTCTGTCTTTTTGGTTGCTTCTGTCTCGCTTCTCTCAGTTTCTCACTGCCTTTATTGTTTCTTTGTCTTTTTCCTAATTTTGCTGCCTTTCATCTTTTGCGTTTCTCTCTGTATCTCTCTTTCTTTCTGTCATTATTTTTCTGTTGTACCTGAGACTACTATGAAGTCTCCAACTAAAGGGTCACACAGGAAGCATTCACCCAAACTTTGCTCAGAATTTAATTTTAAAAAGCTGCCACAGCCTCCTCTGAAAATGTTGTTTCTGCTGACCTCATCTGGTTTACCTTCTCCCCTGGCTGCAGTGATGTACAGGTGTACTTCAACATCTTGTGACATCACTACTGGGAGAGGTCACAGCTTTAACAGAGCACATTTCTGACTACACTCAACCACCACACTGAAAAGCATCATACAGAAATTCACTGGAATTAAGTAATATTTTACCATTTACTAAATAAAACATAAAAAATCTAGGTTTTATTATTTTCAAGTTACTTAATCTTAAATTTTCTACTTTTTTATACCACTTCCAAACTTATCTTTTCAATTCAAAATAGCTCATGTTGATGAATACCCTGCTGAGGGTTCACTAAACCATAAAGATCTGGGAAAAAGATAACAAATTTACAAATACAGTATGGCTGCTGTATTATACCGTCTTACAGCATGAAACAGGATTACATTTTCCAATTTTAAGGGGAACACAGGAGAAAACTCCGTGTAAAGGGATTAACTGCCCCAACAGGTGTTTTTGATTTGCTAATCAGACTTCAGGCTGAAGTAAGATGGATCTTAACCAAAGTTTGTGTCTGCTATGTATGGCTTGGGGCAATACATGACAGACACATTTCCTGCACTGTGCATTAAATTTTCTTTTCTTGTGGGGTGCATTTCTTAAATTTTATCAAAATGAAAGTCCCCTGCACTTTCATATTTTTATAAGGGGCAACATCTGCAAATATTCTAACTACTGAGGTGGATACGTCCCCTGCATCCCTCCTGAAATCCACTCCCATGTATTACCATTGCATTTGAGTCACAGATATGAGCACCTGTTTCTCTGAAGAGTAAATGGAGTACCTGGCTAAAATAACCCTCAAGGTGGTTTAATAACACTTACTGCTATTTTGAGGGTAAACCCTTCCAACCATCTGGATTAAAAAAAATAAAATCTTGTTTTGCTGCATGGCAAAACATCTGTTTAATATTTTTCTCACATTGAGATATGATTTAGACATGGACGTGTCCAGTCACCTCTCTGTCAGCTCCACTAAATCTATGCTCTTATGTCTATTTGGCATGTGTTGGTGGTCTTGTTTGTGGTTGGCTTGGACAATGGTGGCGTGTGGCTGTGTGTCACTCATCGGGATGTGGAAATCAACTCACCAGCCCGTAACCTCTCCTCCTGCAGACTTCCCCTTGCTAGCCAGGTCAAGGTTTTGAAATGTAAACATCGAGGAAAGATAGAGATGATGGCAACAACTGTACTAGCATCCTGCTAACCTCTGTACAGTCATGGAAAATAAACTGGATGACCTCCCCCAAAACTTTGCTTAATCCTGGACAGCACCATTCAGCCAGGTGACTCGTTTTCAAAATGCTGATCTGGAGGAGCAGAGGGCTCTGGCACGAGAAGGAGATGAGGCGTGTGTTTTACAGTGAATAAGGACAGGTATGACGTGTGAATGTGAGGTGCTGTCCTGTTCCTGCTGTAGATAGTTTTGCTGTAATGTAGTGCTTGTAATTACGTGATGTTATCATAAAAAAAACAAAGATGCAAGTTATCCCACCCAAATGGAGCGTTAACTAAAAAGAGAGAAACATTCTGTACACGCCCACTGACTCCTAATCAGGATCTAATCAGGATCTCTAGATGCTGTAACTATTGCTTATTCTTTCCTTAAATGATCAGATCTGGTAATTTCATAGGCTGAAGCCACTAAGCAGTCTGACCCGACGACGCTCTGACTGTTAAATGAATGTGAACAGCCAATTGGCAGCTTTGAGACACTCGTAGCTCCGCACAAGCCAGCTGGAAAATCTAGTTTTCTATTCAATTATCTGCTGCTTTGTATACTCCTCGCCCCTCTCCTCTTTTCCCCACTGTCCTCTGCTCCCTCTTTTCCTGCTGTCGTCTCCTCTCACTTGTTTCTTTTCTTCTCCTGTTTCTGCACCCCCTGTGTCTTCCTTCTTTACCCCCCTGCCCCTTTTCTCCATCTCCTCTCCTCTCCTCTTGATTATTTCATTTTGAATCATCTTCTTCTAGTAACATCNAGTTAAATTACCAGTTCTACAGAGCGATGGTGACAGAGTGCAGAACTTAATTACACACTGGCTGACAGCAAGGACTACGTGTTAGATTTTCTCTTTCTCCCTCTCTCTTTTCTTCCTCTCTCTTTTCTACCCTCCCATCTCTTTCTCCTTTCTCTCTCTGTCTTCTCTCACTTTTTTCTTTCCTTCTCGACTTTCTCTTTGTCTCCCTCCCCCTTATTAATGGCTGGTGAAGACGCCTGGCTCCATGTTGTTTCTATGTGCTTATTATTGGTTGGTGGAGTTGAGGTGATGGCTGTCGGTGGAATGGGGAGGTTATAGTGTAATGTGAACACATACTGGCAGGCTTAAAAGAACCAGTAAAAAATCGACTTACAGATGCTTGAAAACTTGACGCATTAGATGCTGTCAGTAATCTTTCAAGTGAGCATTTTGTGATCACTTAGGGATCAATAAGGTTGTTATTACAAGGTAATAGCCTTGAGCCTTGTTGTTGGACAATTAACCCTCAAAGACAAACAAAGCATCATAAAAAGACTGAAATCAATATGAGTTTGATAGCTTCTAAAACATAAAAGGTTTTCGTTTCACAGCTTATTATCAACTTGTTTGAATGTGGGAACAAAACATAACAAGCGCTATATGGTAGTTGACAGCACATCTTCAAACGCTGCGATGAGTTTAAACATATGCCAGAAAATATGTTTTATCCTCTTGCAAAATTGTAAAATATGCATTGCTCCAGTATCATTATTGTTTGAATTTCTTTACACAAAAGGTGAGAATTCAAATTAAACTTTGATACTACAGACCTTTATTATTTACATCAGTCATTCGTCATATTTTCGAACATGTAAATTGCTCATTTAACAGATCAGACAAATCTTCAGAACAGAAAGCAGAATAATCTTCTTTGTTCATCAAAGCCTGACGTTTGTGAGACGACAAATTGCCTTGTTCCTCCTTACATCCCAAATATTTGCTACAAGTGTTCCAGCTGAGCTGTAGAAAGCATCTAAATATCAACTGAAAGGTCTCCTTCTTAATTGTCACGCTAAAACTTGAGCACGACTTTCGGGTTTCAGATATTATTTTCCGGTGGAGAACACAATGCTGACCTTTGCTGAAGTGCTTTGGATGTTGTGCATGTCGAACTCTGCTACTGTACTCAAGTTACAAATGATTTCAACTTTACTCTTGTTCTCTGCAGATCTTTATGAGCAGAGAAGTCTATATATAAAGAAATGAAAATGATTATTGTTGTACATACATTTAATTAAATTACATTGTATTATGTATATCACAAACTCTCTATGTCTGGACCAACAGTGTGTGGCCATACATACATATTGGCATTTTAAAACATGTATGTATTGTGTGGTCTGCAGTGCCCTGTATTGTTTTGAGTGAAGAATGAAAATTGAAGTTTAAAACCACATACAGACTTAAAGAAGTATTACTGAAATGAGATCTAATATTTGTAATGTAAGCTGGTATATATAGTAGCTGTTATTTAGGCTGCTGATATTCAGGTTTGTACATTAGGTGATCCGTCTACAGAAATGTTATCACAGTTCTGAGGACTAACATAGTTTTAAGTATTTCCCAAAGTCAAATGTTTTCATCAGGTAAAAAAGGCCTGTAGATGTCTTGGCCTTACATGTGTAACATATTAGTTTTCAGCACAATCGTCATACGAAAATCATGACTTTCAAAACACTATGAAGTTCTCAAATTTGAAGCTCACCATCATACAAGAATATGCATCTCTTGTTGATTTAAAAAATGTGTACGTACAATTTCAGTCCATTGACCCAGTGATGCATTGAGTTAGTCTGGGTGATCAGCATGGTTTGTTTGTTAATATTAACAGCATGGAAATCCCACAAACAATCAAGAGCTGTTTAGAGTTAGCTCACTGACAACCTAACATCATTAATCTGTGACTTGTGACTTGTATGAATCATGTATTGGCAACCCTGTTAAGAGTTTTTTTGGGGAGCTTTTCCTCAGCTGCTGTGAGGTTCTAAATATCAATTGTAATTTGTGATATTGGACTTTATAAATAAAACTGAATTTAATCAAACTAAGTCCTGCCTTATATTCCTTGACATGATAGATTTATAATTCTTCGATTACATTAAAGTATCTCCATTCGTATGTGTATCCAGCAGTGTGTTTAGATGTAGGTACATTTGCATGTAGCATAGGTGTGTTGCCCTTTGTTGGTAAATTCTTGTAGGTCAGTCTATTTTCAGGTGCTCTTGCACTCTGCATGTGTTTGTCCTTTGGATAAGGCAGGTGTTCTAACATTTATTTGTTCTTGGGCTTATTTGTCTGCTGCAAATGTAATCTGTTTATTTGTTGGTGATGCCACTACAAATGTGCTTACATGTGTTGGTGTGTTTGTGGGGTGCTTAATGTACATACCAGTATGTGCATATGTGTGCGAATTCGGCTGTGAAGTTTTGTTTTTATAATTCATCATGTTATAATAAATTCATGCCTTTTACTGCAAAGAGATTGAAATAAGGACATAACAACATACCAACAGGAAGAGAAAGTGTGTGTGTGTGTGTGTGTGTGTGTGTGCGTGCGTGCGTGCGTGCGTGCGTGCGTGCGTGCGTGCGTGCGTGCGTGCGTGCGTGCGTGCGTGCGTGTGTGTGTGTGCAGCTTATGTGACTCTGCTCGACTGTATTTGTGCATGCTTGCATCTTTCTGCACATTCTGGGCGTGTGCATGTGTTAAAGGGGGTAATTAATGTAGGGCCGCATATAGTCTCTTTCCCCTGGGCCCCCTGTCCACATTCATTACTGTCAAGCACACACACACACACACACACACACACAAACCTCAGCAGACATGTATGTAGACAAGTGTTTGCTCAGCTCCACTTTATGGTAGTTTAACATGTAGCCTGCGCACACACACACACACACACACACACACAGACAACAGTGTTATACTGTGAATCATAGAGTGTACTGTAAAATCATAGAGTCAGGCTATAATCAGCCAACCAGTTGTTATTACAAAGACTATGAATATTCATACTGTTAACACAACATATACATATGTAAGCCAAACACAGATGTTTCAGCTTTGTGTCTGACATAATGATAAGTTGCTTTAAAGAGTAAAAGCTACAATAAAGTTTAAGATTTCCTCCACATGTATGACATAATAAATTGTTCAATAAAAATGTTCAATAAACTGCTGAAAAAGGCATCTTAAATGCAAATGTACTTCTAATTCCAATGTTTATGAATATGCAAATATGTTTAGTTTAACCAGTGGGTCCCAAATTCACTGAAAAGTCTCTTCTCAGTGTACGTGCTCTGGAAGTTTTTAAGTTTCCACATCAAGCTTGTGTAATTTACACACAGGATCATAATTAACTTTCAATAATTGTGATGTCACAAGTTATTTAAATATATATATATACGTATACACACACACACACACACACACACATATATATATATATATACACACACACACATTATATACACATATATATATATATATATATATACATATATATGTATATTAGGGAGGTAACGATTACTGATATTACGGTAAATTTCGGTTAATTTTTACACGGTAAGAATTACCGTTTATGTTTAAATTAACTGCATTATCGCGGTGGATTATCAGGACATGTAATAACAGCCTCATTCAAGTCTCGCGATGCAGGCGCTGCGTGAATGCGTACCATGTGTAAACACAAAGAATGAAAACATGGCGGAAGGTGGTGATAGCGGCACTCAGGACATCCCCCCAACTAAATGCACAAAGTCTGAGGTCTGGTCATACTTTGGGTTTCTGAAGAATGCCGAGGGACAGCTGGTGGAGGACAACTATCCTGTGTGCAGAACATGCAGAAAGTTGCTGCGAAGGGTAGCAACACTACAAATCTACTGGCTCATCTCAGTGACCATCATCCACAGCTTTACAGCCAATGCAAGTTATGCTATGCAAACGTCAGTTATTGTGTGAGGGACTTCGGTTTTACTAAGATTGTCATAATGTGTACCTGTCGCCGTATACGGGACGTTTGAGCCGTATCTGTCCTCCTAAACGGCGACTAGGTTTTCCGTTTTCGTTTAAGACACTTAGGAGCTAATACTAGCTGAGTAGCTAATAGCCCTATTAGCAGCTATGTTGCTAACGTTAAGTGTTTCAAAACGAAACAGAGCTNTATATATATATATATATATATATATATTTTATTAACTGGCTTTTTGGATGGCCAAATGTAATGAAGCCAATCTTGCCAAGTTAATTAAGTCACCCCACACTGTACCTGCTAACACTCAAAAATAGTTTTGTGTGGATAAGATGTTAACAAGCCCCTCTTAAGCCGGTTTATACTTCTGCGCTGAATCGACGCTGTATCTACTTGTACACTTTGCACAGACGTGTACCCTACACCATAGCCTGACCTTCACCTCCCCAGAAATGTAACTACACATCGTGGCAAAACAGACCTACTCTCCATTTTTGTAAACTGAAAAACATTTCCAAGGGTTAAAGCAAGAAAAAATTTTGTGCCTGAAATGTCGAGCACGAAAGATTTGTGTGCCTGAAATCTGAAATCTTTTCCGGAGCGGGGGGCTTGGTGCTGCGGTCACAAAATGAAGAAATAGAAATGTATGTGTTGCAAAGGAACGTGTTTATTATCAAAACGAACAAAAAGATTATAGCTTTAGTAGTTACTTTTCAGATTAAACTTTTATAGCTTAATGGGTTTATAAATAAAGATTAAACTTTCAGCGGTTACCAGACTTTTTGACTTAAAGCTCCTACAGCTCTTTCTTGCCTTGGTGCTATTCATTTTTAGAAGCTAAATCATTTAGGCTATTTGCAAAATTGTATCGTGCTTGATGTGAATTAAACAGGCAGTTACGTCGAAATTATGCCTCTGGGCAAGCATATCATCATTGAAATGGATCATATAATGTTGCGGTGGTGACTTTAAAACTTCAGCATAGAGGACTTTTATTGCAACCTTCGTTTCTGTCTGGTTTCTGTTACCTTACCTTCAAAATTACCGCTGGCTTACCAGAGCCTCTCCTGCTCGTCTGAGCTCTGTGTCTCAATGTGACATGATGTGAAAGCATGCACAGGCGTCAGTGTTGATTGGCTATCACTTGTGCCGTGTAACCAATCAGAGGGGGCTGTAGGCGGGACATTGTTACAAAGCCCAGTGCAATGGGGACTGCAGGCAGGGAGCAAGACGGCTGTATCAGAGCCAAAGGAGCGAGTTTTAAAGTACATTTATTTAATCGGTTATCGATGAAAAAACGTCCGATGCCGATTACGGTAAACAGTAGGTTGTGTTTACTCGCACACTGTGCGCCTAAATCATTTTCCCAGTTTGCACATATATTTTTAGGGGCCAAAGACAGTGAAATGCTCGCACTGCAGAGCACTTCTGCCCATGCCGGACAGAAACTTCGCCACACCGGAAATCCGGCGCTGTGCCGGAGAACTTTAACCCCTGCATTTCCCTTGGTGAAAACAAACCTTTGATATACTTTTATTTCACAGATGAGAACCAAGATAATAAAGACCTCACAAAATAGCATTGGTAGTCTTGTGTGTGATTTATCCTGGCTTCATGTACAAATGAAAAATCTGCTAGCTGCTAGGCTAATTTATTCCATGGGAAATGTCATAGGCTTATGCTAATAATGTTAGCATGTTGTATATTTGTGTGAAACCTGTCTAGCAAAAGAAAATTGTTTTGCTTATGAACTTTGTAAGTTCTATTAAGGAGACACATTTTGTAATGTTACCTTTGTTATGTTACCTTTGTTAAACAAAAAATGTTGCTGTTGTTTCCAGCCTCATATGGAAAAAGTCAGCTAGCCGCTAGGCTAATTTAGACAATGCAATGTCTCACAGCAATAACACTGTCATGTTCTATAAGTGAGGAAAATGTGTCTAGCAAAAGACAGTTGTTTTTATTGAACCTCATGAGTTATATAGAGTATTGATGTATGTTTTATGGGTGTTTTCTGTGTGTTAATTAAATTAATAATACTTTACTGCACTCAACACAACTGCATAGAAACCCCACCTACAACTAGTGTTTTGGCGGTGTAACTGCAGAGCCACACAGACACACTTCCACTCAAGTACAAATCCTCACAACAGAGTAGACCACTTGTGTAGACTACAACGTAGGCTGTGTGTAGAGCCTACATACAGCGATAACCCAGCCTTTATGCTTCAGGAATGGGTGGAGGGAGTGTCAATTCATTACTTTTTATGAAAATAAGCAGGAAAAGAATCTGTTGTTTTCAAGAAAATCTAGTTACTGTGGTTAACTAACAGATATGTAATTGACTTGTTTTTTCAGTGTAGAATACAAATGTGTTTGTGTTTATACACCTATGTTTGCTCTCCAACAGTCATGTTGGTGTCAGTGTGTACTATAGGTGTATGGGCATTCAAGGTTATGTGTGTGAGAGTGTGTGAGAGAGAGAGAGATAGAGAGAGAGAGAGAGAGAGAGAGAGAGAGAGAGAGAGAGAGAGAGTGCATGAAGAATGGAAGCCTTCAGTGTACCAAGTCAAAGCGGTGTCAGCCTTTATCAATATTTGACTGCAGAACCAGAGAATGGATGAATCTTTAATATGACCTTGGAGCACAACAAAGACATGGAGACATGGGGGACAAGAGAGAAAGAGGGGGATGTGGTGGGTGACAGAATGGGAGTGAGAGGGACAAAGTGGAGATGTGGAGTGAGGAAAACGAGTGGAGAAGCTCAACTTCTTGTTTTGATTTTGTCATCTTGACAGGGACAACTCAGTGAGCTCAAACAGTAACTGCTCTAAACTGGATGTTGTAGACCTGATAAACTCTAAATATTATGCAGGACTGTGCAGAACATGACTAAAAGACACATAGAGGTTAACACTACGGGAACATCTTTATATCTTTTTACTTTACCTCCATTTCCCCTCTTTCAGATACACAGTCACCCTCATTGTCAGTATTTCCTGGTAGCTACAGACTAAGCACCTCCTTCTAAAGCCGATTAAACAAAGAGAGAGAAAGTGGAAAAAGAGAGACGGAGAGGACGGAAGGACACTGCAGAAACAGAGGAGACAAAGTGCGAGAGTGGGGATAGAAGTAGAGGAGAGGAGAAAAAGGGACACATACAGTAAAAATGAAGGCTAGAGATGAAGAAGTATTTGTCAGAGTACATTTAGCAGTGAGTGAAACAGAGAAGAAGTGTGGGGTTTGAACTGAGTGACAATGGCTGAATATTTATGGAGGAGGTTGCAGAATGCAGAGTATGTTTTTCTTTGACATGGTAGATAAATCCAAAACCTGCTTGATTGACTTCTTATTCCCTTAAACTTAGTAACGAGAGAGTTTATTTTATCATATTGTTCAACGTCTTGTTAAAATCACTATTTACTAGTGCACTATAATCAGGCTCTTCTCATTCAGTCTTTGTACATCTGTCATATGACTTGAACAAAGGAGGACAACAGGTCACACAGTATGAAGACCAAGCAAACACAGGACCCAGGACACAGGGTTCCTGTCCTGTTTGAAACCAAAAGTCAATGAGGAGTTATTTTAAGTTACATACGTATGTAACATCATGTCGTCATGCCATATGTAGTACACAACGTGACAACACCCAACCATGATTCTTTTCCAAAAGTTAACCTAACCTCAAGGGGCGCAAATATATAAGATATCATAGGAACCATGAGCAAAACTTTTTGTAAGATACTACAACCCAAGCCAAAATAAATGTTAACACTTTACGAGTCAACAACACTGTTGTTATTGTGTGGTTAAGTTTAGGCACAAAAAACACTTGGGTATGTTAATAAAAGATCATGTTTTGGCTTGAAATACCATGATTTGGTGGCACAATCCTGCCTGGAAATGCAGCCAAGTCTTGGGAAAAAACACTGCTGGCACTATCGCCGGGAGAAAGAAAGGGCAAGTCACTAAAAAGCAACCATGTTTGGTGGCTAAAAGGCCACTGAAAAAGTAGCGATGACTGACTAAAAAAATACAGTTTTGTTGTTTGTTGGTCTCGAAAAGTGG
This sequence comes from Epinephelus moara, assembly GCF_006386435.1. Classification (NCBI taxonomy): domain Eukaryota; kingdom Metazoa; phylum Chordata; class Actinopteri; order Perciformes; family Serranidae; genus Epinephelus; species Epinephelus moara. The sequence continues at coordinate 9,909,204 of NC_065509.1, read as the reverse complement.
TCTGCAGCTGGGCAGGTTTCTCGCCTAGATGTCACACCATCCACCATTCCTTCCACCTCATGATGACAAAATCTGCTCTGATAAGAAGAAACATTGATTTGGCATGTATGAAAAGTACAAATGTAATGTTTCCGTGGTTTGCGGAAACGTACAATGGCAATATTTTCTTGTGGTGACTGGGCCGGATATTATACGAAACCATTGTATAAGGATACTGTATGTTGATATAATTGCCCCGCCATTTTGAATTCTGAATTTCAAGTAAGTACTTGTAGTCACTATGTAGTACCCACAAAAACTCTCACGGAATGAAAAAATACTGGGTTGTCCAATGCATGTGCATAACTTTCTACTAATAATCCCAAAATGCACTGTGTCCTATTTTGTAGACGCAAGCATTACTGTTGTGCAACATTCAATAAACTGCCCACTGCTGAGTAAATGACTGAGTGTGTGATATGTAAAGAATAGTCATTTTACACAGCTCAACACTTTAGCACACAGACATGAGAAGAATCAATCACCTAACTCTGAGCAAGAAAGTAAATACAAACTATTTCTTTAGGAGCATCCCCAGCACAGAACACTGTGAACATTACTACAGAGGTCATAGGGCTCTATTTTTTATGAATCAATGGTTCCTGTTGCTACAGTAGGGCATGCTGATGACTTTTGGTAAGCTTCTAAGTGCTTGGTGTAACAGTGGTGCAGCTGAAAACTAGTTGGGATTAGGAAAAATACATAATCAGTGGTTGTAGAGCCAATCCAATCCGCTCTCTGTTCTTCCCGCCCTCCACTGTTCCACAGCACCATGCCACAGGGCATACAGACAGACAGAGGAGTCTGGAGAGGCTCTGCCACAAAAGCTCCTCCTGAGAGAAAACTGATGTCCTTGCTCAGGAGGAGCAGAGATGCTACGAGTGAAAACAGCACCTTCAGTTCTGGTAGCTTGGGAGGAGATAACACATTTGGTTATCGTGTAGTTCTGGCCTCAGAAGATCCACTGCCCAGTGTGAAGAATGGTACAGTGATATAAAAAGTATCAGTGAAGAGTGATGAAATGCATGATCAAAAATAAATCTACATCGTTTATGAATTAATATTGCCTTATTTTCAGGAAACAAGTCTAAATTCAACAGTGTTGGATTAAAATATAGCGTATTATGTACACAGGCGTAGGGCTGCCAGAGCACACTGGAAGGATGCTCAGACACATTTTGCCAAAGTGTGGAAATAGAATATTTGCAGCTCGCAAAATACAACTGAAATTCATATACATTTTTTAAGTGCTTGACAATTCAATCGTCAGCAGAGCCTTTGTCATGCAAGAGAGACATAAAAACAAGTGAAATGTTCAAAGCTGTCATGTTGACATTTATCGTGTGTTGACTCATATATAACGTTAACTTGTGCACTGAGTAACATGCAAAAAAAAAAAAAGCTGCCATCACCTACCTTCGAGCAGCATGGTGAATTCAATTATTTTTTCTTAGTATAGTGGTCAGTTATAGCTGACTCATTATGTAAACTTGCCACTGTAGGAACAGTGGTTACATAACCTTCAAAACAAGCCACAGCTTAACTGTGTGTGTGCATCATAGAAGCAATCCAATAACATACCAGTAAGTAGCTGGTTTCTGACAATATTGCTATAGTTGAAGCAACGTATATGTAATAGTTCAACTAGAGCAAGCTGAAGCTCTCTCTCACACAAACACACACACGCACACACACAAGCCTCACAAACACCCAGTTATCTTTGGTTTAAGAGGGGCAACAAAAGGGCAACAGTGAGAGAGACAGTGTACTGTAATTGGTGTGTGAGCAGAAAACACTCAAAAAAACATACAGAAACACACAGGTGCAAAGTTGAAGAGGTGGATGTCTTTTTATTACAAAGCCACTCATGTTAATTAGTGGTGCTGGAGAGAGACGTTAGCTAGGACTACTGCAAACATACAACACATTTTTTAAGCTACATGTCATGACACACACACACAGACACACAGTGAAATTATGTCATTCACTGCTCTGTTATGTCATATGTCTGCCGTATCCTGTTGTTTCCAAACAACGACTCCTCGCTGACCCCAATCGTCCCTCTCACAGTCACCTCCACGAGAACAGGACGTAAAAGCTGCGGTATCAAGTCCAACTTTTTCCAGTATCAAATACTCACACTCTTCTGAAAGGTGGCCCATTTGTGCCACTTTTCAACCTCCATTAAAAACTCATATTTTGAGGTATCGGTTAGGTACCGTTAAAGCACCGGTACCGTTTTAAAAGTATAGGTTCGGCACCGGTATTGGAAAAAACCCAAACGATACCCAACCCTACATATATGTCAGCTTTGGGCACAACTCAAACCTGATTAATTCCAGATTATTTGGGCTACATGCAGGGTAGGCTAGCTAACAACTACCCACAAAACATATGACTTATATGGATGCACTACAAGATACCCAATTTCCAGGATAAATGTTGGCATTATACTTTTTTACAAACCATGAATCAGTTATATTTGTACATTATTATGTAGCAAATACGTTCAAACTTTACGTTTCAACAACACTGTGGTTAACATGTGCTTAGGTGTAGGCATAAAACCACTTGGCTTTGGTTAGGAAAAGATCATGCTTTGGTTTAAAACACAGAGTTTTGGTGGCACAATCCCTGCAGCAGATGCAGCATTGTCTGGGTTTGAAAAAAAAAAAAAAGTTTTCGTGGTACTGTCCTGGCAGAAACCACAGCAACAGGTCGCTAGAAAACACCCATGTTTTGTGGGTAAAAGGCTGCTGTAAACACAGCGATGACTCGCTAAGAAACAACCAGGTTTATTGTTTGTTGGTCTCAAACAGTGGTCTGCAGCTTGGCCAGGTCTTGCCTAGGTGTCACGCCATCCACTGTCCCCTCCACCTCCAGATGACAAAGTCAAGCTCACACACGTCACTTTAGAAACACTGGAATGATAGGCATGAAACATACTAACATAACATATCTGTTGTTTGCAGAGACAACCAATCCCGCCATTTTCTTCTGGTGACTGGGCTGCTACAAGTGAGACACAAGTGATGCTTTAACTACTGTCACTGCCTCACTTATACAGCTCACTCAATAATTGCACTGATCAGATATCAGATAAACCCTTCAACACCACGCCCTGGCTTCTGAATGATCAGAAGTATTGAAATCACTTAAGCATTTTTTCCTGTTGCTTTTCATGTGACAGAGAAAAATGGCTAATATCATTTTAATTTCAGTGTAACTTCAGCAGCAGCTGTCACAGGGGACAGACCCTACAGAGACTACATCCAAAGACTCACTTAGTTACACATGGGAAGAATAAAGATTATTATATTGTTAACATCTGGCCAAAATGAGTTTCAAACCACATGTGACATGTAAGGAAAAAAGTTAGGGAGAATATGCCAATGTCAAAGAAAAGCCACCATGTTCTATATATCCAGACGGCGCCTGGCCTTCATGCCAGATCACAGTGACTATGATGGTCTAACTGTCCATTTTTGCTGCTCATTAGTCTTTTGGAGTGAGCAGACAGTCAGGCTGTTATGTGATTTCTTTTCTTTTAATCACAATAAAAAAATGTGTGCAGCTGTGCCATAGTGTGCAAACACACTGACGTCTAGACTTTTCAAAAGTCAAAAAGACTAATGAGCCAGTGCTTTTGACTGTGACACTGTCAACACTTCCGCTAATTGAAAAATGTATATGATAAGATCTCTGGAAACACCAAACTGACACTGACTCGCAAATAAAATTGAAAAAAATAAATCTACTTATCGGTTGCAGCTCTGTCATGAAGTTACATCACTTACCTGCACCATTCGGCATCCCCGGCAAAACAAAAGTGTCTCTCTCTCAGCCGCTGTAGTACAATAAGAGCTTATAAATGTTGAATCTCTCTCATCCTCTGCTCTACTTCCCTTGTTCTCTGTCACTGTCTGCATTCTCCACGATGGTGAATAAGTAATTTGACTTTTTGCCCTCAGCACTTTGAGCAACACCAAGAACAATGGCAAAGAAAATTTACATCGCTTCTCAAACAACCACTCAAAGTCTGGATCTCCCTTACATGGTGCTATTTTGTGTTTTTGCACTGTCTCCTATATTATTGACTTAAAAAAAAACCTTAGCTTGGGATTAATCTAAATGTACATTTCTTTCTGACAAAGTAGGGCTGCTCAATTAATCGAATTTTAATCACGATTACGATTTTGGCTCCAGACGATCTCAAAATTCATATAATCGAGGAAAAACGATTATTTGGTGTTTCCGTTCTGAGACGCGCATGCGCAACTCAACCGCTACGCCCCTGCCCCCACGTGTGTGGAGAGTGGAGATCCAGGCCGGCGATTTAAGCACGTGTGAAGATGACAGAGGGTGAGGCTGAGCAGCGTCGCTTGGTTGATAAAAAAGGTAGAACCACTTCATTAGTGTGGGAACATTTTGGATTCGAAGAAAACGATGTGGAGCAGAAACGCATATTCTGTAAAATCTGCTCCAAGGTGGTGTCTGCGCCACTTAGCAACACGACCAACCTCTTTAACCACCTCAAACTCAACCATAAGGTCATTCATGACCAAGTTATGAAAAAACAGAAAGACAAGAGCACAACTCCCACGACATCGATGCAGACATCTATCAAAGACACACTGTACAGTGCAACTCCTTATCCGTCAAGCTCCGAAAGGCACAAAAAAATAACAGACGACATTGGATACTTTTTAGCTAAAGACATGTTCCCCATTAGCACAGTGGGAGGCAAAGGCTTCAAGAAGTTGGTCAATACTTTGGATAAGCGTTATGTTTTGCCATCTCGTCACCATTTTAGCAGAGTTGTTCTGCCAACTATGTATGAAAAATGCCGAGCAGAAGTGGCAAAAGAAGTGACGAAAGCAGCAGAGTTCGTTGTCACATCAGACCTTTGGTCTAGCTGCACGATGGAGCCGTATATTAGCCTCACCATCCATTACATCGACACTGATTTCAATTTGAGAGCGAGATGTCTCCAAACGGCATTCATTCCTGAGGACCATACGGGGCTAAACATCGCCAATGGACTGAGGGAAGCTCTAGCGGCATGGGGATTGAACGAGGAGAAGCTAGTCTGTATCACAACGGACAATGCTGCCAACATAAACCTGGCTGCCGAGATCAATCAATGGTTTAGGCTCCAATGTTTCGGGCACAGACTACACCTGGCCATCGGTGAGTATGAATCCCCCTTATGTGTGTCATGTGGGTGATTAAGTGGTTAGTGATGATACTAGATTGTATAGGTCTTAAATATCGCTACCTTCAAAGTGTCGGAGCAGAGCAGACAGCTCACGTTTAAAAATGTTAACGTTGTTAATTCATACTCAGTTGTACATATGTTGTTGCATCTTCGTCTTACAACCTTAAAAATGAAGAGACTAGGCTCTGGACTTAAAATCAAAGATCAGCTTTAGTGACTGAAAAAGGCACACAAGTTAACGAGGAGTAGCGTTATAGAAGCTAACTGACCTACTTTTTTTTTCTAAAACTTTACCGTCGTGAGACAGGTTAGTTTTACCCTACTGATGATGTGTTGTTGCAATAGTAATGCTGCTGCCAAATACGTCTTCTTCTATACTTATAACTTCAAAATCAAATATTCAAATGAAATGTACAGTCTTCTTTTAAACAAATATTTACGTCATTAACTTTACATCAATATTAACTTATTAACAACCTTTACAAATGAAATGTTTCTTCAAAAATAAATTCTCAACAAATATGTTGTGCACTGAAAATAACAGATTAGATAGAAAACTGGCTAAAAATATCTGATTTTGTTGCTAGAAAAATGTCTAAAAATATCTGATTTTTGTTGCTAGAAAAATGTCTAAAAATATCTGATTTTGTTGCTAGAAAAATGTCTAAAAATATCTGATTTTGTTGCTAGAAAAAAGGCTAAAAATATCTGATTTTGTTGCTAGAAAAATGTCTAAAAATATCTGATTTTGTTGCTAGAAAAAAGGCTAAAAATATCTGATTTTGTTGCTAGAAAAATGTCTAAAAATATCTGATTTT
>NC_065509.1:9898174-9902990 GCF_006386435.1 Epinephelus moara | reverse complement strand
GATCAAAAAAAACATATTAAGCTACCTGAACACCAAATACAGCGACACAGCAACGCAGGAGCTGCTTGACATGACCTCTGCCCTGGACCCAAGATTCAAGCTCAAATATGTTGCTGAAGACAACAGAGGATCGATTGAAGAGAGACTGAAGGCAGAGATGAAGGAGTTGATGACTGCCAGTGCCACAGTGGTAATAATAATAATAATAATAACAATAATAATAATATAATAATAATAGCAAATATTTTGTTCCCTCTAAGGAGAAAGCCCCTCTTGCGACAGCTGCAATGCCTGGTGATACAGAGGAGGCTGGTGCACAGAAGAAGAAGAGGAAGGGCCTGGGCAGCTTCTTCAAGGTCACTAACACTGCAGACCAAGCTGCAGAACCTCCTCAACAGGACCAGGCCATTGCTCTTGAGCTGCAGTCGTACCTCCAGATAGAGACCCTGGATGCTGAGGAAGACCCACTGACATGGTGGAGAGATGCCCAAAGGCTGTACCCAAGACTTTCGCAACTGGCAAGGAAATATTTGTGTATTCCAGCCACCTCTTCCTCTTCAGAGAGAGTCTTCAGCACTAGCGGAAATGTTGTTTCCTGCTTGCGCTCCTCTCTGAAACCTGATCAGGTTAACAGGCTGGTGTTTCTGGCAAAAAACCTTTAAGATCATACAAGTGGCCCTACCAGAATTTTAGTTTCATTTTATTCGTTTTGTTTTTCGTGTGTCCTGATGAAGTCCATGATGATGGACGTTTGACCAGCTTTTCCAGATTTAACCGTTTTTTTTTTTCCTTTACTTTGTTGAATGTTGTGGCAGTGCACTCAAACGTGAGAAATTTTATTTTGGACCAATTTATCGAAGTATTTATTTTGGACTAATTTATTGAAGTATCTATCTCTTATTGTATTTTATTTATTTCTTGTTTTCAAAAGATTGAGTGCAGTACAACAGTTTATTTTTTACTACTATATTACAATAGTAATAAATATTTTTATATATTTAACAGGAGTGTTTTTTTTTTAACATGTTCAATAAATGCTGTTCCAAACATGTTCAATAAATGCTGTTCCAAATTCAAAGACATAATCGTGTAAATAATCGTGATTTCAATATTGACCAAAATAATCGTGATTATGATTTTTTCCATAATCGAGCAGCCCTATGACAAAGTCATTTTCAAGAGACGTCATTGTTTTATAGAGCCATGTTCATTGTGCAGCAAAGTCCATCACAGCCAAGCATAAAAACCAAGTGCGTCAACATTTTACTGTGAAAACTGTCTGCATAGAGAACAGAGGTTAAGAACATGCTCAACTTCAGATGCTTTCTAATGCACAGTTAGATGTAATGTGCAGACAGAGAGAGGGACTGGCCTGTGTGTGTGCACATGAGTGTGTGTCAGTAGAAAAGAAAGCTCTGTATGTGTTTTGCCCCGCTCAAAGACAGTCAGCACACACACAGATACACAATTTTTCTGCTACAATGCAAATATGTCTCATGCCATACAAAAGCACAACACACACTTGCACAAACACACTCTTATCTTTGCTCGGCTTTGCATGCTAGGAGTTAACTCGTGATTAGATCGCAGTGAGATCTAATCGTTCTTTGATCTCAGGTTTTAGCTGCGTCAGAACACACACTTGCACACGCAGAGACACACATATTCTTACGTATACATACAAGGGCGTTCACTGGCATTCAATCATCCTGACACACACATACAGTATGACACACACACAGCAAACCATCTGTATCAGCACATCATGTAGAGGTCTTTAAAGGCTATTTAAAGACCTCTATTTATTTAAAGACCCTATTTAAAGGGGGGGGGCAGAAATGTAAAGTAAAGAAGAGCAACCTTATATGAATCAGGCTGAAGAGGTAAAATAATACAATATGGAGAAATGTTGTACTGCAACTCCTTAGGACACAGTGTTGCTATGCATTTTAGTATCTTAGACGTTTGCTTTATTCTCATTGAAACACAGAAAACAGAGTGAGGATATCTGACCTGAGCTTGGGTATCCAGGGCTACCAGGTCCTGTGGGGTCGGGCTGGGACAAATATTTACAAATGATATTCAAGTTTGGGGTGGGTTCAGTCTAAAAATGATGAACCTTCTGTCTGAGTTGGCTACTTCTTGTTCAGGCCTGGTTTTATTTTTTACCTGACAGCTCCTGAACGCAACACATGGGCTATTTCAGGTGGTAAATATTCATGTAAGGTAATGCCTTTTGACAGTCACTTACAAGGTGCCATTTGTAATCACAATATAGAGAGAACCTGTAACCATGGTAACAACAATAGTTTGACAGGGCAAACTCTTGTGCTTTAGAAACGTTACATAAACTGCGTCCTGCTCAAGTCGGGTTCAGACATAAACAGAATGTGTGTCAGGTTCAGGTCGAGCTTAGTTAATACTCTCTCGGGCTTGGGTTGGGTTCACACAGAAATATGTGTCCCGAGCCACACTCTAACGGAAATACATGTAATTACTGAATAAAAAGGAAGGCAGTATAGTATACAGAGGACCATTCTCTTGCTTTTTGTTTGATTTGTTTGTCTCTCCCGTCCTCTCTTGCTGTATCAGCCCAGCAGGCATCGAGATAAGAGTCTGCGTTATCTCTCTGCTCGCCATCTCAGCTCATCTATTGGTTTTGTCTGGAGCGCTGAAGCCGTTAAGATCTGGCCTTGACTAAGACGACTAGGAGAGATGGAGAGAAGGATGGAGACATGATGAAGCAAGGAAGACATATTCACAGAGATTAAGTTCTCCATAATTATCAGCGTCACAATTAACACACTGATATAATGTGTGTTTGTATGTGTATGTAAGTGTAAATGTGGTGTTGCTCGTGTGTGTGTGTGTGTGTGTGTGTGTGTGAGGGCTGTCAACGAATATTCTAAATTCGAATTTAAATTCGAATTTGAAAAAAAAAAATGGACCTTCAAATGTGAAAATTGATATTCGATTGTGGAGGAAAAAAAACACCACCGCAGCTGTCCTCTTTGTGAGTGGGCGTTGGCCTGGGCCGCTGCACTGAACGCAATGCCAGGGCCACACCGCCCACGGAAGTGCCGGAGCACTTCCGTTCACATCAGACGCACATTTCTCCACGCTGGTCGACAAGCGGTTCTGCTCCCAGCTGTTGTCTCCGTCACCCGGCTTGACACATTCGCTCACGGCTCACGCAGAAAATAGACCAGACGCCGAAACGATTGCTGCAGGGCGCGAGCCAGTCACGGTCCGGCGCTTCAAGGCTATTCGCAGCGCTTCCGCGAGCGGTGTGGCCTGACGGGTCAGAGGGGGGGGGGGCGAGCGAGAGGTCCGCGGTCGTTTATAACGTAATGTTATAGATAATTGTTTTATGTGTTTTAATGTGTAGGTATGTAAATGTTTTCAAAGACGTTTATGTTGAAATAAAAATACCTACAAGTAGTTATGTTTCCTTGTATTAATACATATACAAGTATGTTTCCTTGTATTAGTTTGACCTCTTGTGGACATAATGCGAAAAAAAAAATTTGAATGGTTCGAACCTATGAGTTATTTTCAGAAGGAATATTCGAACGTCATTTTTGAGCAATTTTGACAGCCCTAGTGTGTGTGTGTGTGTGTGTGTGTGTGTGTTTACAAATGTGCCTGTTTAACTTCCAGCCATTATTTTCAGCATTGCGTCTGTAGCAACTGTTGAGCTCATTAGCACTTTCAGTGAAATGGGCTAAGCTAAGAAACGCTTGTGCCTTTGTGTAGCTGTAGTTACTTCAACACCATTAGCTTCACTGTGATTTCTCCTCCACAATGCCATGTGTCTACAGTCTAGAAGAGAAGAGAATGATACCTTATGTGAATAGATGCTTTTGAAAATACAAATGAACATGAAAAAAAATACACTTTTTTCTTGCAGATGGATAGAAAAGAATAACTTGAACAAATGAGTGGAGGTAAATAATGAATCTAGATGCCTTCTTTCAGGGCACAGTTACCAGCTCACAAGCCATATGAAAAGCAACAGGAGATTTTAAAAGAGTCATGTTACTGAAGGCAATGCTCTCCACCACCATCATCAAAACACCAAATGACTAAATATCTTTTGAAGAATCATGTTCGTCGCCCTGGTAGAGTTCACAGTCTTTAAGAATAAATGAGGAGGAGCACCGAAGCTGTTCTCAGGCTCACCAACACCTCTCTGTCATCCCCATGTATATACATGCATACAAATAAAGCAGCTCGGCTGAGCATGTTGTAGTTCATACCAAATAATTCCAGCAAGAAAACAGGCACAGATCCCTTTAGATTCAAAGGTTTTGTTTGTCACATGCACGTTTATCATGTGCAGCGACATACTGTTGAGGCTGTGTTAAAATGACAATTATTAAAATAAAATTAAAAAATATGGACTAGAAAAACAAACACAAAAGATAAATATTCAAAGATAAAAATAAATATGTGTAATATAACTTGGGGAACACTTCATAATATCCATCATTAATAACATTAAATTGATAGTTATTTTAACTTTAGTAAATTACCAAGCAGTGAAATGATAATGATTAATGTTTATTAATTATAAGTAATGCTGTAATCAATGTTTTTTAACAGTTTCTTGTTGCTCGCCATGTTATACAGTGGTGTGAAAAAGTGTTTGCCCCCTTCCTGATTTCTTACTTTTTTGCATGTTTTCCGCACTTAAATGTTTCAGATCATCAAACAAATTTAAACATTAGTCAAAGATAACACAAGTAAACACAAAATGCAGTTTTTAAATGAAGGGTTTTATTAATGAGGAAGAAAAAAATCCAAAGCTACATGG
>NC_065509.1:9867388-9897340 GCF_006386435.1 Epinephelus moara | reverse complement strand
TTAAAAACTGCATTTTGTGTTTACTTGTGTTATCTTTGACTAATGTTTAAATTTGTTTGATGAACTGAAACATTAAGTGTGGAAAACATGCAAAAAAGTAAGAAATCAGGAAGGGGGAAAACACTTTCACACCACTGTATATTATATACTTTATAATGTATATATTAATGATTAAGGCATAATCTCATTTTACAAACCATCATTAAATCATTAAACAAAAACTTAATAGTACATTTAATGTTACAAAGTGTGCAACAATAAATTGTCAAAATGTCATAAATCATAGCACCACTAATACATAGTGAACATCATCAAATGTCATTTCATAATTTGCTGATAGTAATCATTTACTACAGTTAACTATCACTTTACTTTTTATAAGAGGTACATGTTACATTTGTGAAGCAAACTGTAAACTAAATAGTAGTTTATTGTAGTTGAATAAAATGGTAAAATAGTCTTGGATATATTTCATATATTGAGTGTATTTAACTCAGGCTGGACATTCATTGGACATAACCTTAAAATACATACAGCCTTTTACACTTTAATCAGGGTTTAAATAGGCTTCACAAAACCAACCCTGCATCACAAATAGCCCTCATCCCAAAACAGTCCTGCAGTTATTATTGGGCCCTGGATTAATAGAAAAGTCATTATCTTAACGAAGATAATCATCTGTGCAAATTAGATATTGGTAATATATGCACACGATCTTTCCTCATTTGGTATGTCTGCAACATAAGATAAATGCGACCGGCTTTAAGTACCTTTTTGCTAAGTGCTACCGTCTGATTGCATGTGGCCTCTAATTGGAATTCAGTGTCACTACCTCCTAATACACAACTTTAGACGTCCAACTTTTCAAATTGAACTGGAAACAGAACTTCTGCCTTAAGATTGACAGAATTTCACACAGTAGCCTTTTTGATAAATAACAACAGACTGAACTGTGTGATCAGATATAGACGTAACTGAGAAGTTGGAACAAAAATGCTGAAATATTTCAAACAAATGATGTATTGAATGTACACTGCAGCAGCAACATGAATCACTATTATGGAATAATCAGCACACTGGGAGTGTGAATGAGGCTTGAGAGGAAAAGAGGAAAAAATGAATAAATTCTTCATATAATTATTCAACTAGTTACTCTGATCTAGCTCACCAATTGCAATACATCACCAGCATATATTGCATCTTGCACGCGGCTGAATAGGTTTTATTCTGCAGCTTGTTTACTACAAGTTATAATATGCATTCTTCATGATGCATCCTCCATTTGGAAGATGAACGGTTGTCAACATGTCTGCATGTCTGTCTCTCAGATGACAGAAAGATGTCCATTCAACGCTCATGAATTTGTGTATTTGTGTGTATCAGGGTGTTTAAGTGTGAGATGCCGGTGTGATGAAACTCTTGTGAGTAAACTTCAACCCTGCTTAAGTGTCCTTGAGCGAGGCACTGAACCTGACCGGCTTCAGGGTTGATAATACGTACCAGCCCAGTCGCCAGAAGAAAATGTTTGCTTTGTATGTTTCTGCAAACCACAGATACGTTACGTGTGCACTTTTCATACCTATTACATCAACGTTTCTAGAGTGACATAAAATATGTGCAGACTTTTTTGTCAGGAGGTGAAGGGAATGGTAGATGGTATGTCACCTACGTGAGACGCCTGCCCTATTGTTCAAAACCCACAAACAACAACATTGGTTGTCTTTGGCGACCCTTAGCAGCATTTCCACTAGTGTTTGTGGCACCAAACCTGGGTGTTTCTGGCAAGACATCACAGCATTTACCAGGGGTGTTTGAGCCACAGCATCTCAGCAGCACAACTCACTTAATCTTACACACTGTATATTTAAGTAAAGTTAGTCTAACTGAACAGCTGTGTCTACTCAGCTGACCTCTAAAGTAAGGAGTTTCTTACAGAGATCAGATATATCATCACTTTCTCATTGTATTTTTTTTCTATAGCTCAAACTTGTTTATTATATTTGTGCTGATCTGCTTAAACATCACTTAACTCTCACTCTCCTCACCTTCCACCACCCTTGTCTCTGCTGTGTCTCATCACAATTTGTCCACTTTTTTCTGCAGCGGATGCTGCATCAAAGCACAGCAGGGAGACTGACAAAAGGAAATGGTAGTTCCTATCCATATGGTGTCCAGTTAAACACACACACACACACACACACACACACATAAGCAGCGAGGGACAGAAAAGATCTAACAGCCTATCTTTGGCTGACTGTAGCGGTCGCCCACATAAATGTCCGCTTGGCTCTGCTCTGATCACATAATTGCTCTGTGCACACCTCTCCCACACACACATACACAGAAGGAGAGCGCACATCCACAGAGCATACACTGAAGCGCACTTAGGGAGTTCACACACACACATACACTTAAAACCTGGATATATGCAGCACCCACACACACAGTCACTGTTCAATATGGCATGAAGCGGACCGCTTACACATGCAGGTATGCCTGCGAGCGAACGTGCACACATGCACAGCAAACTCCCACCAGCTCGCCCACATGGTCAGTATGTTGAGTGTGAGAGAGACACAGACATGCAGAAAGAAAAAGGTGAGAGCAGAGAAAGTTAAAAGATGAGACTGAGAAAGTACAGTGAACACTCTGAAAGCCATCCTGAGTAAGCTTTACAAAAGTCCAATTTAGTCTGACATAATAACACATTTAATAAAATTTTGTTGCATTACATATACTCATCGCCTTTTGTCTGATTAAAAATTCATCACTTTTCTGGTCCATATCATCGTTGTTTGAAAGTTTAGTCACATAATTCTTATGGGATGAATCAATAATCCCCTGCCTGCTGCAGGGCTGTTGTTCTGTAGATGACCCCGGTGTTTGACCTCATTTTGGCAGACAAACTTCCCTACAAGACTAAATTACGTAACATGTCTTACTACTGCCAGTACATGAAATGATCATTAATGGGTTGTGATGTGTTTCTTTTGCCCAATCAAATTTCAAAAATTTCTCTATGAAGTTAAATATTGATGACAAAATAAGTGACTATCAAGTAATTAACCTTTCAGAAATCCGATGAGAGCCTGTGTTAAACAGAAGGGCCTGCGCTAGGAAGACAGCCAATAGCAAGCAGTTTACAGCCAATGAAATTCCCTACACAACAATGTGCAGCTTAAACAGCTTTTTTTCCCCAACATAAACCGTTATAAATATAAATAAATAATAAAAAAAAATGGCTCTTTTATTGTCTTAAAGGAAATGTCTTAATATTGTCTTTCTTATAAATTTAGATTTTCTAAAAGTAATTTTACGTAAAATAAGGTCTTAAATGGACATTTCTGTCTTTGTTGATTTGTTTTTCATTCTTCATCATACATTAAGTTCTTGGTTTTAACCTATTTTCTTAGCACCTCGACAAACCCTTTGAAAAATGTGAAATATTCATTTTCTGCAAATGTGAATCTTGCACTCCACCCCCATTTTGTAGCAAAAATGCCTGAAATGACATACCCAAATTAAAATGACTGTAGCCTCTGAACCACTCTGCGTACATGCATGTATGAGATCTTGTCAGAAAGAAAACTCCCTGAAGTTTCTTGTGAAAGTGTCAGAAACACTCTAGGTGATACAGAGACAGAGTAATGGGTCTCTGAAGTCAGTAAAAGATTTTGCCTAAAATAAAAAATAAAAAATGATTGTCACGATTAATAACTGTTTGTGGCTTCATCTGAGCAGGTAAATGACACTGTGGGGCTGTAGGCACACTATCAATGAACATTTGTTTCAAATTTGAAGAGAATTGCTCAAAGTATGACCATTCTACAGTGTTTTTTCCATGAAAAGATCCAGGCGGAGCTCCAAATGACAAGAGCGCTCACTCGGCTTCAAAACAGTACTATCAGTGATCAAACAACACTCAGCCAGCTTCAGACATCGTACCTTATTGAAATCAGGTGTGATTATGATAGCTGATGTTGTTTATGACACAGAAACACCATAAAATATCACCAAATAAAGCCATATGAAACGTGAAAGTTGTGATCCCACTTTCTAGACGGTATATCTCAGCCAAAAATAGTGGTAGGAGTGAGACTCTTACCTTTTATAAAAGATCTAAGTCTCCACTCGCAGTTCCACATGAGATCACAAGTAATCCTTTAACTTTTCCCCTCGAAAAACGGCATGACATGACTTGTCACCACTCATCGCAATTTTGGACTTTGTGTGTTTAGGCTGCTCTGGTGCAAAATCCATAAGAAATAAAGGAAAAACGATGTCATTTTTGAAAAGCTGACAGCTTCCTGAATCCGGCAATACCAAACATCACATGGTTTGATGACGTAGTGCGCCTGTGAGATACCATTTAACAGAGGAGGGAGGGAGCGTGGACGCCGGCGTCCGAGCGGAGTTAGAGAGGTTAAAGGGTTCAAGAACAACTTTCAATGTACTTTGGGTGTGCCTTGGGTAGGCCTTTTGGGCAATTTTAACGTGCAAGAAGTTAAAGTAAACTATGGTATTTATTGATTAAAAGTTTGACATTTTAGAAAATATGCCTTTTAACTTTTGATTGATAACACTTTCATGTTGGTACTGTAGATCTGAAGAGGAGCCAGCAGCTAGTTATCTTTGCTTAGCATGAAGAGTGGAAACAGGGAAATCCTCCGAGCACCTCCAAAGTCTACTTGGTAACGTTATAACCTGCTTGTCTAATCTATAGAAAAACCAAAGTGTAAAAACAACACTTTTGACTTGGGTTATGTGCAGGACTATTTCTTGGCCAGGAACGGTAACTGTTTGGACTCTTAACTTGTCCAGCTAAAAAAAGGTTGATTGTTGTCACTTTTGCATGGATGCATAAAATTGTTTTCCCCCGTTTCCAGTCTTTATGCTCAGCTGACAGATCCGGCTGCTGGCTGTAGCTTCATATCTGCTGTACAGAATTGAGAGTGACATCAATCTTCTCTTCTAACTCTCACTCTCAAATAAGCGTATTTCCCAAAATCCTGAACTGTTGCTCTAGGAGTTTAATGACTCGGAACTGTGTGCGATATTATTGACAGTATCCAAGAACACACTGACTGTAATCAGATTCTGAATCACATGTTGCTCAATCCAAATTGGTGCATGGGAGTGCGTTTTGTCAACTGAGCCCCGCCCACCTAAAATCAGTAAGAAGACGACAGAGGAAAACATCAATATGCAAATCTCTAATCTAAAATGAACAAAACTGTTCTAACTGTGTGTTCATGTAGGCTCCCATCTCTAGTCTCAAGAAGCTGACTGAAAAAATGAGCTTTCAGGACCTGTAATGCCCAACTGGAACTTAGTTATTTTCACAGTAGCTCTTTGAAGCCCTGTGATGTAATTCTTAAGATGCTGTGTGTGTAATTACAAAAGGATCTCTACAGGATTGATATGATTGCCCTCAAATTCCCTCGATTAAACCACCAGGACCCACACTCTCACTTACAAGCCAGCAAAATAGTGAGACAGGATTACATTACAGGGGAATCAATTCTAACTGGATTGTTATAATTAGATGACCTGAGTTTGCTAAAATGTCAGTAAGTAATTTTCTGTGTTTTTTTTTTATCACTTTCAGGACCTGGCAGGGGAGCATGGCAATAAAATTATAAATGCTGTTTGTAATATTTGTAATTACAGAACCTCCACTTGTAAAACTGCAGAACAAATATTCTGTCTAACACGAATCATGCTGAGCAAATATAAAGGCTGCATGAAACGAACATACAATACTCTTATATGTTAAAGCCTGCATGTATAGCTGACCTCTATGTCGCGCATTTACTATACAGTATCATACAAAGCATTATTGAGACACCGTGCCAACTTCAATAGCCAAAGTCAAAGTCTCTCTGTCAAGCTGATTAGTGAAACACAACAAATCGAACTGGAATAAAGACCATCAGCACATTTGTCATCAGTTGGCCACTGATACACAAATGAGCCCAACAGCAGCAACAATGACAGCAGCGGTCAGACGGGCTGATCATTACACACCCTGAGCAGAAAGGAAACAGAAAGACAGCTATCTGAGCTCTGAGATAGAGTTTGGAGAGTAGTGTTATCTGAGAAAGGCAGAGGTGGTGATTGTGGGGAGAAAAAAGAAAGAAATGGCTTGAGCAAAGTAGAAGTACATATAAATTTCATCAAGTTAAAGAGATAACAATGTATCAGAAAGGACAACAGTGGGGAAAATTGTTGGGAAAGGAGAGAGGGAGCATATCTGACAGAAATAAGAGTGAGGAGTAGTAGTATGAGAAAAGACAAGGGGTATTATTATAGTTGTATTCGAGAAAAGACAGATGAGTGTTGGCAATGAAAAAGGATGACAGTGAAACACAAAAACAAAGAAAATACCAGTGAGACAAAAACCTCAAAAAAAAAAAAAAGATAAAGCCTGAGAACTTTCAAGCACAGAAAGGCTCATTTTCTGCAAAATGACATGGCTTCAAGTGTAGACTACAAACACCAAGGCTGTTCATCCTACCTGAGTTCCTCTTAGAGATGTACTTGACGCCATCACAAGCTCCCGAGGCGAGGAGGAGGAGGACGAGGAAGAGGAGGGATAAAGTCTTCATCTCTCTATTCTCCACTGGCACCTTCAGCAGACAAGACACAGTGGGGACAAAGTGTTAGAGATAGCATATCAGTCTGATTCTCACTGGCAATAACAAGCACACAGTATTCAGACTGTATCTAGAAACATACTGTAAACACAATTATAATGACACCATTACAGTGTGTTGAAATCAGAATTCTCTCCCCCTCACGATTGTTACAAGCTTTGGGGAAAGTTGAACTCTTGTTGATTCGAGAAGGGGTGCAAACAGCAGTCTGCAATGTCAAGTCACACACAAATCCTCATACTGTAATTCAGATGATATCAAACAAATCAGTGCCCCAATAATCACCCCTTTATGTTCGGTACTCAGCTGAAGCATGTACTTAGCCTGCAGTTGCACAGGTAGGTAAGGTTTAGAAATAGAAATATTATTGGGCATCATCCCATTACGCACTTAATGCAAAATGAAGTAGGTTAGGTTTAGGGGGAAAAAAAACATCACGACAATGTACCTTAAAATAACTCAAGTCCACTTGTATTCACATGGGACACGAACACCAGTCTCCTTACAAAATGTCCTGTTTGTTTGACCCATCCACCACCCCAACCTGCCTCCCTGTATGAACTTTCACTCTTTATGCTACTTCCTTCACAGGGTGAATTCCCCTTATTGGCATAATCATGAATATCATGTCCAGCAGCACAGAAAGAGACTGCTGAGAAACCAACAATAAGGCTGTATTTGACCAAAGAAAATCTTGGTCGACAGAAATTCAACCTAATCTTCGACCAATCAATTGGTCAATCGGGAAAGAACTGCACGTTATATCTAGATTAACTAAATTAGCCACAGTGCACTGAATGCACTCCACCTGGTAACATTATGTGTCCACCAAAGCCCTTTTTTTCCCTGTCACAGGGCTCGACATTAGCACTTGCCCAGAGCAATTAAACTTTGTGTTCAAGCAAATGGAATGTCTCGAGTGAAAAATAAAAGTGACCTCCAATGTAATATTCTGTCAGGCTTTCCACCTGAGCTGCTTGTGCCAGTCCTTCTCATCACGAAACACAGAATGGGACTGAAGAGAAAAGTCTGATATATTGAACACTGTAGAGTAACCTTGGGGTAAATTATATCATACACAACATCTCTGTAATGCTGCTTGCGACAGAGAGACTTATTTTTAGCTCAGAAGCTAACCTTAGCCATCCTGCCACTCCAACAAGGGCGTCGGAGCAAACATTTCCCTTTCAAAAGCTTTGTAATCCAGACCTGAACTGCAGTGTCCCTTTGGAGATTTAATAAAATACATGCATAGTAATAAAATCTGAAAAAAAAGTCTTCTGTGATTATTTACCAGTTTTCAAAAAAATAAATAAATAAATAAAAACGAAGTTGAAAAAACTTTAACTTTTGAGCTGCACTCATCACTGCCGCCAGCCACACTACAAGTGCTGAATAACGCCATTTTCCAGAGACTGTCGACCAATGAGAATTTGGTCAGGCAAGAGCATAACAACCAATAAATCAACCAACCACCCAGAAGTTTACAGCTCTAAAACAGGCTGCATACAGTATGCACTACCCTCAAAGAATGCAAAAGATCTTCATCAAGCATTGGCATATTTCATATTAAAGATATGATATAATGACATTTCAAATAGCTGAAAGCCTGGCTTCTCCTGGCTGTTTGTGTTTCACTAGAAAAGGATGTTTACTAAAAAGATGCATGTCCTATCTGTGATGCAATAAAAATATTTGTTCCTTAACAAATGTAAGATGAAGCAGTTCCTATGTTTTAGTGGCATTTAAAGAGTTGTAAGCACATTTTGATGATTATCAGGATCATATCATGAATCACAGTTATATTGGAAAGGATAACTTTGACATGATTTTTATATATATATTACACCATGGATGCCGATTCCCCAGCACCTGAGCACCCAACCGCTATTGCAAGCATCCATGAGAAAATCATAGTGTGAGGTGACCACGTCAGGAGAATAGGGCACTCCTTAGATAGACACAGCAGTTTTAACTGTGCTAAAATATAATTACCAAGTTATGAGTGAGGACATTGACATTTGCAAAAGCTAAGAAATTAGAGACACTTAAATAGTAATTGTAATATTACAGTATATGTGACTAAGTATGACAGTTTGGTAGCCAACGGAAAATTCGTAAAACCCCAAAAAGCTTTGTGCTAACCACACAGAGAAAAAAATACTACCTTATCTAATCAGTGTATTGTGTTGTTCATCTACCCATTAGGTGTTTTCACTCTGTTTCATCAGAATGCGTGTTAGCCAGGATACATGTCGATGCCGTGTGGAGGTGGAGTAAAAGAACCAGATGGTGTTTTTATTTTGGGAGCTACCTTCTTGCATGAGCTAACATTAAAACAATGAATACTGTAAAGATCTCACTGTTTTATGGATTGGAGCAACACTGTTTGTCTTTTTTTGATTTGGTTTCATGATTAAATGTCTGTTTGTATCCCTCAGTCTTAATAAGCAACAAATGAAAAGACAAGAATACAGAAAATAGGGTACCCCAAATCTCGTTGTGTGTGAGCCAATATGTTTAAAAAGTGAAAAATGCTTTATTACAACAATGACAGTGAGAACAGATGAAAAAAAAAAAACATTTATATTGATCTGAAACACCGGTTTGGTGGGGGTTTTGAAAACATCTATTTTTTCAACTGATTAAATTCAAAATACAGAAACTAAATTAGATTTGACCATAGACCATGAATACAAAGGCTGCAGAAGCTTTGGGGCACACACACACACATTTGCCGTCTTTGAGCCAGCAATGTGAGCCAGCCATGTGAAATCACATTGATAGAACACAATCAGATTTTCTCATGCTTTCTGTGTACAAACTGCAGTGTATGCATGTGCACACGCACACACACACACACACACTAAACCAGAGAGAGATCGAAGAAGAAGATTAGCCATGCCAGCAGTCATTTCATTGTATTTTTCATACATGTGACAATAAAGGGGACTCAAACTCCGGCTTGACTGCTGATTGAAATCACATTTGATTCACATGAACAGTGGGATAGCTGATGATAAAACCTAGTAGGGTGTAGATGTGTGAGGCACAGTCATTTGCCTTTGAAGATGGGCAATGAATTGATGGAATGTGGATCTAAAACTGGGAGCAAATTGATGCAGAGAACAAAGTTGAAAGAACAACAATATGATGAAGGATACTGTATGATGTTGCCACTACCAGTTGGAAATGACTCATCTCTTCTGGCTTTCAAGGCATCTTTCCTGTCATCACTTGTAATTGAAAGCACAATATATTTCAACATTTTAGCTCTTGATTAAGATCCAAAAGCACACACGCTTTCTTTATACCAGTAGCCTACAAGTACGTGGTGCCTCATCATCTTGAGAGCATCACAGGTGCAGTTCAAATCATCATTATGATAATAATAACACTACAGTCCAGCAACCACTTCTAATTGGCTGAGTAAAGATCAAAGCCATAACGCACAACAGAAGTTTCTCACAGCAAACATTTTGTCTCGTCATAGTAGGAAAAGCACAGATAAGTCGCAGTAAACCTATGAGTGCACTGAAACCAAGGCAGCTAAATGGAATTCAGCCATTGTTAGTGGTATTGTTTGCACCTGTGCTGTTCCTACTCTGATGCGTCAAAACAGCCAATGGACCTTTGTCATAGCAAACAGACCTGTCACAGCAGTTAACACAGAGGTGCAACTACTGATAGTCATGATGGCTCCATTTTGTGCAGGTGCCCCAGTAAACTAATATTTATAATAACATGTCCCTGACAATGACACATCTAATGCACCACCTACACCCAAAAACTTATCAAGCACTTTCACTGCTGTGTTGATGTTGTTGTTAATCCCATGTCCTCTGTTCTCCTTCAAGAATGAGAAGACATTTATATTTTAAATTTTTTGGTTTTATCATGGTGCCCCATCTAAGTAGTAATTTCTCTGAATACTGTCAGTTGTCCATCTACATAGATGGAGAAGAGTGTTTCCATACAGCCAGTCAAATCTTTTCATACAGCAGCAATGTCACTGTTCTATCATAGCCTGTCTGCCTAACGGCCTAAATAACAACCGGCCATACAACACAAGAGCAAAAGACTTTTGAACATCATCCTACATTAGCTTTCCTGCTAAAGTTTCCTTCATTAACACGTCTTGTCCTGCGCCTTAGCTTGTGGAAGGAGCCACCAAGCATTCACCACGGAAAAGTGCACAGCTAACATCAGCTGGAGGCTAACGTTAGACAGCTAATTAGCTGGTTAGCTGCAGCACATTAAACAGCATGTAACCCATCTGCGGATGTCACTTTAGTCCATGTAGATGCTGGTGTGGTCCTTACTCTTCAATAGCACTAACAACACACTGTCTCTCCATGACCTGTTCACTACAGTGCAAGTATGTGAACTTTTGTCTCTTGTTTGCCTCCTGAGGCTCAGCCTGCCAGTCAGCTGAGAGCAAGAGGGGCATTTCTAATATTTTCCCAAAGCCTGTTTTTACTTCCTTTTAATTATAAAGAACTACTTAAAGACATTATCAATACACTGACATTATTTCTGACTGCAAGTAGGGATGACTAAATGTAAATTCCGCTGGACTTTAAGTCAAGGAAAGTGACGTATGATGTATTTCAGCCGTGTTATTAATGCCTATTGGATGTGTGGCCAATGAAAAAGCAATGCTTCCTCCTGTCTTGGTGCAGTCTGCACACATAATTGTAGCATAAAAAACTGTTGTTAGCTTAATTAAATTCCTACTACTTTGCCTTTAGTACCAATTTGTGCCAACAGAAGTGTTACGATAAATAAAAAATAAAAGTAGGTCAAGGCTGTACTTTTTCCACTGTGCAGGATTGGCTGCAGGGTGAGATTCATATCTCTTGCTTTTACAAGACAGTTACAACATGAGACTTGCCAATAATATCCAACATTAATTACCCAGCTATCATGTTTCCACATTTGTTGCACACACTGAACCAATAGCGTTTGGCAGCTTTTGCTCCTGCAGTTTAAACTGCTGTTTGTAATATTTCAACTTAGTGAACTTTAACAATGGCATTTGATTGTCACTGTCCACTAACATGCAAAGAAGTCAAAAGTAAGCCATATTCTGAAAATGTATGTGATTCCAGAACAAACACAACAGAAGGGGGAATGAGAGGGGAATGAGGCTACTGTGGACTACTGTGCATAGACATCATGAAGAAAGATATATATATATATATATATATATATATATATATATATATATATATATATATATATATTTATTTTTATNGTGCAGCCACAACAATGCGACATTATACATGAAATGGTCAAACATATATATATAATATATATATATATATATTTATTTATTTATTTATTTATTTTATTTTTATTTTTTTTTTGGCGTGAACAAAATAAAAGGAAATCATACACAGAAGATGGTAATGTGTTTTTCGTCTAATGAACCATCTCGTAAGCTGAAATGTATAAGTGAGATGTGTGAAAGTAAAGTCTAATGTAGTTAGCTCATCACAATTAAAGTCTGCAGTGTGAATCATTCACTTTAGCTACTAATAGCTTAGAACTGGTTGGTATTTTTTGGATAGCTATATTCATGACTTCTTAAAACCATCTCAGTGCCGTATAAAAAGTCTTATGAGACGATAAAGTACAACATTAAAGGAAAAAGCAAAACATAATGGGGTTTTGTTTTGGCTTGTAAAAAAGATTTAGACATCCAGTCATAACATTTTAGGGCTTTTTTGGCTCCTCACATGTTATGACAGGCACATGGGACCAACCAGACATAGCAAGACCCGTAGATTGACACTTTCTTTGTTTTTATTTTGCCCCTTTCTGGCCTCACAGTCTCCAGTCATCAGATGAAAAAACAGGTTGTGTCAGGTTATGTTATACTATAGCAGAAGAAGCTAAATTGAGCTGTTGTCTTCAGGTAAAGATATTGAGACAAGCACTCTGACAAGCAACACTGAGAAAAATCAAAGTGTGAGTCAGTCATATGTGGGTAGTTTTATCAGGTTCTTTTGGAAAAGTCAAAAAAATAAACAGAGAGAGAAAAACCAATGGAGGTCAGCATCAGGACCTTAAGTTTTTGAGACATAAACACCTCGAAATAGGAATAGGATACTTCATCAAGCCTCGTGAGGAAATGTATATTTTCCTTTGCCACCTCCACAAGACGTTCAGGGTCAGTAACAGAACAGACGCCACAGAGCTGGTAAGGATTCAGTGTCTTGTTAAAGAACACTTAAGGACAAAGGAGACTTGGGGCCTTTTCACAACTACCTTTTGTTTGGTCCAAACTTTAAAGTTTGATCCAAAACAAAATCTCGCTGAAACCTCCCCTGGACCACGGTCCAGACGAAAGAGCCAAACTTTGATCTTTCAAAAAGAAGTGGTCTCAGTCTGGATCAAATCCAACCATGGTTTGGTTCAGATCTAGTATGAAAACATTTTGGGATGGTTTTGACTCTTGGACCAATTACAGGAAGTTCTAGCCAGCTATCCTCATGGTAAAAGAGTAGCATAGCTCTTTTAAGGATTAGCTCAGTGTGTAGTGCAAGCGCAGAGAGTGTTTTGGTGATCAAAGCAGAGGAACAGGGGAATCACAGTGGAGGGAAAAGTGGGACTGATTTCCCAGGGCCCCAATGAGAGGGGGCCCTCAAAAAGCCTGAACTGAAAAGTTTGGTTTGTTTAAAATGTTCTGATTACTAAGTAATTTGTGTCAAACTAAATCAAAATTGGACGAATAAATCAATTTAGAGAGTGAACTTTGTGTAACTAAAAATAGTGGAGGCTTTTTGGGCCCCTATCACTCATTAAAGGAGCAAAATGGCTTAGGGTCTGTCCCAGTACCCACACTTCCCCTAGAAATGCCCACTTGCACTTGGTTGTGCGCATTCACATTTAGGCTAGTGGTGTCCCAAAACAGAATTGAGGTAGTGGAAGTGGTTTCCAACACTTCAAACCTGCCCTAGATTCCAAGGGAGCCCCAGCCCACACTTTCAACGAAGTGGAAGATGAAATTTCCCAGAACACCTTGCGAAGTCAGCAACTTAGGCAAATTTTGGAAAACAATTTGTTACTGTACGATCGGAATGTAGGCCATACAAACAACAGATGGTTGGAGTAGCGTAAACTCATCAGCAACTCAGCTGAACACAGCGTCAAAATATTTAAACAAATCGACTTACCCGAAGAAAATCGATCAGAACTAGAAGACGTCGTAGGCGCCTCCTGTTTTCAGCATTTCTTCTCTATTGATTCATCAGACAGAGAAGAATAAACATAGCATACGCCACAACACAAGCGCTGGAGCCGGCATTTTCAAACCTGAATGACTACCAGTATCTTGCATCGCTACTACGCGTGACGCATGCCTGCACGATGGCCACGCCGATTTGCATGAAGTGTCTCATTTCTTAAGGAAAGATCTCTACCCTAATGTTTCTCACTTCCCTCATCAAGGTTTATCTCACAAACAAGGGCACTCAATACCAAGTGGAAGATTTAAGGGGAAGAAATGGGATTGGGCCTTAGTCTCCCCCTGCACTAGGATTTGTCTCTAAACGCAACTTATGCCACTTCAGTGACTTATGCTGCTAGGGCACTAATAAACACTGCCATGTCTTTCCCAGAGAAATCAGGATTCCAAAAAGGAAAGGAATAATAGGTTAAGTAAATAAACTGACTTGTCAAAAAAAAAAATTCAAAAGGTCAAGAAAGGAAGGGCGGGAGCCCGACAGAGACTGCCTATGCATTGGGCCCAGAATTTGTTGCTACGCCCCTGCAGAGGAGAAATTAGTACATGTACCGTGTAGTAAATGAATAGTGTAGGTTCCAGTTTGTCCCTGAAAAAACACCGCAGCTCTTCAAGACCCAAGTTAAGTCTTCCGCTTCTTGCCTCTCAACTGCTAGGTAAAGTAATAGGGTTAGCCCTGAAGTGAACATCAACAGTGAGCCCTGGGAGGAGAAACAAAGTCTCTCCTGTGTTTCCCATTCACAGTGTGGAGGCTGAAGCGGGAATGGTTAACAGTCAGAACTAGAAAGAGGAAAAACAATGCAACAAAACAAAAGGAGCCGTGATAGCACATGGGGAGAGGAGACCAAATGTTTGACATTTGGTCCAACAATTTTGCAAAGAGTGTTGGAAAAAATTTACAAAAATTCACAGACACTTCTCAGTTATTTCCCAAAAGGATGAGAGAGAGAGGATACAACAGCCCGTCTACAAACCAATCAATTCAAGTATAGGGACACAACAGGGTGATGAGGACAAGTAGGGCCTAAGACATATTAAACACTGTACAAAATATCTGTATGCTTTTACTGTGTGTCACACAGTAAAATGTCACACACACACACACACACACACACACACAGAGTCATTGTAACATTAAAGGAGAAAGAAGAGTGTATGAGGGGTTTTTGATCCACTTTCTGAACCTTTTAGTCTGAAACACAGAGAGGCCTAATGCAACTGCTACAGGCTGTGTATTTTGTGTGTGTGTGTGTGTGTGTGTGTGTGTGTGTGTGTGTGTGTGTGTGTGTGTATTTTTGTACTCTGTACAGGGATGGTTTTGCCCAAAAGCAAAGGAGTTCAGGTGCAAGGTAGAGGACTGTACTGGGTTTGGGATCCTGCAGGTGCTGCAGGACCCGAAACAAATCTTGTGGAAGCAGGGGGTTTTAACTTTCCTGCGGACAGTCAAAAAATAAACTGCAGGTCCCGCAATTCGTTGAAATACCATGAAAGCGCTACTCCTGATCAGTGCATTAAAGTCTGTTTCTTTGTGTGCCTGTCAATTAGGGTAAACATGAGAGCATGCAGGCTCACTGGCCAAACACATCCAAGCAAGGTAAACCTGTGCTTATGTCAAAGGCTCCACCGTAGCTTTCTCCGTCCCTACTATTGTGGCTGTAAAATAGTGGATAAATTGTTTTGAAATAACTCATTTCACTACCAGAATTTGATCAGTTTGGTAAGGTAACAGCTGGAATGTCTAGAAGAGCCGCACAATTGGATTATATTATCCTCATTCAAGTTAGTTAGGGACTAAACCAGGCAAAAGTCTCCATTCTATGAAAGATAATAAACGAAGTAGCAATAACCATATCTGGAGTGTTATTTACCTTAAAACACAACACAAAGTGAGATAAACATTTGCATTTTTTGTGTCGATTAGTGTTGCAACTGTAACTGATGGCTGTACGTATGTAATCAGCCCTAACCAACCCAAACTGAGCACCCTGCCCCCCTCAGGCTGAGGGTGCAGGCGAGAGCGGAAACACACGTTGAGAGAGTGGGCAGGAGTAGAACATACGCTGCAGTAGCGGGCTGTAATGGTCAGAAATCCAGCAGGAGTGGACAGGAGCAGAGTGAATAAAACAGTCTCTTACAGGGCTTTAGTACAAGGGTTTTTAATAGCCTAAATGTCTAAACCACAAACAGGCTGACAGCATTAGATGCTCTTCAGGTATGATATTAAAATAGATATGATATTAAAAGGTCCAGTGTGCAGCATTTAGGGGAATACTTTTGCAGAAATGTAATGCAATATAATAAGTGTGTTTTCTTTAGTCTAAAAAGAAGAGTGTTTTTGTTCCTTAAAATCAGCCTTTTTTTTTATCTCCATAAGAAATGGGTCCTCATCTGCAGCAGGATATATGCAGAAATTCTGAAGTTGAACACTTCTTAAAACCTTTTTCAAGACCTTTTTCATACATTTTAGACCTCACTGCATCTTCAAGTTCTGAACGGTTAAATCAGCAGCACACTCAGGGCTTGACGCAAACTTTTTTCCCCAAGGAGCACATGTGCTCCTAACTTGAAAAAGTAAGGAGCGCACAAAGAACTTTAGGGGCACAAAGTAAATTGATCGAATAATGTGTTATGTGTTTTGACTTATTTCCACGCTGCCCAGCAGCGGTAGCTTGGAGAACGGTCCCTCACTGCGGGGAGAGGGAAGAGGGCTTCCCCGGAGGTCCGCCGCTTAACCCGGTCCGTCTCCTCCGCCACACTTTGACTTATTTCCACCCTGCCGACAGTGGGACTTATATTCATTGTGCCGACAGTGGCTTGGAAAACCGCCCATAACCGTGTCACACGGGGAAGAGGGAAGGCGGCTGGAGTTCCTCCAACATTTGCGGTTAGATTATCATATTTTTTTATTGACAAAAATATAGGCTGCTTCAGCTGTTTTTTTTTATGTGCACATGTGCCCCTAAATATTTTTTACAGTTCGCACACACCTATTTTTAGTCGCAAATGCGAGTGAAACGCTCGCACTGTCAAGCACTGACACTTGTATGTATGTGAGATAGCATAACCCAACAGTCTTAGTTTGTGATAACTCTGTATCAATGCAGTGTAACTCAGATAGGTGGGTGGGAACAAAGCAAGAGAGAATGAACTGAGTGACTAACCCTTCCGACGCACAGAGCAGCATGCCTCACAGTTGTTACCAGGAATGGGCCTCAACCACGGCTCCTACTCTTTATTCTCCAGCCACTTCTCAGAAAACTTGCTTATACCCATCATTCACACTCTCACACATTTACATTTAAACGGCAATGAAACACTTCAAATTAAATAACTTGAAATTCAACAAGTGTGAACAGCAAAGGTAAAGGAGGAAAAGGACTTGGTACGCCAAGCATCACCGCCATCTTCACATAACAGACCAGACACCTAAACTAGCGCTGCACATTGCAAGCTGGCCACAGAGCTCGGGCCCGGGACTTGCAACCCCTGAGCTCGGGGCCAGCTATCACTAAGACCACCATCCGGCTCTCTGTGGTGGACTGAAGCGCATCTCTGGCCTGTTCTACTAGGAGACCCCAATGTGTTGAAGGGCAACACATCAACCAACTACATAGAGAGACGATGAACTTCTAGTAGTGAAAAGGCAAGAATTTCTACATTGTAAGTAAATATATTCATTAACAAAACAAATACATGTCTGTAACTAAGCCTAGCCTTGCAATCAGTATCCAGGTTTTATCCCCTGAGGCAAAATGTTAAAAGGGATGTCCAAATCAGTCATCATATTCTCTCATACGATGGATTTCTTTACGTGCTGAAATAGTGTACTTTGAGATGTAAGGCTCTCAAAAAGCAAAAACACTAAAGTTTCTTAATGCTTTCTGCACCTTTTAATAGTTGGGTTAACTGTGTTAGTGAACTGCATTCCCTTGTTTAAACCCTTATTTTGTGGCTTCACTGATGTTTACTTTATATCTAACAGGAAGAACAGAACAATATGTCCCAGTTGAATAAGTTAATGTGAAAAAAATTATAATAATAACCAAGGAAACAGCAGTTTACTGTCCTTTCGCAACAAAATTAAATGTGTGTTTATACGAATAAATAGATAAAGGTCCCTTTAACTCTCTAGAGCTACAATAATTTTACCTCTTAATGTACTTTTGCTTAACCTTAAACCTGTGCCAAACAACAACAAAACACTGAAACTTCTTCTGACATTTAATAACCTAGCAGGCCCACACACACTCACAAAAACACACCAGCGACTAGAAAAGAGAATGAACAAAATTAAACCTCATTGCAGGCCTGGGTGACATGGGCAACTTGGAACTGGAAGCCGAGCTTAAATAAAACAAAAGTTGAGTACTCACAATGTCAGACTTCAGGTCACAGCGGTGGAGTGAACTGGCTGTTGACTGACCGTGTCCCTCGTTGTGAAAGGAGCTACAAGGCACACCTGGAGCCAATCAGGGCGGTTCAGAAAGTCCCTCTTGGTCAGCTATGCTAGCTAGCTCGAGAGGCTAATTACACAATATCGGCAGCGACTGCGTTGGTTACTGAGCTTCTCACAACACACACTCCCGGCTTTTCATTGAGCTCCAGTCTTAATACACTTTAATTTCTACAGCGCTATAAGTTGGAAAGATAAGTTTCACCAAAGGTAACCACATTTCTTAGCCGTTTTCTGTCCCGTCCTCTGACCGTTTTTTCCACTGCTTTCCTTCAGGCTCTGGAGGTCGCTGTCACGCGCTGGCTCTCCCGCTCAACCACACCGCTTATCGCTAGCTCCCGCCCACCAGCCAATCGCATTACAGGAAAAGTGGATAGACTGTAAACAACGTATTACAAACAATAAAAAAATAAACAAGTTAGGTTGTACTCTGTTAACTAAGCATTCCCACCAAGTTCAACACTGTAATCACACTACTTAAAGCTGCAGAATAAATTGAACTGAACATGTTTAATATGGAGTAGAACCTATTCATATTGTTCATCACATTTATTTATTTTGACCAGAAAAAAAAATCATAATCAGTAATTTAAATAAACGTAAAGGCAGATCAAAGTGCCCTAGGAGCTAAAATATGAGAAACGGATTTTAAATAGTGTTTGTCTGCTCCTACATAATCTGCAAACATTAGCATGCTGAGCTAACTAGCCTAATACCTACAGTACTGTAATGACTTAGCTTTACTGTTAAAGAGTATATCAGAGGTAAGCTACATTATTTTGTGGGGCTACAGATAATGTGACAAAAACACTGAAAAGTCAGAAGTTTTCCACAAAGTAATAGCATGAATAAGATAGCTAACTGTAGCTGATCAAATCTGCAAGCAGCAGTATTCAGCCAACCGAATCAACAGTTGTTTGCAAAACATTAGAAGCCTGCTTTTATTTACTTCTGTGTGAAACCAAATACCCTTTGATTAGGCAAGGCAAGTTTATTTGTATAGCACAATTCAACACAAGGTAATTCAAAGTGCTTTACAGAGACATTAAAAGCAACAAGACACAATTTAAAACAATAAAAACAGTCAATTAAAAAGGGAAGTAGAAATTGAGAATGATAGTGATAATAAAATACAGTAACATAAAATAAATAAATAAATGAGAATGATAGTGATAATAAAATACAGTAACATAAAATAAAAACAAGCTCAATACATTGCATCTAAGAGCAGTAAGAAGTAGAATAATAAAAGGCATAAATCAGCAGTGTGTAGTTAAAAAGTATGGGCAGTAGAATACAGCAGTTAAGTATTTAATCTAAGAGTACGCTTCAGTAAACAATAGTGTTTTTAGCCCTGATTTAAAGGAGCTGACAGTTTGAGCAGACCTCAGATCTACAGGAAGTTTGTTCCACAGGTGAGGAGCATAATAACTGAATGCTGCCTCACCTTACTTGGTTCTTGTTCTTGGAACACACAACAAACCAGTTCCAGATGACCTAAGGGGTCTGGATGCTTCGTAGGGAACCAGTAGATCAAGCATGTACTTTGGTCCGAGACCATTCAGGGCTTTGTGGACCAGCAGTAAGATTTTAAAATCTATTCTCTGACTCACAGGAAGCCAGTGTAGTGATTTAATGACCGGTGTAATATGGTCCAGTTTCCTGGTGTTTGTAAGGACTCTGGTATGTATGATAGGAGATGTTGTGATGTTCCATAATCTGGGCTAGGGGTAGCATATAGATGTTGAATAGAAGTGGTCCGAGAATGGACCCTTGAGGAACCCCACATGTGATCGTAGTTCGCTCAGAATCATGGTTACCAATTGACACAAAAAAGTCCCTATCTTGTAAATAAGATTTGAACCATTGTAGCACAGTGCTGGTGAGTCCCACCCACTTTTCCAATCTGCTAAGTAGTATATTATGATCAACTGTGTCAAATGCAGCACTGAGATCTAGTAATACCAGGACAGAGGATTTGCATGCATCATTATTCTGATGAATATCATTTAAGACTTTGATAAGTACAGTCTCAGTGCTGTGATGTGGCCGAAATCCAGACTGAAATGTGTTAAAACATTACTAAGAATTTTGAGTGGTAAATTATCATTATACATTATCATTAGACTATAAGCTGCATCCTCATGTCAGATAGGAGGACCAGGTCTCCAGCTTTAGGCGGGACTACAAGGCCAGAATGTCATGCCCTTTTGCCACCTCGCCATTCTGTGAAAACGTACAATTGCAAATGCGGAAAGAGAGTTGTCTTGGCTATAATGCTACATTGGAGGTAGTAACAGCACTAAAATGAGGTCTGTATAGACACCCAGCAGGATGGGATCATGGGCGGCACAGGTGTGATGTTTTGAAGGCGTGTTATGCATGTGACCCACCGTTGGAGACTTAAAAACAGCTGAAGGCAGTTAGCAGCTAACTCAAAGACGAAGAACAGCAGCAGATCGGCCACCATATAACAGGGATGGTAAATGACTGTTATTGCCATGTTAATGCTATTTTCATTGTTCATAATGCTCTGCTGATATGTATATATATGTCACACAAGAAGCCAACACTGTTGTCTTACATGTCATGCCAGCATGCTATCACTGGAGTGGCATGATGCTGCCATTGTTTGGTTCTGTGTAAAAATGCAAAGGTGGCATAATTAAGAGACGTCATAGCAGTCCTATGGCATAGTCTCTATGTAAAAAGGGCCATTGAGACAATGTCCTGCATTTTGATCTGCTCTAGTTTTCAAAATTCAAACCACTACTGGACACATGCTTCTCTGCTGAAGCTCATGCTTTTTTGTGATTAATTACACTCAGTGGGGTGGAGGCAGCAGTCATTGTACTAAACATAGTGACGTACCACAAAAGACACAAAAGAAGAACATATTCTACTAGTGTGTGTCCCACATTGTCCCACACAAACATACTCTTTGTCCCACATTTGGTTGGGATCTGGTCACCGTAATGATAGAGTGGAAAGCTTTAGACAACAGTAACTATAGGTGACGATTATGTAACAGTCAGATTCAGGTAAGCAACAACATGTTAAACAAACATTTGATTGAGTGGTAGTCAAGTTCTAAACAGTAACACTCAACTTGTGGTTCGCCTTTTATGTTTTATGCTTTTCTAGAAACAAATGGTTGTATTACAATTGGGACTATTTCGATGACAAACTATGAGCTTGGAGGCAAATTTTTCTCATAAGCGCCTCGTAAGATATGTCACGCTATAATAGATGTTGGCAAGGATCAGCAAAACCAGGAACATGTGGGTGAGTGAGTTCACTTAAGGTGACTTTGGGACATTTTGCCAAATGTATAGTTTATCCATGAAAGGAAGAAGGCATGAAAAAACCAAACAGAAGACAAAACACAAGCTTAAATGATTTATCATGCATAATTTCATAACTCACTTCACCTTAGGGATACTACAAGTGTCCATACTTATTTTTTCCTTTGCTCTCACACGCACATTAAGCTCTCTTCTTTCACACAGGCTCGCTCATAGTGGCTGCAGTCTTCCCCTAACACTCTTATTCCCACACAGACCCCCTCATCACCAAACACTGAGCTCTCTTTATCTTTTTCTCTCTGTCGGCCCCCATCCAAACGCTCAACTGCGTTTGGATGGGGGCTGCCTCACACCCATCACATACATACACACACACCAAGGTCAGCCTCTCTCCCTGCCTCTTCTCTCTCCACACATGAACACTGACACACTTGCTAAGACAGCAGCGGCAGCTTGTTTGATGTTTGATCCACCGTGGATGCAAGCATGGAAATGGAATCTCATGGCATGCAAAAGTGTGTGTATGCATGTGTGTAGAGGTGGAGGGATAAAAGGAGTGTAAGGGTATTTGCGCAAAACCCTAATGACCTACAGAATAATTATACCATACACAGAGAAATAAAGAGAGAGAAAGGAAACAAGAAAGAGAGTAGATGTCAGCTTTGGGTGTAAGGGTCTGAGTGGGTTCGATGCAGACACATGCAAACACAGAGACAGAGAGAGAGAGACAGAAACAGAGAGAGGGGAAACAAACGTTATTAGAGCATTACAATCCCCCGTATCTTTCATCCTCTCTGTTGCTTTGCTTTTCTGTCTGTCTGTCTCTGATAATGACACCCCAACACCAGAGCACAGGAAGATCTAAGCAGGGTCAGAGTGTGTATAATGCAAAGTGTCACACATTACATGCACTCAGAAAGGTTGAGCTATGCAGAAAAAAACATACTTTTATATGGGTGTGAGTGTGTGTCTGAGGCCCCTAGGACATCATCTTATCAAAGTAGGGTTCAGTGGTGCCTTTATTCTGTGTCTGTGTAAGGGTCTGTGATATGAATATTGTGTGTAGTAGCAAGATGGGCAGAATCAGGAAAATAAACATTTTTAAGCTGCTGATAACATTTTTTCTTCTGACATCAAAGCTTTGTGATATTTTCTTGTGGTACTTCAGGACAGTGGCTGACCTTTCTACGGGCAACATAGGTAGCCGCCTAGGACGCCACCTGGAAGGGGGGCAAAACTGGGTTAGGTTAAGGTTTAGGGTTATGGTTATAATTTATCAAATAAAAATAATAAAATGTTTTTTCTTTTCTTCTTTTTTGACATTCAAAAAAATTGAACATAAGGGAAATGGTGGGGTGGAGTGTGAAGGGAAAAGGTAAAAGCCATCCGGGGTGCTGTACAAAAAACAAGAAGAAGACGAAATTTGCACATTTGCACACACTGTATTGTCTTATTGGTTATTGTTATTGCTTGGGCACCGAATGTGCAAATTTCAGCACTGCTTCAGGAAAGAGACTAATAAGCTGTTGATCCCACAAATTTTGTCTGGGCTTTTTTGGTCAGAGGTTTAAAGTTCAAATCATAATTCTAAACAATGTGCAAATTGTAATAACTGGTTTTATTCTCTGTCAAACACTTGCAGACATGCATGATCATACACACACGCACACACACACACACACACACACACACTGACACACATTAAGACACCCACTACCACTATCACCCCCCACACACACTGATAGCAAGCTATTCTTGTCCCAAACAGACCAGTGTTAAGCCATTAGGCTGCTTCAGCCACACATCCAATATTAAAGACAGCCTCCAGCTCTACTCTGTCACACTATCTGTCTCTCCCAAACTGCATGAGTCATGCTGTTTTGGTTACAGAGGCAGTCTGTTTTACATGGAAACATAAGCCGCCTCGTCATCATTATGAAAGATTTGATATCTGTCCCTTTAGTCCCTGCAAGAAGGGGTGTAATTGCTTTGAATCTGGTGTCATGACACTCTTGACGTCTATCTTAAATGGGACACTAAGGTTTATCACACAGGAAGCACCTTTTCATATTGCATCTAAATACTTCCATAATTCCAATCGAGAGGCATTTTTAGGATGCAACAAATTTCTGGAACAATCACACAAAACACAGTCACAATAGGACATCCAGTGCATTTTGATTTCACTCTCTGTTTCTGACATCATCTGCAGAGGACCTCCAACTGGACAACCTGCATTCAAGTCTCTGTGTCAAGTATCCATCCCACTAAAGTGTCCTTGAGCAAAACAGTGGATTCTCTCCCATACCAGCTTCAGGGCAGCAATTTGGCTGTTGAGCCCGACCCAGAGTCAGATTAAAACTCTGAGGTGGCCCTAGAAATCAATGAAAACAGCAGCGGCACAAAGGAACAAAAGCAACTAAATAAAATGTAAGTGATGACAGAGCAATACAAGCAATACACAGATTCAATACAGTTATTAGTTTCCAACAATGAAATGTTATTATTTGCGAGAATTATATCTCTGCAGATCCATGACAATGTTCTACGCATTTTGAGTAAGTATTGTTGTTTTATTTTTGAAACAATGCACGGTAACCAGACTTCTTCTAACCTAACAGCCATTCCTCATTTAGGAACAATGACAACCACGGGAACAGTCAAGCCGGTCAACTGATTTTCAGTTACTCTTCATTCATGTTGTTTAATCACCTGCTGAGTCATCTGAAGCTCTCACTCTGTCCTGCACTGTAGAGAGGGGGGTAGTTAGCGCAGTGTTTCCAACTGTCTTACTTGATTTGATGACTTTCAAGACCCATGGATGTAGAAAACTGTATGCAGCGTAGGTTTGGGGCTCTGTTCACTCCTTTGAAAGTTGTTCAATTGTGCATGAAGCCAAAAAAGTTTGACTTCCTGGCTATGAAATTACTTGGATCTTTTGCATTTTGGGCCCATAGAGCAAATGGACTACAGACTTCCACTGGCCAAGCGGACAACTTTCAGTTTAGCACTCTATTAGCTTGAATGGGCATTAAATTACTTTACTGTGCAGCTCTACAAGACTTATGAAAAGTTACTAGATCGAGTAGATCAAATTCTGATCATTTTTATAGGGGTTATGATACTGATTTACATACATCTTTTTCCCAAGGTTAGTCTATGGGAGAAAGTCTTTTTGGGCCCATTGGCATCGCATAACAGACCTGGAAGTTGTAGTTCCACAGTTTGGCCACTATGTCAAATTAGCTTTAAAGTTGGCACTGTTCCTGGGTGCTTGTGAAGACCTCTTTAGCAACACCTTTTCAGAAAAGCACCTAGGGCAGACCTTGAGTCGCCATTCTTAAGAGAGTTGCCAGAATTTCTCAGTGAATGCGCTCTCATGTGGCTGTGACTCTGGACTGACTGTGTTCAGTGAGTGGGGGAGAGCAGTAGCATGTTCAGCCGACCTTGTGTCAGTGGACAGCTCGCTCTAAGTCCTGCACCATAGCTGCCCCAAGTTTATACCATACAGGTACACAGGTCCAAAAACCAACAGTTCTTAAAAATAAATGAATTTTTATATTAGTTTGACTTTAAAATGTGAGGGCAACAGTAAAACAGTTAACAAAATGGATTAAGAACGACCCATTTAAACACCATTAACTGTTTTTGAAACTGCTCAAAAATGCTTAGCTGGTGTAAAGTTTTTGATCTAGACTGAACTAATGCTATCTGTCATATTTACATGCACATCAAATACTGTGTGTGATTACAACATAATTAAAGCAATGATATAGCAGAACCCATGAAAACACTATGCTGATTATGTTAATGTGGTGAGAATATTATTGAATTAGGTATAATTGCATACATTACTGTAATTAAAGGCATCATGGACTTATAATCAACACTAGTTTAATATTTCCTACAAGCATCACAAATTAGATCCTGTTTCCATCTTCTGATGTGATGTGGAGGTAGAAATGAACAGCAGTCTGTATTGGGTTAGCCCATGCACACATTTAGACCACCATCTGTCACTCATGAATGCTTATAGGATACATTTTAGTTGATGAAGTCCCTACATCCATCTGAATGCAGCAAAACGAGCCGTGAAAGGTATGACCGTTCCATCTGCAGTCCCTAATTTGAGAGATGTGGTGCACACTCATCAAGCCCTCTGCAATTATGCACGCCTCCTCTAATGCGAGTACCTTGATTAAATCTTGCACAACCAGCACCCGACTCTCACAAAATAAGTACAGAAACATCTGTGCTTGTGTGCACGACAAACTGTTATAATTGAGCAGGTTTTTCTAAACAGGACAAAATCATCAGGATACTGGACAGTAGATGATTGTTTCCTGAGCGCTGGATACACACACAGCTTCATACCAACAAGACTGGGGACCTTTCTGAGTGCATGTTTGTTTGCATCAGTAACGAAAATGTGTGTTTGGGAAGTCCTAAGCATATGACTCGATCATTGAAACTTGGCTTATACTGCACAAGTTGTGTGAGAGTGTGTAAACTAATGTTCTGATATATCTTTGCTATTGTTAAACATATTGCCCAATCAATCAGTAAATCAACATTTGTTGTTTTTTGTAGAGGCATGTGAGAAAAACAAAGTTTTATTCACAAATTCAAGGTAGCATGACATGACTGATTGATATATAAATGGTCATTTTGTGCATGAGGAATTCCTTGAAGAAACTCTGCTCCATAGCACTACTAGTGGTCAAAAACTCTGCAAGGCACCTTTAAAGCTACGCCTGTTGTAAACAAAGTTAGAATTACTGCCTTGCGGTTGTATGCCTCCACAAACCAGTCATGTTGCAGTTACAGTTCAATTCCATCTCTGTCCAGACTCATATGTAGCCATGAGAGTTGACAATACTTCAAATATCAGTGTTAATGTAAAGAAGCTACAAATTCTAAAACATGGATGCTTCAGAAAATCCAAGTAGCACAGAAAATCTAAGCAATCAGCACGGGTTCAAGATAAGTGTCACCAATTCGGTATCTGACCAAATGTCTCTCTGTGATTTTATTGAACACTTTGACCTTTTTATATATAAAATGTCATCACTAATCCTACTAGACATTTGTGTGAAATTTTGTCACAATTAGTGTATGAATTCTTAAGTATTTTGTGACCTTTGACCTCTGAACACCAAAATTGAATCTGTTCATTTCTGAGTCCAAGTGGATGTTTGTGTCAAATTTAAGGAAAGTCCTTAAATGTGTTTCTGAGATAATACCTTCACGAGAATGAAACGGACACAGTGATACCAGCCACTGCTGTTGCAGGACTAGAGGCATAAGAAAACAAAAAAACTTAAGGTTTGATGTTTCTCATCAAAGCACACTGTATGTGTAACAAAACCTGTACCCACTCCTAAAATCATCCCTCCATAGAGCTTCTCGTCGGCTGTGTATTGGCGAGAATCTGGTGATATGATACGTATCGTGATACAGGTGTTATGATTCAGTATATTGTGATCTAAATCTAATTTTAGTAAAACAGCCAGTGTACAACTTACGACTCTGCCTGTTTCATAGACCTGTGTCTTTTGTGTTAATGCTAATGATATTAAGTTGGAGTGAAAGAGTCAAAAGCCTGAATTCAACACTGCTATCTAGTAGTCACAAAACAAGAACCACTGCCACAACGCCATGAAATGCATGTAAACTACAAACTAAAAATCGATGCACTGTTTTTGAGAACCCATACAGTATCAGAAAACACACCATTGCAATACTGAAGTGTATCAATATTTTCTTACACCCCCAGCTAGTAGTATTCAATAACTCCAAAGGGCACTGTCAATAAGATGATATTAATTTCAGGCACATACTTCAGACTATACACACTATCACAGGTACAATCTTGTATTAACTGTACTGAAGTCGTTATATATTGTTTCATATCAGGAAAAAAGAAAATCTATTATCTACAAACAAATATAAGCACAGCTGTGACATCTTTCACTTTAGGACAATGATGGCTTGACCTGCTTGAAGTTTCCAATTAGAAAGGTTTCAACAGGACTGTGGCCAAAAAGAGTATGCACCTGGTCAGCAATAATGTTTTAGGACCTCCAGTGAAGCACAACTGTTAGTGCTAATCGGGTCTGATGCGAGCCAAGAAAACATTTCCCACATCATTACCCCACCAGCAGCCTGTACTTTTGACAGCAGGAAGTTTGGAACCGTTTATGCTGTTTATGCCAGTTTCTGACCCCGACAGAAGTATGGTTTGTCAGATCAGGCAGCTTGTCCACTGTCCAGTGTCTTCTTATTAACTGACAGGACCAGAGGGCTGACATGGTCTTCTTTTGCCCATTCACTTCAAGGTCTGACAGCTGTATTTTTAAGCTGCCCTTTTGCACGTCACTGTCGGGATGTTTTATTTGTTAACTTGAAGAAAGGAGCCTTGCCACTCTCTCTGACATCCGTCATCAGCATGGCATGTTGTGCCCTCAGGACTGCAACTGCTTATCACACCAATCTCCAGAAATTCCAGACATTACAGCACAAGAATGGCAGCTATTTCTGAGGCACTCAAACTGGTGTGTCTGATACCAGTGATCACATTCAAAAGCACTTAAATCACATTCCACTGTGAATGAAACTCTTGACTCTGTTGCAGAGGGCAGAGGATAAAACAGCAGAGAAACAGAGAGTGTGAAGAGGGAACAAAGCATGGTTGTTTGAAGGAAAACACAGGTAAGCTGATTTTCTACACACTGGTTGATTGTACTATATAGCTGGTTTCACAGGTAGATGCCAAGGTCAGATGTGTGAGGCTGCTTGGTAAATGAATAAATAGATTTCAAGGTAGAGTGAGAATCCATGGTAAATTGATTCCTGGATGGATACTGAATAGATTTTAAATCCCATGTGGAATGGATTGTTTCTTGACATTACAGTTTCCACATGGCCTCTCCCATGTGTGTCCCATGCTCCCCATGTCTCCCACACATCCTGACCTTGTGTGAGGCCCTACGTTCCCAACAGATGCTGTCAATGATTTTTGCCTCGTGTGCAGTTTAGTGTCTCTCCAGATATAGTATCTCTTTTGTGAGATCCATCCAGTCTGTCCTGTGGTTCTTTCAGAAATTGGCTTTTCTGATTTACCCACTACTCTATAATAATACATTACTATATTCATCTGGTCTTGTTTTATTAAACTACTGTTCTAACAACTTAAAGGTTCAGTGTGTAGGATTTAGGGGGGGTTATTGGCAGAAATGGAATATAAAACGATCAGTATGTTTTCTTTGGTGTATAATCACCTGAAAATAAGAACTGTCATGTTTTTA
This sequence comes from Epinephelus moara, assembly GCF_006386435.1. Classification (NCBI taxonomy): domain Eukaryota; kingdom Metazoa; phylum Chordata; class Actinopteri; order Perciformes; family Serranidae; genus Epinephelus; species Epinephelus moara. Next base: position 9,868,370 of record NC_065509.1, on the reverse strand, counting down.
TTGCATTTGAATGAGCCATTTACATCTACATAGGAAGCAGTTCCTTGTTTATAGAGATCATTATGTTGCACTGCCGTGTTTCTGCAGCAGCCCTGAATGGACAAACCAAACACTGGCTCTAAATAGGAACAATTGCATTTTCACTTCAGCCACCATAGTTACAGCCCCTTTTTAGAAGTTGCTACTGATTCTAATCACCTCTTCCATTTGTTCTGGAGAGGAAGAGACCTGTGTATATTATTTGGCACCCTTAAAAAACCTCAACAATAAACATTCCAACCAGGAGATGTTTCAGCCAGTTGCAATCTGCAGTACTCACTACTAGATTCCACTATATCTCCCTAAATCTTACACACTGTTCCTTTGAGTAAGAAAATAAGAAGGAAAGTTGAGTCACTACTTTCCAGTACAGCATCATTCCAAAAATGTTGCTGCTGCCATTTAACAGTTGTGAATATCAGTCCCTGGGGTCATGAAACATCTTCTAATAAACTGGCTGGGATTACCACCCATGTTATTCGACTCATGACATTCCTCACTGTGACTGTGCTTTTTTCAAACGTTTATATCACATTGGACCTTTTAAGAGTTTTTAAAGCAGCATTGATTCATTGCCTCTGCTAAGGAGGTTATGCTTTTGGTTCGATTTGTTTGTCAGCAGGATTATGGAAAATTACTAGCCCACTTTTCATACAACTTGGTGGAAGGGTATAGCATGGGCCAAGGGAAAACCCATTACATTTTTATGCATACTCATTTGATCCATTATTAGAAAAAAAAAGAAAAAAATTGCTGTGGTTAAAGGGGCAAAAGGCGAAATTGTTTCACTGCTAGGTTTGCTGTTGTGCACTGCCTGTAGACCAAAACAAAGTGTGTCATGAGCCACTCCTCCCTCTACCTCTGCTCTCCACCCCCCACCCCACTCGCCTCGTCTGTGCAGCCGAGCACCGCAGCATCTCCACGGACTATTACATCCAGACGG
>NC_065509.1:9803034-9867340 GCF_006386435.1 Epinephelus moara | reverse complement strand
ACATGTGCCTAACGTTACTGTAACACTAATTAAAACAGACATTTGACTTTATGTTGTACCTGTCCAAGAGAAGAAGAGCTAGCTCTGAGTCAAATTGTAGCCCCTTCAGCTCTCGCAGTGCTCTCCACCTTGGAAATGCAAGGCCAATGTTAATCTGAGTTCTGTCCCTTTCTTTATCCGACAACTTCTTCACCAACAACCGTTGTTTCTTAAGAGGTAATGTCGGATCCTGGTCGTCTTCAGGTGGACGTTTCATTCCGCTCTCTGCCATTTCACTTCAAAAATACACCCTGCCATTGCTCACTGGCTGTAGCCTTTTATAGGGAGGGAGGGCCAAGGGCTCCGACATGAACATGAACGCGCAGCTGGACCGGCTTGTAAACAAGGGGCTGGAGATCAACACAGAGAGAGGGTGTGTGAGGTCATGCTATACTCCAGATGAAATTACACCTCTAGTTCTTCACATAGCAATTTTTTAATTCCTTCAATCTAGAAATGGTGAATTTCGCTTATTGCTCCTTTAAGTGAATTAAAGACATGTAAAATTCTTAAATTTACATAATTTAATAAAAGACTCTGTGGATTATGTTAAAAAACAAAAGTGTTTCCCTGTAGGTGTCACATTTGTCCTTACTCGAAGAGAAAAACAATTCTTATTTGTTAATTAAGATGTAGAAACTTTTAATATAGGTGACAGCTGTGACATGTGGCTGCCAAAAATTAAAAGACATACTGTATATAGTCCGTGAGTTTCTACAAAGAAGAAATATTTTTTCTGTGCATCTTCTCAGCCAGTGATCAAACTCTCTCCTCACGGGATGCATAAGTGTATTTATAGTAGTTAATCTTTTACAAGTTGAACTACTACTGCAACTTTTGTAATTTAAATTAGTGAATAATTTGTGCAAGTATCATGAGATCAACTCATTGAATCAATTCAAACTGACTGTTGCCTAGAATTTATGTAAATATGAGGCTCAGTGCACTTCTCATGGATATTAATACTGAACTGCTGGTACCAGAGGAGGCGGCTGCCTTCCAGTCAACACACAGGGAACAGGAGTCTCCTGTGGCCACCCTGTTTTGGTGGAAAAGGGACACTAAATAATAAATTAGTATAAATATTTACAAATTATTTGCAGTGGGGAAGCAGAACAAGGGTGTTTATTAGGCTCAAAGGAATATAATTTTTTTTAGAAAAGCAAAAAAAAACTGCCAAAACAAGTGTTTGCTACAGTGTCTACTTTTTATCTGTTTTCCAGACACTGTAGAGATACAAGGTTACAGGACACTGACAGACACATATGCACGCATGCACGCACGCACGCACGCACACATGCACGCATGCACGCACGCACACACACACCAACACAAACAGCACGGGGTGTGTGCTAATGAATGCAGTACCACCTGTTCAGTGAATGATGTAATTGCTCTCAGCAGATCCCCATTTCCTCACTATTACGCTGTTTAACAGCACCATTTAACAGGTATGAAAGGTTGCTGCAGAAAGCTATCCTCTCCCTCACACCTCCACTAATTTAACATTTAACAGCATCTCCCGTCACGTCAGAGAGAACTGGTCGCCTTTTCATGAAGGGGAGGAAGCAGGGGGATAAGAAACGGGGTAAAAGACAGAAAAAAGGGGGTGAAAGAAAAAAAGGAGGATTTGAAAAGGGGAAATGAAAGGATGAAGAAATGAGGTTAGGCAGAGGAGGGGGGGGCATTTGTTCAGCAGTGGCTCCATCGAATCGATTAAACTCCATTCTCGTGTGCTCGCCCGTTCCTTCCGCACACACAGATGCACACTGAATATGTGCATACCCACGCACCAGGCCACAACACATACCAACAAAGCAGTTACAAAACAGGAGGACAAACCTGGTGTAGTTCTAAAATCTGAATTAAAGTGAACCGGGAACCATTCATCATCACTCCATGATGAAGGTGAGCTGCGTCACCCTTTTAGTACCAGTCAATAGACAGAGGGTGAGTGTGTGTGCAGCATGCAAACAATTTGCACAGGGTGACGTGCAGCTGAAGGTGTGATTAATTTGGTTAAATGACCCAAGGATGATAGTTAATTGGTTACAGGGTCACTGAAATGAAATAAAACATCATTGCTCTCTCACTTCACACTTCAGCACATTTGAAATTGCATATGGAAGCTGCACACTGTGCACCCATGGGTCATCGTCATTGAACTGAGAAGTTGTCAAACTACATGTAGGTGAGAGAAATCAAAATTAAGCAGAGATGCTAATTTTTTTCCCAAATTAGATACTCATACGTTGCCCAAATGTTGTTCTCCACGATGATTACGTAGGATAAAATGAGGTAATGTTGCACCCAACGCTGGTCAGGCCGTTATCAGGAGGATGACTTAGGCATAATCTATTAGACTGAATGTATTTCACAACTCAAAAGCTTTTAATATTTATATTTCTATATTTATAGCACAACGGCCTCGATATCAAAACTGCTATGATACTGTAGGTTTGACCATTGGCTCTTTCACAAAATACTTACACAATGAGATTTTTGATAAATAATCATCAGTAATGTGAGCATAATGACCAAGGCCATTTTCATATAAGGTACAATTGATTCATACTGTGCCCAAATAAGATTGATCCCCCTCTCCACTCCCCCGCTGCTCAGCTTTCATATTAGTAATGTTATTCCATACCCGAGTGCATTTGCTTAATACATGACATTTTTTGTTGTGCTACAGTGTAGAAAAAGATGCAAGAGATGGACACTAATGCCCCTGGGACTGTCACCAGTGGGGACCGGCAGAGCAGCAAGGTGAAGCTCTGCTTCTGGCCAAAGGAGGAGCCACTGCTATAGGGCGCTGACCTGTCCGTCTCCTGCCAGAGCTCCGAGTGCAGGTCAACGGTGGCAGCGTAACCAGATCTGGGTCTGTCTGCTGTTTGATATAGAGCAGTAGTGTCCAGACTTATTGGAATGTGGGCCAGATTAGGAAATGTGAAAATACCTTGGGGCTAGCTGCTTCTCACATCATATGGGTTATTTAAAAAACAAAAACAAATGAGGCAAACATAAATGTTTCCTCTTTTAGTGAAAAAGTTATAAACTTCCCACCACTCCCAAAAGCACCAGCCCTCGCCGCCGACTTCAAGCTTCTTTGCTGTGGCCACATCTGCTACCTAGCAGGAAATTTCTACTGCTAGGTCCATTAGTTTGCTTGTTTATAATCTGTTTATGAAAACACTTTAGATCCGCTTGCATGTCTACAAACTGTAAAATAGTCTTGCAATTGTGAAGTGAACAGAAAAAATGCATAGTGATTACCCAATATTGTGTGGTGGGCCACATATAGTATATTCTGAAAGACAAGCCAGGGGCCACGATTGGTCCCCGGGCTGGACTTTGGACAAACCTGATATAGAGGCATCAGTATTACACTGAGAATGTTTCATAACTGATTTAAAACTCCTTGTAGTTGTGTTAAACAGCAGTCCACTTTGGTGTTCTCGTACAGTTGGTGTTCACACCTGATGTGTACTGTATCGGAGTACACATGAACCATACATGAGACCATTGTTTCAGGTGGACTCAGGCACAGATCAATCAACTGGTCGTTTGGGTCAGGTGTACTCATATGTGGGCCCGGGTCTCTGATGTGTCAAAGCTAAATCGAAGATGATATCTATAGTATTGATATACTGGACAGCCCTACTTACTGTAAAAGCTGATTGATTTCCATACAAGCATTGTTAGCTTCCTTACAGTTTGAGAGGTGGCAGTAAACATACTAAAGTGAACTGGCAACCAAAAGTTGAATAGCATCTACAACCTAATAGTTTGATGGAGTTCTTAGTTCCGATGGGGTTTGTTCGTCTTCACTGTAACCCAGCGACCCTCACCAAAATAGCACTGAGCTGAGACAGGCTTGTTCATGTACACAAATATCACTGGACCTGTCTAAGACTGTAGGAATAACATGCTGCTGCTCTGTGCTAACCTTCAGTGATAACTCTGACATTTGGAAATTTGACATTTTTCACTTTTTCCCCCACACTGACAGTGCACATCGCCCTTTGTGAGCTGAGTTTCATGTGCTCATGGGTCACAAACAGTTTGTGACACAGTGTAATTTTAATAAATGTATGATTGTTCTAAATAAAAGGCAAATCAAGCACACATGGCATGTCACCTCAATATTTCTTGTCTGAATCTGGCCAGGGACCTTCGTCACAACAAATGTCATCATTGCTTGTCTTTTGCACTTTTAAAAACGTAAGTAATTTCAAATAATCTCTTACCTCTTTTGAGATATAAAAAAACAGCTTTTAGAGGATGCAAGTATTTTTCCAAAATGGCAGTGAAATATATCAGATATGAAGGGTTGACATCATAACAGCACATAAAAAAAATACAAGTCAACGATATGCAGCATCCCTTCATGTTTTGACATTAAATGTCTCAGCAAAAATTCCAGCGACCACAAAAATGCCAAACAGTATTTTCGTGAAACCCAGGAAACAGTCGGGGGTAATGATATAAATACCATTCACTACTGTATAAATACATGATCACTGTCATTAGTCTGTTACAAATCCCACAGTAGTGATATATGTAAACAGGAAGTTGCTCTTTACAGTATTCTTGTGCCAACAGCATGCTTCATGGAGCGCTTGAGGGTCATGTGCTCAGTGAAAAGTATGTGGCTGTGAATAATTGTGGTGGCCTTATGTAAATATCTCATATCCATATTGTAATTATGCTATCAATCAGAGCCAAGCTGGGATCAGAGTGATACAATATGGGCTGTCAAGGCAGAATGCAGCCTTTCTCTTCCCTCCTCCTCTTCAATCTGTCTTTCCATCTTTCCCTCCCACTCCTTTTCTCTCTCTCCATGAACTTGTACAATCTCATTCTTTTTCTGTTTTCCCTCCACAGGTCACACCGATACACCATGCTCAGAGAGACTGAAAATCAATTCTCAAATACTATAAAAGCCAGAGTTCAAATAACGGCAAAGTCTCAAATAAAGTCAGCAAGAACAAAAAAGCCATTCACTAATGATCTCCAAATGCTTCTACACTGCCGTTTGTTTTTTCTACCATTCAGCTGCTGTCAGTGATACCCTGCACTTCCTAAAGATTTTCACATTAAAAGCCTAAAGGTCAAGCTCAAATAAAAGATCTGCATACTGTACTTTTGTCTCATAGTGATCCTTGACAACGCCAGGCTGACAGTGCAGAAATGAAGGGAAATGAGGTCTCCGGTCGGATTCACCCCTGAGATGTCGTGGTTGGGACTGCAACCAACGATTATTTTGAATAATCTATTGATTATTGAAATGAATGACCAACTACTCAATTTATGAATCGCACAATTACCCAATAGCTCTTATTTAGCTATCAGGTTGTAAATTTAGCTTGAGGTTGTTTTATGCATGTGTTCACTAACAATAAAGATGATAAAGGTGAATGCTTCATTCCAAAATATGTCTTTTAATTCACTTTCCTGCTGATACAGCAAAACGTTCAACTGAAATCAAAGCCCGTCATGGACCAAAGTAGTTGCTATTTCAACAATCAATCAATGAGTATTTGTCACATGAAATCATATAAGATATAATGTCCTGACCTCTCACATCATTAGGAGCATGTGTCATAGTTTGTTTACTAATTTTGACCCCAATGACTTAATATAAAGATAGACAACGTGTCTCTACTTCCACCCACTGTACAAAAATGAAGCCATAATATCACTGATTTGGCTACTGCCATTTGGGGATCTAGAGTCTGCACAGTAGTGATTTCCACAGTACTGAGTTCCCCACTGTCCAACCAAACCAGAGAAGCACTGTTGATCAGGATCCTGACGTTTAACACCCTTTTTATAACATCAAATAACTAATTTAAACCAAATTTACCGGGAAAAATATAAAAGCTGAACATACTCCAATGTGATAAGAACAACCTAAAATGACAAAACAACATCTTTTGGAAAAAAATTATTTGACGTGTACTTTGAGTTTTTAGTATGGTCCATGTCCTGTCTGCTAACATGAAGAGAGTGGGCTCTATGACCTATACTGTAGCCAGCCACCAGGGGGTGATCGAGATGTCCTGGCTTCATCTTTTGGGAGCTGTTATGTCATCTATCGTTATTATACAGGCTACAAATTTAACCTTATTAAGATGGCCACAGGTCGGTCCTCCCAAATGCTGGCAGCAATTCTGCTCTGCAGCTGCCTCTGAAAGACGCATAGCAGTGATCCAGGGTGTCCATTCCCCCTGTGACGCATGGCAAGCAGGAACGGGACAGCATTTCAAAATTCCTTCTGTCACACCAATCCTTTTTCATCGTAAAGCGCATGCCTCCTCCTTCTTGCCAGAGTCCTGTAACAGTTCACAACCTTCTTTGGCCGAGGTTACAGTGAAATGCTCCTCCACTCTGGGGGTTTTTGATCGTGAAGGTGTTGCCATCTCAGTAAGCGGTGTCACTACCATCACCGGGCAGCGACTCACATCATAGCCAATGTCTTTTGACAATTAAATTTGTTGGCAGTTTATGTGGTGATCGATATTTGTCAACTACATTGATTATTCGTTGCATCCCTTGCTGTGGTTCATGACTGGCGCCCTGGTCCCTACGCAGTAATGGAATGTATGTAAATACAAACCCTTCTTCCTAAAATGAACGAACGCATAAAACAGGGAAATGAAGGCTTCAGCTTTTTAAGAATTTACAGTACAGTAAGGCATGCTTGTGGTATTTTGAGAAACATTGCTCTGATCACATTTCTCCCTCTCTCTTCTTATCACTCTCTCCCTCTTTCTCTCCATCCCTGCCCCCTCTCCCTCTGTGGATAGTTGCTGTCAGGTTGCAAGCAGGGTGCTGTCTGCCTGTCCACCCACACAAGACACCAGCCACACTGATTCGACCCACCACTGAAACACACACACACACACACACACACACACACACACACACACACACACACACATAGATACACGTCACACACAGCACCCAAATATTCACTCACAGAAATGAGCATTAATACAAGCACTCAGCACAGACACAATCTTCCCAATTTGTACAGAAGACACTATCGGCCATACAGTACTGTATCTGTGTAGGCAGAAAAGTTTACATGTGAAACAAAAAGCAGAGATCAAAGAGGTTGTGTTCTTAAAAGCAGAAGGGTTCATACACTGCATATGCAACAAAATATGTGAGCGGTGAGAATTTCTACTCCTCGCTCGCGGAGCTGTTTCTTCACTCTGCTTCCACGCTCGAGGCCACTTTGCTTAACACTGCTCCAGGCTCACCTCAGATTTCACCCTGCTCCACTCAAACCTTCACTGCTCACTTAGTTTCTTTTCGAAAGCACTTTGTGAACTCCATTGTCTCAGCTGATTTTTGACAGAAAATAGTGTGTGTGCACAATACAAAGATGCATCTTGGGTCGGCATGCTTCAAACCCATGGTGTGAGAGGTACTGAAGCAATATTGGAGCAGGAGATAAAGCAGCGCTCTAACTATTTTAGAAAATTGCTCTGTGTTTCATAAACAATCCATGTGCTTGAACTCTGCCTACATGCTCTAATGCTTAAGTATTAATTGTGTAGCTTGAATAAGTTGAAGACTTTTCAAAGACTCACTTGAATTTGGAGAAAAGATGTGGCGTTGCTTTGAACCAGTATCAGCACAGCATGTGGCTTTTATCTTAAATATTAATATGGAATCTATTCCATCACAGAAATCTCTGTGGATTATAAAACAATGGACCTTCTTTTTGGAGATAATATAAAATAAATACATATATGTAATATACAATACAGCAAAATAACATTAGACAGCCTGTAAAGACAAGGCCTTAATGTTTATGGAGGTCTTGTTGCCTTGTTGAGTAGTGCTGGAGGGGGTGGCTTGGTGTTACAATCGCTAGTAGCACATGTGGCCTTGGTGTGATACGCACTGCAGCAAGCAGCTGTTAAGGTGTCAGTATGCTTCCACCGAAGTGATTGTCAGATGGTTGCACAACAAGTCACACCTTTTTGACGTTGGAATTTGGAGGGGGTACGTTCAAATATTTCTGTAATTTTCCAAAAACCAGCAATTTTACAATCACGGCCGCTTCAGAAAGTGATGCAGCAGGTATGTGGAGGTTAGAAGGTAAGCTGGGTTTGAACTCCTTAAGGTCTCTTTCATCATTTTTCACACAAGTTACCTCTGTCACGTTTTATTTGCCCAACTGAGTGAAACACTGTGAATGCTTTTTAGAAAACACTTGGCCAAAAGTGTGCTCAGTTGTTTCCATATTTAATTGAAATCTTGCTGCTGTTTGTGATGGCATCTTTGAGTGTGGCTGTTGGTAACAGCTAAACATTTTACGAGCTGGTTTGTTTCAGGCATTCTGACACCTTTGATCACAGGGAGGTTGCAACAACAGCTGAATTCAGTAAATATGCTCATCAATAAATGCTGGAGTGTAAGTCCTGAGTTCATTTAAAATGTTCTTTACACATTCTGAATCCATTGTAACTTGGCTTCTCTAATGCCCTCTATACACTTTGCAATTTCAGCAATCTTATAAGACCATTGTATGACACACTGTGAGATGTGGATCTAATAAACTTTGGAACGATATCAAGTTTGAAGTGTGCAGATTGTACAACGGCCGTTTACTACTGAATCGCAGGTTACGACGTACGTCAATATGCAACGTCATCAGCGTGCACCGCATCAGCGTACGTCATCCATCTGCGCCACCATAGGTGGCTTGCTCACCTGGAAGTTGCAGTTCCTCTGCAATTTCCTTCCATACAGCGTCTTTTTTCTCGCGGTCATGATAGCAGCTGGAGGAAACATCAAATAAACAAGGCTTCTGCTGCCACAGCTCCACCAAACTTTGCTCTTTCTGGGAGTTCCACAGACTTCTTTTTTTTTTTTAAAGATATTTTTTGGGCCATTTTGCTTTTAATGGACAGGACAGGTAAGTGTGAAGGGGGGGGGAGAGAGAGGGGATGACATGCAGCAAAGGGCCACAGGCTGGAGTCGAACCTGGGCCTCTGCGGCAACAGCCTTGTACATGGGGCGCCTGCTTTACCACTAAGCCACCAACGCCCCCACAGACTTCTTTTTGTTCATTTTACCTCCATGGCAAGTGACCATTTGTTTGGGTTTAGTGCCAGTGTCGCGGTGACCATTGTGTCATTTCATGCTGCACTTCTATGGGTTGATTAGTAGACGTAGGTTGTAGCAGCTGTCACACTGTGAGATAGTCATCCTAAATTTCTGACACCGTCAGAATTTTATCTCAGCTTATCTTTGGTTGCAAGACGTTGACAACAGCCGTCGCTGAACCTGTCTCACAGTGCGACGTAAGACCACCGTTTTAGAGCCTTGATCAAAGATATCGCCACATTGCTCTCACGATGGCCATCTTTCGTCTGGGACAGCCCAAAATCGCACAGTGTATACCGGCCATTAGACTGGACTACTACTACGAAGGCAACTGCCCCTTGGCACCAGACCTCTGGGGTCCCAAAAGTTGCTGTTTTGATTAATTGCAAATTTGTTTGGGACTTTGCACCACTAAAGTCCAATAACAACTGGGTTCTGTATTATCATGTAATTGTGTGGCCACATCTTGTACAGCCCACTACACATAATTAAAAAAAACCCAAACTAAAACCTTAATGAATTTTTGGGCTGGGATGCACCAAATAATCGGTTGAAAATCTGTATCAGCTGATAATCACCTTGCTGACTTTTGTGGGAGAGGTACACAGTCAGATGTAGAGGTACTTGGGAGAAAATCAGACATGGCAGAACTCTGTACCAGTACATACCAGCCCAAATCAAGCACTTGGCAAAGACTTTCTTTCTAACATGTTCAAGGTCTCCAGGTCAACATAATCAACTCAAATAAAACATGTCAACCAGTCCTATAAATATTAATTTAGATGCATCTGTGCATTCAAACACAATAATTCATAACCAAAATACATATAAACTAATTTTGTAACAACAGTATTAAAAACTAAAGTGCAGAGTAACAAAGAAAAACAGCTGTAGGTCTGCATATGAATGTGTGCAGTGACAGTATTTACATGCAGCAATTGAGCAATTTGAAGTGATTGAGAATAACTGAATCAGGTTGCACACATGCACAGCAGAATGTGCAACCTGTTAAAGTTCCTGATCTCAAACTGTCACTCATTATCTCATTAAGATCAACATATGGTGTGTTTAAAACCATCAGTACATCTCTCTCAGTCACTCTGCCTCTCTCTCTTTGTCTCGATCATTACACATGTAACACAAGTCACTGATATTATACCATACACGACAAAAGAGAGGAACCCTCTTGACACAAAATCTTTCCTTCTCCCTTAATACCAAGATGAAATAACAAAAACAAAAATGAACGAGGAACTACTGATGTCTGGGGAAATTACTCATTACTGACTGTGTCTTTATGCTGCAAAAATTAGCATATGCCAATACGATGTGACCAGAAGAAAGTGTGTTTCAGTCAGAGACGTGATAGACTGCAGCACTCACACACTCCTGCAAGCATTGCGTTAATGTGGCGAGAGTCAAGTCACAGACAGATATGCAATAACAGGAATACACAGTATGCCATCCATACTCATTATGCCGCATTTACCTTCGCCTCAGACAGATTATACAATGAACAGAAGCATCAGTCACTCCTAAACTGATGTCTGAAGTCAATTCTTATTTGTCTCTTAAACATGCAATCTAAGCCCAAGAGCCCTTATGGTATCTGCAATCCTGGTTTTGCATTACCCTATACAGGGCCCTATGATTTTTGCGATGGGGTAAACAAGGACGAATGTGATCAATAAACTGCAGAATATCATGAAATTCATCAAAATAGAGTTGAAAATGATACAAATCAGGGTTTTCCCTCCCATTGTAAGAGGGTTTTTTTTTCACAGTGAGCCAAGTAAGCCAAATGAACAGAAACAAACAGGCTACTATGTTTTGGTGTCATTTACAGGCACACTGCCTCTGGTTTCTGTGTTGGTGTTTCACTAGGGTGAGACTTGGCCACACCTGGGCCTGCTGCATTCACATGCTCTTCAGATGGTCCCATTTCCCGAGCTGGGAAGACATTCGCCTGTCTTTTTTTTTTGTTTTAAGATATTTTTAGGGCATTTTTTGCCTTTAATTGACAGGACAGTGAAGCGTGAAGGGGGGAGAGGGAGGGAGAGAGAGAGAGAGAGACATGCAGCAAAGGGCCACAGGCTGGACTCGAACCCAGGCCACTGCGGCAACAGTCTCGTACATGGGGCGCCTGCTCTACCACTGAGCCACTGACGCCCCACATTTGCCTGTCTTTGGTGTGTTCCTGAGCTATTAGTCATAATGTTGGAACAACATGGACACTATAAAGAAGATGTGCTGTTTAAATGGACTGAGCAATAAAATACAGCACACTGATATCAGTTTGAAGCTTTATATTACAAAGTGATTTTGTCTCAGACTTGTTTCTTCACTAGTACATCCCCTAGCACTTCTAAAATAACACTTTACCTGACTACTGCTAATAAATAACATTCTCTAACTAATGTACATGGACAGCAACTAACGGTTAAAGCCTTATACCAAATTACAAATTACATGTGAGTGAAAAAATGGACATGCAATATGTGAGTTGGTGTTTCCTGCTGACTGAGAGTGCATGTGTGGTGGTAGCTGACAACAGTATGGTGGCAGAACCCATCCTGTGTAAACAATGACACAGGACTGAGGCACTGGTTTAATGCCTGTGTGTCCCTTTGTATCCCCTCTCTAAATTCTGAGGTGTTTGTGGGTCTGTGAACACAGCGCAGATGGAGCTCTTCATGAGGTTTTTTTTCCCCTGAGCAGCAGTTTGTGACTCGCTGGGTGGATGATTTATCTGTTGAGCCGTTCAGAGCTGATCAGATCAGAGGGGAGCAGCTGCTGCAAGTGAATGCAAACTTTGAGACAAAGCAGAATGAAAGGTTTAGTTTCCCTTTCAATGCCCCTGACATTCTATTGCTCTATGTCTCGAGCATGCTCTACGCTCCAACAGTGTTGTGCTGTAAATAACCAAACGTACTATATACAGTATATGCCAATAGTGCTCCTAATGATTGATCCAGCTCCAAAAATCCAAAATCTATTTGTTGCAGCAGATGTTTTTTATCCTGGTGGGCTACCACAAATAAATTAATGTGTGGGAAACCCTTGTGGATTAATAAAAAGTTCATTGCAATCAACCGAACATATTTTTTCATCCACCAAGTATCTGCATATGATGTCAACATGGCGACTCATGTGCTGAAATTTTCACTGACATTCCAAGTTGTTCTGACCCGTAGACAAGTGAACTTTCCCAGTCAGGAACTCGTTTTTCTGATTATTCTGACACCACATGAATGCGGGGTTTTGTCAAGCCAGTAAATTTATCTGCCCTACTCTCTTCAGAGACTTCGCTCTGCTCTGCTTGCGTCTGTCTCTAACTTTAACTTTGGCTGGTTTGACCACTGTGATGCAAGTGACAGCTAGCTTGACTTAAGTCTTTCTCTTGGTCAGCCAAGCTGGATCAAATCCTGTCCTCCTATGCTATGCTATAAACCAGCCATCACTGAATGCCACCATGCTTTGACCTGGAAATCCATTTAAAACGGCCCAGGATACACATGAGACTATGTCTGCCTTCCAAAATAAGATATTCACACAATGTAAAAAGCCTATGTATGGAAATAAGACTTACTGGATTATATTCTCAGGTACCCCGCCTCTCACCCAATGTCAACTGGGATATTCTCCAGCCCCTCTGCGACTCAAGAGGATAAGCGGTTATGGAAAATGAATGAATGAATGAATATTCTCAGGTAGTATAAAACCTGTTACCTGCTGCATCCAAAAGAATGAATGTCCCAAAAGTTACCAATGATGGCTCCATGTCTCCATGTGTCAAAGTCACATGTTTTGTTGACCCAACAATGCAACACAGCTTCCCTTTTCAACGTTATAACAACAGCTCACCACTTCTAGCTTTGCTACTTAAAGAGATTACTAAGACTCTTTCCCATACACAGTCTTTACAAATTACAGCTGTTAAACAGGTATAATTTTGTTCTTCACATCATGTCACAAAAACTCAAAAATGACCTTTTGTATTATTGCAATTTGAACATTTAATTCCAATAACATTTGAAAAATCATGTGGAGAATTGCCTGTCTTATGGATCCAAAAATACAGAGGCACAACAAAGTCTGAGAGCAAATTTCCTTGGCTACTTTTGTTTTGGGGTTATCTCAGAACACAGTATTCAGTTCTTTCAATAAATCCATGGTTTGAACAAATTACTAATGCTGTCATTTGTCTGGTGAGGACAGTCCTCAAATACTAATCATAGCTCTAATACAGATGAATTCATAAACCATTGCCAAACACTAACTCTGTGACCCTTTGTCTACACTGGCTGCATAGTGAAAGCAGCACGTCAGCAGCTTCAGTCCTGCGTCAGTGTTTACACAGGATGGGTTCAGCTACTATACTGCTGTTGGTTACCCAGGTTCCAGTGGTGTTTAGAGCCTAATACACAATCAAGGCAGTTATGCTCAGGAAATGGAAGATAGACTTGAAGCTTCTGGTTGTGGTTATGTGAGCCGTCGTGCAGCTGGTGTAGACAGCAGTATGGAATAAAATGAAATTTCATCTGATCTGGATTCATCTGAAAAACAAAGACGTCCTTTGACCCTTTAAAAAACAGAGAAATGGCCATAAAACTTAATTAATTAATCACACTTAATCTAAAAGTAATTCAACCTCTATTTAAAGTTAAATATCCCTTTTCCTTATATTCATTTACATCACGTCCAGCAGTTAAAACATTGTAGGACTCCTGTGTCTCAAGTTGTAAAATTCTTAGCTTCAAACACAGAAATTTGCAGATATGTATGTATTTATATATGGTGTTGCTGTAAACAACCGCCGCAGCTAGTCTCCACGCTCTTTTAAGTTGCTGTTGCCTGCTAGAGTCCTGCTCTGAAAGCAGTCATACTTGTCTTTACCACCAAAAAGAAAATGTGAACAGCTGTATGCTAACTCTCTGCTGACTTTCTAATCATCCCTCTTTCAATGTTCCTGTCTCCTTCTCTCTGCTCGTTGCTTTTGCTTTTGCCTCTCTTGCTTACCCTCTCAAATATGCATGCGGAAAAGTGAATAAATGAGCAAAGAGTAAATTTTTCATCTTCCTTTTCTTTCTTATTTTCCTGTCAACAACAAAACAAACTAGTTGCTGGAAAAACCCTTCTCTCTGAGCTTCACTAAATCCAAAGAAAAGAACAGTTTGCGTGACAGTTTTTGGAGCCGCTCGCCTTCTCTTTCAAGTGTTCAAAAACTAAAACAGGAGTTTACTTTGAGGGGAAAGCCCCATTTAATGCTTTTACATTCAGCGCATTTTCTCTATAACGGAGAATCTGAAAATCACCAAAATGCCACAGTTGCCACAATGTGTCGGCTGGCATTCAAATAGCCTCCAACATTTGAATCCGTTGTGCTGACGTTTGCTCATCCAATATTTATCCGAAGCATTTTTCAAACACCTGAGAGAAGAATAGAGAGTGAAATCACAACAGAGGAACATGCCACCTCTTGTGAACTGCTGAGTTTGACTTGTTTTGGATGGAACAAGCAAACAAAAGTGTGCTCTGAAGCGTTTCCAGGCGAGCTTTTTCCAACAGCGTTCATGCTTTCTATGCGAGGCTGCAGCTTTCATATGCGGGACAGTTCTGTGGCGGCCATTTTAGGCCCCTTTTTTGTATTTAGGCGGACACACACACACACACACACACACACACGCACACACGCACACACACACGCACACACGCACACACACACACACACACACACACGCACACACACAGATGCAATCATAGCTAATGCACACACACACTCACACCCATGCACATTATGTGTTGAGCTACACAAATCAGCGGCTAACTCAGCAGTCAATATTCTTCTTCAGAGCGCTAAAAGACGATCAATAGAGAAATGATTGCAAAGAGCTGCTTTTGTGGAACTTAAAGGGGACTGCTATTCAATTCCACTTCTCTAATATGTCTTCCCTGTGCCTTAGAACAACTTAATTAATATTTTAACAATAAGTCACTCAGGGTTACCCTTCCAACCACCCAAACAACCCTCCAGAAACCCGCTGAAAAGTCCCACGTGAGGATTCACCGCACAGCAGCAACAGCAGAGGCACCGAGCCAACCAACCATCGAGCACCCAAATCCCTACCCGGGCGCTGGAAAAACACAGCGTCCATGTTACAAATCCTAAATGTACACTTGTTATGTGCAGGTTTAGAGAATGTAGTGCACTCACACTGGAAAAGTGACTAAATTAAGTATAAAATTCTGCATGTTTTCTTAGAAATGCCTCCTGTAAATCAATATTACATGCACGCAGAGGAGAAAGCATGTGTTTGCAGCTTTTCACCTCCTTACTCAGGCTGCTTTCACTGCTGCTCATTTAGCTTGTTGTTGCAGTGGGTAGTTTTAGTCGACGACGACTTGTGAGTATATCAATATTTTGATCAACTCAGCTTTTCTCACCTGGTGTTTAGAGGACTACTTCAGAGAAAGATCACTGAGTTTATCAAAGTGTGGAGAAGGTGGTAAAAATAGTATTTTGAAAAGTGAGCAGTACATGCTGATCACAATCCCTAATAGTTCCCCTACATAAAAACAAACAGTATGGCTCGTTTGCTTAATTGCTAAAATTTAGGGATACAGCTGGCAGTATTCTATATTTTTGTTATTGTAAACAAATCCTATTAAAAGACCAAAACCATTAACGTGTTAATCCATCTCTCAGTACTTACCTTATAAACCTGTTTGTGGCTCTCCAACATGTTCTCATTCCCGATGCTTTGACATACTGCTCAGCATCTGATAGGGATACACAGGGCAACCATCAGCATATCTACATGCCACATGGCTGAAACACATTGTACCACATGGCTAAGATCACGTTTTGGCTTAGAATACGTGCTTTCGTTGCTGAATGTGATGTAAATATGTTATGTCAGTTCATGACGACCACACACTGACTTTTGGTTTCATATGGGACACAAACTGCAGTCTCCTGGGTGAAAGTCTACCTGCCACCCTATATGGACTTTATCATTTTTTATACTGGTCAGTAGCTCAAGTCAAGCAGTGCCACTAATGGATTTACATTGGAGTTAGTTGAATGCCTGGTGCATCGCATAAAGACGCTAAAGAGTGCCTTTGGCATCGGTATCACACGGCGGGGGGCATGACAAGACGTCTGCATTTGACAGCTTGGGATTGAGAACGGGCTTGGCTCTCAGCTCCATGCCTATTTGGTTAAAAGTAAAGATGACAGTCTTTGGAGTTGGGTCAAGAACTGCCATTTTGGAAGACACTGGCTGTGTCAAAAATCATTCACTCCTCTCTACTCACAGTCTAGGGAGTCCTGCTCTGTGGAAACGACACCCAATATCAGTCTTCAGTCGTTTAAAGTTAAATGGATTTCGAGAGCTTTCAGTCCCTGGGCTTTCTTTCCTCTTGTCCATCTGCCATTGTTCCTTAAACACTACACATGATCGTATATATTGCTTGGTAGGTGACCATTGGATTTACACTACTTCTGTCAATGCACTACAGCCAAGTGGCAACCTCTGAGGCTGAAAAATGAAGCCAACACAGAAGTACCATAGACTGCAGTTCTTTTAATGGCCACTTTAGGCTGGCTCCAAAAGCAAGTCAATCCCCATAGACCCCTATGTTCAATGCCCAACTTTACAGCACAAATAAACATGTTTACAACCGTAAACAAAAACAATTTTCGTCTATACAGCTAATTTTCCTATTCATGACAACTGCACAGGAGGGGGAATTTTTATTCAACTCACCTGTTTAAATTACATTAAGACTTAAAGATATGCATAACTACAGATGTGACAGCTTTGAGTGACAGGCATACATGTATAATGATGTTAGATACCGTACCCCAAGATGGCACCAAAAAAAGTTTCTAGCTTCCCGATTTACTTCTACGTTATGTTTTACAAATATAGTACCCCATAGTCTTTTACAATGGCGGTCTATGGAGAAAATGCCTTTTCGACCAAAGGGGACTGTTTTGCTGCAGTACCATGGGTGGCCACTGGGACAAATTCACTGGAAGGCTGAGCAGCTTTCCTGGGGGCCCGGTGACAGACTGTCTGCGGATATTGTCAGGTCTCAGTCATATCCATCCCTTGCTCCTCAAAAGCTTCACCCTGTCATCCAAAATTGGTCACTTCTGCTTCCAAAAATCCAAGATAGCAACAGCCAGAATGCCAAATTCTGGGCCTCAAAACGGGAGTCTACAAACCAGTGGGTGGTTTCATGGTTGCTATGTCCGTTATTTTTACACAGTCTATCCTTGAGTCCACTATATAGGGTATAATAATTCTCACCATGCATTAAGGAAGCACTACAAAGTGGTGAAGTCACTATATAGTGAACTATATAGTGGGAAGTGAGAAATTTCAGGCACAGCCACTTACAAGTTATTTATGTTAGAGGAATTGGTACCTGTGTTCCAGAATGCAATGCACAAAGAAACTGGAGTAGTGACTCACTGCTGCAAAAAACACTGAAACTCATTTGAAATGGTGGTGAAACAACTTAGGGAAGATATTTGCAAAAGAGAGTAGTCTGATTGATGAGAATGATTTGCTCTATACTATCTCCAAAACAGGAGCATATGATAATTATTACATCATGCATAAAATTTGAATGTAGAGTGGAAATGGGAACACAGCAAAAACACCCTCTGTCGCTGTTTATGACAGCAGAGGAGTGGGTTAATTTAGTAACAAGTACATATTATTTTCTCATGAATAATAATTAAGTACAAACAGTAAGTTGTTATTTTTTCAACAACAAACGTGGGCTTTGAAAACAGCCTGTTTGACAAGGTCATTTCATTAAAGTTAATTTACTCCTGCTTGTTTCCATTCTCCTCTTTGTCAAACTGTAGAGCCACGGTCCACCAGCACACTGGCCCCCTCGGCCTGACCCCCAGTTACAGCATGAATATACAAATCAACTGCTATGCGGTCCGAGTTGTGCATTTAGCAGGTGTTTTACAGCAGCTCCCTGCATGACTCCAGCAGTCAGATTTGATAACGCTGAACATTTACCGCTGTCTCCCCTGGCCATGAACAAGAGGGGAGATTTGTCTCCTCCCTTTATCTGTAATGTCACGTCAATGTACAGCCTCCTAGTGACTGAACTGGAAAAGATGGTGGGGCCGACTATATGAGAGAACCCATGGGGATTTTCTGGGGATCAGGGTACATTGTCATGACAGCTGGAGCCAAAAAAGACCAGCTTCAGCTCACGGTGCCAATCCTGAGCTTTTTGAATTGTGTCTCCTGAAGGCTGAGAGGAAATTCACATTTGGTTCAATTGGGATTGGAGGCCATCTGGGTTCCCTGAATTTAACTCTGCCAGCTTTGCACGCACATACACACACATGGAAAACACACAGGAGTGATACAAAGTGGGCACAAATTCAGAAGTGCTGCACAAATTCAATGCACACACAAAAGCTTCTATGTCAGGTTCAGATTATTATGTTGTGTGGCTGCAGGTAAAAAGTGACCTTCTGGCTGATGATGAGAGGGAAGGAAACGGAGCAACTGACAGGGAAAAAGAAAACAGAGAGAGAGAGAGATTCTATTTAAGCTAAAGGGCAGAATATCATCACCACACACAAGCAAATGCACAACAAGGGGTAGACACAATACCAGAATATCATCTATATGCTGCCAGGTTTTTGATGTGGCTGGGTGGTGTTCGCTAAAATATATAAACTGTCCCATTTAGAGTACCTTGGTAGTAACAACACAATAGTTTCTAATACATCAGTACATTTTCTGCACATTTTACTGATGTTTTAGGAATTTATTTCACATGGATTAAAAAAAAAGGTGTTCTTATAGGGGGATTTCATACACTATACAAAAAAATGTCCTATATGGTGTTAAATACTGACATTGCTGTATAAAATTACATGTACCATGGAAGAAGATTTTTTCCTTAACGCGCACCCCTGTCATGTACAATACAGTACCAAATATATCACCTTCAGCACTGTTGCTGTCTGTTTTCCTCCTGTTCAACTTTTCCTTACCTCTCCTCACACACAATGATTGACAGCGAGCCCTTTTTGTAGCAACACTTGCATGACAACAGTGAAAATACATGACATATATCCAAATGTTTGCTGTGACGCTTCCTTTTTTTCCTCTTACATACACATAAAAATATATAATGTAGGTGTACACACTCAGCACACTCAGACGGAGCATTTTCTGACTGTAGCACAGCCAAGTGCTGCGGGACATTTAGCTTGGCATGCTAAGCACAAATGAACTCTAAGGACCCACACAAGAACTGCTAAGTTTATGGCGTCGATGAGCCTGGAGATACTCCTGTTAACATGACATGAACATATGACACACTAACCACACACAATAAATACACAAATAGCTGCTTAGAACATGCTTAAGTTTACTAAACCCACATATGTCAGATCAAATGTTATTTGATCAAACCGCATCCTCAAGTATTTCCTGGAGTGCATTGAGTGGACTGAGGCCAGATCCACTCACAGAAGGTCACACAGGAGCAGGCACGCATGTATGTTCACACAATTAAGCGTGGATATGTAGCCATTCGTACACACACACACACACACACACACACACACACACTCACAGAGGTTAAGCGCTGACTGTAATGAGATGAGTAATCAGTTGTGTCAGATAGCTTGTCTGCCAGAAGGAGAGGAGAGGGGAGGAGTGTGTGCCAACACTGCACACATCCTTTTCCTTCTTTTTTCCTCTTCTCCTTTAGTATCTCTCGCTCCTTTGGCCAAAAGAGAGGCGAAGAGTGGAACATTGTTTCCCCCCAGGGCGACAGAGTAGAGAGGAGCTTCTGCCAGGATATTACGCCTCCTCTCCACTCTCGCCTCCTCTCTCTGAGGTTACATCTGAGGGAGAGAGCATATGGCCAATCGCCTCCTCACCTGGATCCAGAGGAGACAGATGAGGGGAGAGAGATGAAGCGGCTCAGTGCGCATTTGATGGACGGCGGTGTGCATGAGGCGGCCACGTCAAAACTCGTCTGGGTTAACGTGATGTGCAGGTTCAAGGTTGAGCCAGACAAGCAGATAATATCCAAAACATGATATTATGGTAAAAAGTTATATTCAAATGGGCAAAATTTGGTTAAGAAAGAGCACAGCGAAGCTAATGACATATGTAGCCCTTAATAGCTGCTTCATTGTCACACATTTTCTAAATATCTCGGGCCACTCCTGTTTCAGTGAGGTAGGTCGCAGCTGCAGTTAACTTCTCATATTGTCTCAGTTACATTTTAAAGGAATATTTACTCTGCATGGGTTTTCAGTGTTAGTAAAGGCTTTCAAATCTGCATCAATTTTGTCCCTGGGTTTAAAAAATGCATTAATTTGCAGTTATATTTAAAGCTACAAATATTGGGCAAATAAGTATAATATGTGTTATGTGAAAGATGCACCCCGAGTGTTTTAGCATCTTTTGGCTAATCCTTCTGGTTTTTAAAGCCCTGAAACAAGCCCCAGTAAGTGCATCAGGCCCTGACGCCAGTTTTTATGGTGGCCAAACAGTGGAATTACAATTTCCAGGTCTGTCCATCACTTGATGCCATTGGGTCTAAAAAGACTTTTTCCATAGACTTACATTGTCAAAGAGATGTCTGTAAATAGGGGATTAATTATTTTGAGCATCATAACCGATGCAAAATAACTCATATCACTGCCGGGGTGTGATCCATTCAGTCTGATAACTTTTGGAAAGACTAGAGGAACCACAAGATTAAATCATTTTACCCATTCAGCTTAGAGGAGTGCTAAACTGGAGGTAGCCGGCTCGGCCGTCAGAAGTCTCTAGTGCTCTTGCACTATGGGCCCAATGATGTGGAAGCATCGCCAATCATCTGGGTAATTCCATACGTGGTAGCTAAATGTTTTAAGCTTCATATGCCACTGAGCAACTTTCATAGGAATGAATGGGGTCCTGCCTCCAACATTGTATTCAGGTCTCTTTTTACATCCAGGCCATGAACTTTACTATTGTGGTTCACTGTCAAGGCTCTCATCAGGGCTGTAGCAAGGAGAAGTTTTCAGTAGCAAAAAACAAAAAAAGAAAATACCTTTGATGAACCCAGATGACAATAACTGAGCATCTAGCAGCTATGGAAACAGATATTTTTCTGTAATTAGTGGAGATGACTTACCTGCTGGGTTTCAAAATCATTTGCAACACAACATACTAATAATTATGGTTTGTCAAAGATTACCATAAGAATTCAAATTAATTGAGGAATCTCTTCGAGAGGTGTTGTTTGTTGGCAGGTTTGTCTTTAGCTGCTAGCTTGAGCAGTTAGTTTTTTTCCCCACCCTGAATGCAGTCTAGAAGGTAATCTCAGTTGTTCCCACAATAACATGGTGCTGACAAGAAACTCCAAATGATTGGTTTTACGTATTAGATTAGAAATATTTAAGTTCTGCTGCCTGAGTTATTTTCAACATCCATCCATCCATCCATCCAGCTATCCAGCCATCCAGCCATTATCTTCTGCTTATCCAGTGCCAGGTTGCCGGGACAGCAGGCATTCCAAATGTCCCTCTCCCCAGCAACATTATCCAGCTCCTCCTGGGGGATCCCGAGTTGTTCCCAGTCCCAACCCAATGGCTGGAAAAAAATGTTGGCATTGTATGTCTCTGCAAACCATGGATACATTACATTTGTATGTTATTATGTGTCAAATACATTGAACGATAGCATTCAACAGTGCTGTGGTTAACGTGTGATTAGGTTTAGGCACAAAACCCACATGATCATGGTTAGGAAAAGATCATGTTTTGCCTTAAAATACCTCATATGGAGGCACAGTCACCCCTGGAAAAGCAGCTATGTCTCTGTAAAGCACTTGTCATGCTTAAAAAACAGCAGCAGGGTGCTACAAAACACCCACATTTGATGCCTAAAAAGCTGCTGAAAAACAGTGACAAAACTGCTAAAACACTGCCGGTTTTGTTGTTTGTTGGTCTGGAACAGTGGTCTGCAGCTTGGCCGGCATCTCACCAAGGCGGCACACCATCCATCATCCACCATCCCCTCCATCTCGACAAAGTCAGATCATATACTACATCACTTAACAAACGTTTATATGATCTGTATAAAAACATGCACATAGAGCATATTCATGGTTTCCAAAAGTGTGCAATGCAAACATTTTCTTCTGGCGAAAAATCCCTCTAGTGTGTTCTGAGTCTACCCCAGGGCCTCCTACCAATTAAACATGCCTTGGGAGGCACCCATGAGGTATCCTGATCAGATGCCTGAAACACCTCAACTGGCTCCTTTTGACACAAAAGATTAGGATGTCTGAGCTCCTCAACCTATCTGTAAGGCTGAGCCCAGCCACCCTACGGCTGCTTGTATCTGCGATCTCATTCTTTTGGTCACTACTCAAAGCTAATGATCATAGGTGATGGTCAGAAAGTAGATGGACTGGCAAATCAAGAGTTCTGCTTCCCGGCTTAGCTCCCTCTTCACCACAACAAGACCAGCACATTGCCCATAGCACTGCTGATGCCACATCGATATCGATCCATTCGTCCACCTGTCTGCACTCCATTTTACTCTCCCTTGTGAAGAAGACCCTGAGATACTTCAATGACTTCGCCTGGGGCAGTAACTTACTCCAAACCCAGAGTGAGCAAACCACCATTTTACGGCAGAGAACTATGGCCTCAGACATGGTAAGGAAAAGTTTTCTTTTGATTACAAATGTGGTGTTTATTTTGATTACTTTTATGCAGAAAACTGCGGTAATGACTTTAAATTGATTTTTTTTTTTTTAAGATATTTTTATGGGCATTTTTTGCCTTTAATTGATAGGATAGTGAAGTGTGAAAGGGGGAGAGAGAGAGGCTGGAGTCGAACCCAGGCCGCTGCGGCAACATCCTTGTACATGGGGCGCCTGCTCTACCACTAAGCCACCGAAGGCCCAGTCTACCAATTTTTGTTAGAAAAAATTGATAATGTGATAGAATTGTGAAATAGCACAAATATTACTGTGATTGAGCGAATTAGCATGAATTCTTGCAAAAAAATGATCACCATCCCTGAAGGGGCCGTCTTCAGTGTCAAAGTGTCTGCTCAGAGCGGACAGAAGAGGAATAAAGTGATGTTGCCCACTCTCCTACCTCTTCTTCTTCTCTCTCTCCATCAGTCTTTTCACTGCAGAAGCTAGAGGGGAAATTGACTCTTTTTCTTCTCCACACTGAGCTCTCTGTGTCAGATACATATTTAATCAACATTTCATACCGTATACTGCTTGTAGCTACAGGTGGTGAACATTAATTAGGCTCCCTCCCAAAACTGTAGTGTTTCTGCCTTCCCAGCCAGCAAACGATGATTGAAGATGACATATATTTCGAAAGTTAAACCTAAGTGTATTCATGAAAGGAGACAGAATGATTTGGTCTCACTGAGTGAATCTATTACTGAATGCAGAGTCAATAAGGCATGACAGAGCCTCAAACTCTCATTTAATTATAATAAAAGGTTGGTAAAACTGAGTCGACTCATCGGTCAGATAAAGCGATCAACATTGCATATTAAAGTGTTCCAAGAGTTTAACCTCTTTCATTGTACTTTTGAACAATAAGGCAGTTTCTTGTGTGATGATACTGCCTTATTGTTCAAAAGTACAATGAAAGACTGAAAGACTGGCTTTGTATGGCTGGGTGATAAAATGATAACGATATTTATCTCAATATAATTTTCCTCAATAGAAATACAAATGTTCAATAATTAATAGATACATTTAAACCACATATGTGCCAGGGTGCTAATGAACCTTAAATGCTAGTTACCACCTGCCATTAAACAGAGGAGGAAGAAGGAAACGTAGTATTAGAAGAAGAGGAAACCAGCTATCCACCAAGCTAATGCATACGATAACATTTAGGGGTCTGGATCAATATATCAATTTAATAATCAAAGATCCAAATTCATCAATGCAAAGTGAAAACACAGATGCCATCATCTTAAGGATATGCTTTTATTTTGAAATTTTGTTTCACCATCAAACACTGGCAGGCAGATAATGACAAGAGGCTGAGAAAAAGGCGACCAGGATAATGCTATTTATGCGGAATCAGTCAGCAGTGTGGAAATATTTTGGATTTTGTAGAAAATACGAGTCAACAGACAAAGCATGTCATATATAGACAATGATGTTATGAGATAAAATACAATGTACCTGCATTGCCAGGCACCTCACTCCCCTAACTTCTCACTACAGCAGCATCAGCTGCTCTGTTTCAAAAATGTTAGGCTGAAAAAACACACATGCAGGCTGAAATTCAACTTTGCTTTTGTCTAGGGAGATGCAGTGACTTAAACCAATGGTGGCAGTCTTTGTAATATTGGAAAATATTGTATTCTTGTCCAAAGAATTGATATAAAATCGTATCGTTGTGAAACTAGTGATTTACATCCCAAGTAACATTATAATATAACAAAATGTACAATTTTTAGTATGATTGTTTTAAGCACATATAACAGCACTAGACTACCCCAAGTTTGAACATAACGTTAGCCACAATAGCTGCAAGGGCAGTTGACTCATCTAAGGCTAAGTTAGTAAGTTAATGTGATTGAGTTACATTTATTTCATTAGAATGAAGTGACACAATGTGAATAAATGTGACTGAAAATACATTTATTCATCCATGAAAATGATTTTTGCCTGAATCACATCACATAGATTTTTATTGGCAACGAATTAGTCAATTTCCCCCCGGGGATTAATAAATATTAATAAAGTATTCTGAATCTGAATCTGAATCTGAATTAACCCGCGATACCTCACAATGCCATCAAAGTCCCTCTTTTGTTATCATTTACATGAAGAAGTGGCAGAAATTAGCCTACATACTCATTCAAAACTTGAACAGTAAATACTGATCACAGTTGACTTTTTTTGTCTATTTATTTTGTTCACATTCTCTGCTTCACAACACTTTCAAAATGTTTTAAACTATACAACTACATATATATATATTACACATGCTGGTGACCAGATTTAACATTTCTCAATTTATTGTTTTCATTCATTTATTTATATATATATATATATTTTTTTATTAAATGACATCTTTGTTTTGATTAGAGCATTTTTGCATTTTTTCTCAGACTTGGTAAATATTCTGTGATTTGGCAAGTGTTTGTCATGATCAGGTAATGAATAATAGTTTAAAACCACAATTAAACATCTGTTTTCTTCAACTGTCACTCATAAATCAACCCTTAAACTTGAAAGAAATAATAGTTTAACAGTTATTGTGATAAAGACTGATATGAACATTTTTATCATGATAACATTTTTGGCCATATTGCCCAAGAAAAAAAAATGAAATTCTCTCATTGATTTGAATTGGAAGTATTTCATCACCTTTCCAACATTCTGATGTACAGGTCCCATTCATTTCCGATTAAAATATTCAAGCTTCCCTGTCTTTTTCCTCATGTTCCTCATCATATTAGATATTGCACCAGGAAGAAGGTGGAAAAGGACTGAGGTAGAATAAAGAGGAGGTGGCGTGAGGGTAGATGGGCGCACTGGAGTCCGATGGAGGGAAAGGGGGGGAAGGGGTGGAAGGAGGAGGAAAAACGTGAAAGCAAAGAGTGTTTTGTATTTTTATCACATGCACTCTCCCTCTTGCCCCTTAAAATTTCCCCTGCATGTATTTTTAATTCTTACAGATGGCAATAAAATGAACGTAGAGGTTCAGCTAAGTTGAAAGAAAGAAAAAGACAGAAAGAAAGGAATGTGAAGATGTTAGGAAAGGAGTCAAACTAGGAGAAAGGAGTGGGAGGATGTGATGACAAAGAAAGGACAACAGATTGAGAGAAAATGGGACAGGAGGATGGGATAGAGGTGGAACAGAAGAAAGAGGGATTTTGGTCCAGCCTAGTGTTGACAACTGCCTTACCATGACAGGCCAGAGACAAAAGAGTAGAAAGGGATGGAGGGAGGTATGGGAGGAAAAAGCCTTAGGTGTTGTAACAGCAAAGAGACAGAAGGAGAGAAAACAGGGGAGAAAAAGAATGACAAAAATTTGGAGGGGGGTTACAAAATAAAATGGGAAAAAGAGAGAAAGAAAGAGTGACAGAGGGAGAGCCAAATGGAGAGAAAGGAAATGTGTATTGATAGGAGAAGAGGCAGAGAGAGATTTTTCTGTCAGAGTAATTAGCAGCTGCTGAGATGGTCTGGAGTCCAACATGGCACGTGCTGCACACACACACACACACACACACACACACACACACACACACACACACACACACACACCATCTGTGGCAAACCCAGACAGGCAAATGACCACATTTTTGTGTGCAACAACACACATTCAGGGTCTCCCCTAGATGTTTTTCAGCTACTTTTTCCCCACTCTCTGTGGTGCAAAACCCACCCTTGCTGACACAGACTTCTGAAAATGATACATTTTCTAGCACAGGGGTCACAACTGCGCACAACGCAGACTTGCCTCCGCTTTGCAAAAAGGAGAAAAGGCTAAAATGCAATAAAATTGAACTTCTGGCTGCAAGGAAGAACCACTACAGAGAGACAGATTTTATATACCAGTGCGCTACCAGGTACCGATACCAATAGAGTACTCCACTCAATACTGTATATATATAATGGAGTGGCTTGTAGAATAGCCATAATTTCCGCTGATGTGATGGTATCTTGACATACTAAACTGCCAGTTCCATCTAATACACTCTGCTCAACTTCACCACACCACAGACTGTATGGGTTGATGGGTTGAAGCTGCTGCTGCAGGAGTGCGAGTGCTGGTGAGCAGTTAATGAGATTCCACGTGACCAAACACACACAATGACAGGGCTAACGGTTAGCATCACATGGCAAGATGTTATCTTACAGTTATTACGAGAGCTTTGGCAGGTTTGGTGTCAATGTGAGTTTGTTGGGAGCGATTAAAGGCTTGGTGTCTGATGTTAGCCGCTGCTGCTGCAGTTTTAGCTCATGCTAACTGGGCAAAAATCGAACTGACATAGAGGCACTGATAACAGCAGCAACCATGGAAGTAGAATGAGAGTCGAGAGGACGTTGAACTGTTTGCAGTGGTTATTTGAGAGAGAAAGAGAGAGGGGGATGACATGCAGCAAAGGGCAACAGGCTGGATTTGAACCCGGGCCACTGCGGCAACAGCCTTGTACATGGGGCGCCTGCTCTACCCACTAAGTCACTGACGCCCCGATTTTGCTTTAGTTTTAATGGTGACAACACATGACAGTGAGGTTGTAAAGTGTGTTACACCCACTAGTTTGAGAACTCTGTTTTGGCCTATTCTTACACCTAATACAATTGTACACTAATCCAAGTTTCTCTCTTTAACTAAGATAGCTTAAATGCCTCGTTAACTCATCGTGAAAAAACCCTTCATTCAAACTTGACAAACAAAATAAAACTCACCGAAACTTGACAAACAAAATAAAACTCACCGAAACCATATTAGTTAGTCTTGTTAATCGTCAAGTTAGTTAGTCCACTGTTCCAATAATCACCAACTCTAATTTGGTCAGAACAGACCTTTAATTCATTGAGCTGAAAATGTAAAGTTATGCTGATCTACCTGCTGTTTATCCCCACGGTCTTTGCCTCTCAGCTGTCCACTGAGCAGCAGCTCTAACTCGATTAGGCAGCTACAGTTACGTTACGTCATGTTTCAAAAAACATGCAAGTAATGGCAACTAAACAAATGGGGAAAAGCAGCTACCATGATATTTTAAAATGCATTGCTTATTTAAAAAAAGTAATGTTATGCTACTACTCACTGCTCATTTGGTCGTTATGGCCGCTGCTCTGACCATCCTGCTACGTTGATTTTAATGGCAATATTCGTTCTACTCTCATTCTATTACAACCAGAGCAGCAGTAGCTCAGCCCATGGGAACTTGGGTTGGGAATCAGAGGGTTGCAAGCCTGAAAGATGGCTCCTGTTAAAAAGCAGATTCATGTTTAAAGAGGAGATTTATGTAAAACAATGTGCCTGTTGGTTAGCCTTGCACAGCAGGGCCACACGGTCAGAGTGACTGATCATCACAATCATAATTCAATTGACATTTTTTGGGAAGGAGAAAGCTTGAGAAGGCACAGAGATCAGGGAAGCCTCTCATGGAAAAGTAATTATTTTCTATTGAGGCCTGTTAAAAATCTGAGTAATGTGTCACAGTACGACACCCAGACAGTTTTACTGCTACCTCTGGCTATTCATGATCCACCACTGCTCCATTCAGCAGGGTATTGTATTCCAATACAATCCCATTGACTAGGCAGCCCGGTTCAATTACTAAGAGGAGCTATGTGATAATCTGGGTAAAGAGAAATGGATTTTCCTTTAAAATGGTCACTGCTCTGTGAGGGGTGCTAGGGAGCGGTGGAGGAGGAGACAGAGGGGGGAGGTACGCAACAGACAGACAAAGGGAAAAGGGATGAGTGAGTAAGGGAGGCGATACAAGAAGGAGAGAAAGAAATAAAGTGGGGAGTGAGAGAAAGACATACAAGGGCAGAGAGGCATGGATGGGACACATTTACACCCACGTTGGAGGAAAAAAGGGGGCAAATCAATGGCTATTGCTCAGCATTCAGCAGAGCATCAATCACTTGATTGCTAGTCAGCCTGGATTACAAAGTAGAGTTTACAATTACCTCAGTATAGACCAGACTGGAGCCACCTTTGCAGCAATCACAATGTCACCCAGGCAGCAAATCAGTGACATGGTCACCTAGTAAGCCTTTTAACACCATCAGTTTCCTCAGTCCTTCAGCCAGTCAGTCACCATCCTGTTACCAAGTCATTCAACAAGTCATCCAAAACTGTCATCAAGTCACTCAATTAGTTCTTTCTTCATCAAGTCATTCATCCTCTTAACAAACCACAAGCTTGTCACACAGTTAGTCACCAAGTCACCTAGTCAGTCATCTTGGCACTCACTCATTCATCTACTCACCTTACCAGTCCCCTCTTCATTTTATCAACAAGTCAGAGTTAACCAGCCTCTCATCTTGTGACATAGTCCGTAATTAAGTCAACTTGTCGGCCATTAAATCACCTACTCCTTAATCTTGTTACCTGGTCAATAACCAAGCCATCTAGTCAGTTAACAAGTCATCTAGTAACATTTTCAGTCATCACATTACCTTGTCATTTACCCAGTTAGTGACCGTATTATCTGGTCAGACATTCACCTATGCAGTCACCTTGTCATTTAGTCAATCAAGTCATAAAGTAATCAAGTCAACTTGTTAGTCATCAGTTCACCAGGTCCCTCTGTCAGTCATTTTGTGACCTGCTTGTACAGCCACCTAGCCAATCACTTTATCACCTCGTCAGTCACCTGAGTAGTCTTGTCACCTTCTCATCTTATTCCCCTAGTCACACAGTCACCTGGTTAATGATCTTGTTTTCTAGTCAGTCATTCTGACTTCTAGTTTTTCATCAGATCATCTAGACAGTCATCAAGACACCTAGTAAGTCCTCTCCTCCTCTAGCCACTCGTAACTAGTCAGTAATCAAATCACCCGGTAATTCATCAAGTCATCTAGTCTGTCAATATTTAACCTAGTAATCTGTCACTTAGCCGGTCATCTTATCATCAGTTTAGTCATCTTGCTGCCTAGTCAGTTATCAGTTGTCCCATTCGTCATTTTGTCACCTCATCAGTCACCTTGTTGGTGACCTTGGTATTAGTCATTCAACTGGTCAGATGAAACAGAGACTGGTCCTGGTCAAACAGTCTTCTAGTCAGTTAAAAAGGTCAACAAGTCACCTTCTCAGTCATCTCCTGACCTAATCAGAACTTTTTAGTGACCTGGCAAGTCATCTTTTTACCTTGTTATATCTCTCTTCACCCAGTCAGTTATCTTGTCAACAAGTCAGACATTCAGCCAGCCAGCCACCAAGTCATCATATCACCTTGTCATTCAGCCACCTGGTCAGCTGCCATTGACGAAGAATAAGCTTTTTCATGGTGGTTTGAACATACTTTACACCACGTAATTTTAACACGACGCCTTCCAATTTTATCATTTAGATTTGTTTGTTAACATCTGTCAAGTCTGAACATATGAACATGCATTTTTATGTGCAAAATTGTTTTTTCTTTGTATTCTGCATTACTTGAAAAGTCCTGTTTTCTTCTTGATTGCACATGTGTGCTTTACATCATCTGTATAGTACACTGACATATTTTGTTTTTGTAAAGTTATATTTTGGCCCTTAGTCCAACTTGTATTTGTACCTTTAAGAAACAGAGCTAATGCCTTATACTGAATATATTTAAAACAAAGCATGAACCTGCCCAGGAACAGCGCATTAAATTAAGCAATTGGGCTAAATTTAGCACATTTACATCACTGCATAATTATTCTTATGAACATGTATTTTCCCTGTTAAATAAATAAATAACGAGCGAGAGAAACAAAGAAAGAGACATTGTTGAATCCCTGCAGTGTGTGCCCGTACGTGTGCGCAGGAGTGTGCTCTGTCGTCGTGGGAAAGTGTACGGTCTGTGTCTTAATGTGAGTGTGTCTGTGTGTGTGTCGCTGAGAAGGGACACAATATGGCACCATTAAGCCACTTCTAATAACATCACATTCAGCATGGAGCCTCTAAGACCACAGTGGTCTCTGTGCAGGCCTCCGTGTGTGTGTGTGTCTACGTGTGTGTGTGTGTGTGTGTGTGTGTATGTGTATGTTTGTGTGTGTGTACTATGCTTGGTGTGTGAAGTGGTTTACTTTTATTGATTGTGGTTTAAGCCGAGTGTCCAGGTGCTTGTGCTTGGAAAGAGATATTTGTGTGTGTGTATGCTGTGTGTGTGTGGTGAATGTACTGTATGTACATACATGTTTTCCGACATAAAGCTTGTAAGCCTATCCACACAGACCACAAATCAAGCTCATCGTTACCCCCCTTACAGTGACTGGTTGGTTTGGTTCCTCTTCCTGCTGAATAATGTGTAATTGCTGGCTGTGTTAGTGGACATATACTTTCAAAATATCAAGGAATTATACAAATATATCACATCCCTCTTGAGTCTCATTATTGCCTTCTGGTTTCCCTTCATCTTGCTGATCTCTTTCCAACCATTTCTCCTCTAAAAAAAGAGTCTTCTTAGCTTGAATGTTTGATCTAGGAAAGTAAAATGTTCTGCCGCCTCAAGTCACAATATCTTGAATAGTAGAGAAACAGAGAATAAGCCAGGATGTTCCACCCTGCTTAATGCCTATCATCCTAAAGCACAGAAGAGAGGAAATCTAATTGCACTGGTATAAATGTAGACGTGTATGATATATGCCACTGACACTGACATTGTGAGTTGAGTCAGGTTCAAAACAGCTAAGAAGCTGTGTTTCTTTTGAAAGAGGCAACTTTCTTTCAGGTCTGTACCGAGTCTGTTCTGCTGGAGGGCAGCACATAACGAAAGTTAATGAGGGTTAGGGATAGCCAACTAACTTATTCAATTTCTCATTAAAATGTCTGTTTTCTTCCTGCGGGTATTAATAAAGTCACCAAACTCTGACAGTGTGGAGCCATTTCTATGATGACCCGACCCCAGCAACAAGTGTCTGTGGGATAGCACTAAGAAATGACTCTCATTCATATCAGGGAGTGATCTCGTCAATTTGGAACTCATTTCAGATACAGCCCCCCATATCCTAAGTTTCCTATTTATTTATTTTCAACGTTTGTATGTCTTCTCCTCTGAATGATTCTACTACATCCTGTTCACACTCAGCACTACAACTCCTCTGATCCGATCAGAGGAATGTGTTTTAATGATTTCTCGGACCATCTCATGCCTTTGTTTGATAGCTGACAGTAGAGAGAGGACAGGAAATGAGGACATGCAGCAAAGGTCCCCAGCAGGACATGAACCAGCCTTAACCTGTTAAATTGGGCAGTTTTCAATACCTCTGTTTGTGCTCAAAAAACATTGAGGACACATGGATTAAATTCAAACTGCGGAAAAACAAGATGTTTTTGTTGCAAATCCAAACGGTAGAATTTTAATGCTCTCAGTGTTGTTTTCAAGTCGTTAGTTTATGTGTAAGCATTGTTCACTGACAGTATCTGCATTGATTAATGTTTTAACAGCGTGATGTAGCTGTGCATATGCTTTCTAACGGGTATTGTATTTTTCCACAACAAAACAAAAACAGAAAGCTGCATAAGAGATAAACGCCAGAGGTATACATCACATTTCACATTTTAGGAATATGAGAAAGCTTATGTTGCACCCAGGGACGGAGCCAGTTATTGTAAACATTCAAGGCACAGCCCAAACCTAGGGCGGGTCCTGAGGCATGACCTCCCGGAGAGATTTCTTCCCCATTCATGGCAGGTATATACACTACTTTAAGTGCCAATTAAGCTACTACAATTCCTACAAATCTGTACATCATTTGGGAAAAACCTGATAACTGCCAGCCCACATCCTTTTTTGTATCTAATTGTTCTCTAACTGTCTGCATCAGTCTGAAATCATGTCAGAGCAAATGTTGAGGATGACTAATTTTCAATCATGCCACCTAAAAAGAGGCAAAGACTGCCTGATGTTGCTATTTTTAAGTTAGATAACATAGGTAGTGTAGACACTTTAAGAATTACTGATCTTGAAATCTATTTTTGTAATACTACGCTGGAGTAGAGTTCAGCTGACGTTTAGCTGACAAATCTGCTACATTATAACAGACATAATAATCTGGTCTGCTCTAACAACAAATCAAGGATCCCCAACAATGCAAAGTAAATGTAGTCCTTACTACTCTGAAATTAATATTAGGCCAACAGAAAAACATTTACTCAATAATATAAGATTACTTTAGGGCAGATATTATTATCTGAACAACACATAGTTAAAACCTTTTCAAAGCTAAGCCTATTTTATAGGCCTCTGCTCGAAAATTGCATACCCATAATGAAATGAATATATCTCTGTAACCAGAAGGTCTATTTGAATACTTTTGGTGTCATGGTAAAGGGAACACTTGTGAGATTTGTTAAGATGTGTAAATATCAGTATATGTGTTATATGTGAAGAGTAAATGAAGATGGCACACAGCACAAATGAAATATTTTGAGGTTTGCCAAAAAAAAAAAAAGCATTTTCAGGATGAGTATCCCTTTGGAATGATGCAGCAGCAGCTCTAAACCTCTATCACATCATAGTACAATATGTGAACATTAACTCTGCAAAGGTTGATTCTGATAAAGTGAAGCAGGACAATATTAGAGAGGTTTTAGTACAAAGAATTCAGGTGAGCTCTCCAAAATTGCACCATGTTTGCATGTGATTTTTGTCATGTACAATCCTATATCTTTCATTTTTTGTTTCTGTAAATCCCTACTGATGTTTAGGATATACACATACAACTGTCCGTTTCGTTTTTTCCTCTATTTCCCACTCCAAACTGACCAATACACACCTACTACATTTGAACCTGAGTTTCTATTCTGAGCTTTGGAGGCCCGTATCTCCATGACAACTTGGCCGATTTGAGTGATTGACACCTTGTTTGATTCGTTAGAGCCAATAGAATGACGAAATGACCAAAACCAGATTGACAGCACTGTAAGCCAATCAGAGTCAGCAGAACGCGTTGTGGGAGAGATGTCGGCTGCTGTGAGTGGTCATTGTTATGCTTCCCCTGGAACCTCCGGCCATCAAGTTTTCCGAAAGAATTTGCTTTCTGATTACTCAAGTAACAATAAGTAGTGAATACTGTATGTATGTAATGGAGTTTAAACACAGATGCATCTGTTACTGCACTGAGACTAACAACACATTTATGTACTATGAACAGCTATGTGTTTTGAGAGAAATGAAATGCCATCTAAACTTACTTTTTTAATCAACATTATGAAGGCCTGTAATGACCATATTGCAAAATCACAAGCTGTTAATACAGAGCATATCTACAAAATGCTCAGTGACAATTTGTATCTGTTTATTTCCTACTCTTTTTTATGGTTATGTTTAGGCGCTCAAAACACTTGGTTAAGATTATGGGAAGATGGTGTTTAAACATTTTACCGAAACACAATCTTTTACTAACCTTACCCAAAGTACTTTGTTACTTAAACATAGCCAGGAGCAGAGCTCAGGATGTGAACCCCAGTATCCAGTATCAAAGTCCTGCACTTTGTACACACAACAACCACCTCAACATCTTTACCCCTTGCAAGTAGTGGGCTGTAGCTTTTCCTCCACTGGAAAATGTATTGCCATGGAACATAATCCCTGCAGCCATTATTTTTCCAATAAAACATCATTAGGAACACAAATTAGTAGTATTGTTTATACAACTACAATTACCACCTTGCAGTTGTATGCCTCCGTGAACCAGTCAAGTCGCAGTTACAGTTGGCATCCATGTCTGCCCAGACTCATATGTAGCCGTGGCAGTTGAAAATTCTTCAAATAAAAGCTACATATTCTAAAACATGATTGCTTCACACACATTTTCAACCCGTTAACCCAGAAGATCTATTCAGTCAGCACAGTTTCAAGGTGGACGTCCAAGATTAGTGTCACCAATTCAGTGTCTCACCAACTGTCTCCCCTTCTGCTCCTGAGCTATGATGTTGAATAATGCACAGGAAAGCATTTCTGCAGAACATTATGATGTCACAGTGATGTTGACCTTTGACCTTTTGACTATAACATGTCATCACTTCATCATTTTATTTCATGTATAAAATTTTGTCATAATTAACATATGATTTCTTGATCTATGGCCAAAAACATGTTTTGTGGGGTCACAATGACCTTCACCTTTGACCTTTGACCACCAAATTCTAATCAGTTCATCGTTGGGTCAAAGTGGATGTTTGTGCCAAATTTGAGGAAATTCCCCCAAGACGCTGAGATATTTTGTTTATGAGAATAAGAGGGATGCTTTTTTTAGTCCAAATGGACATTTGTGCTAAATTTGAAGAAATTCCTTCAAGGCGTTGTTGGCAGACAACCTGAGAAGAAAACATAATGCTTCCAGCCAAGGCCATTGCCGTCGCAGAGGCATAATAATATGCATACTGTATATGTCATTTCAAGGAGACAAGTTAAGCCTGGTCAAGTGCATCATCTTACTTTTTTTATGTGTTCACTGGCATTGTCCAAGATGCATATGCAGTTTTTCAGTGAAGGTTGCCAAAATACTTCTGTAAGGGCCTTGAGTTTGTGAGCATGTACAGTGGTAATAAGAATAGAAGTAATGGATGCAGTTGTTCGCTCTCTGGGTGGCTAAATCTGATCCTGCATTGTCGCTAGAGTAGAATTAAAACCCTTAAAGACCCTGTTAGCTTCTGATTCTACAAATACGAAATTAGTGAGAAATGGCAATAAAACAATAATAAAACAACAATATGAAGTATGATAGAGACATTAGCAGACGAAACACATCAACTAGCGGTCGCAGTATTGAGACTT
The DNA here is from genome assembly GCF_006386435.1 of Epinephelus moara. Lineage (NCBI taxonomy): Eukaryota > Metazoa > Chordata > Actinopteri > Perciformes > Serranidae > Epinephelus > Epinephelus moara. The sequence goes on along the minus strand of NC_065509.1, from coordinate 9,831,683 downwards.
CACACAGCGTGACACCTCCATATGGAAACACCATATGTCCTCATCAATACAACATACTAATTCATAATACATGCCCACACACAGTCTGCAAAATGACATACAACAGCACACACACACAGTATCACACACGAACATCAAGTCAGCAAATACACACACAGCATGTGCACACACACAAGCACACTCAGACTCACACACAGTTTAGTTGGTGTAATGACCCATTTGGCATTGAGCAGCATCTGTTTAGCAAATGAAGACTTGTAGTGGGGATGTTAGTAATTTTCTCCCTGACACAGTGAGCAAACAGGGAAGGCAGGATCCTCTTTAGCACTTACAACCAATGGCCTGTTGTTCCTGCACTGCGCTGTCATTCTTCTCTATCCTCCTCCTGTCACTACCCACTGTACACCGCCACACACACAGCAAAAACATCTTGAAAAAATCCACTCGAAACACTACCCTCCACTCAAACTTCTACAAAAATAAGGCCGCAAAACAGCAAAATATAAGTCCAAGAGTCACTGACAATGAGAAATGATTTCTCCACATGCTAAGAAAAAAGAGACACATCTTCCCAAATTATCCTTTCAGTCATGTTGCTTTTTATATTTTCCCTTCCCTTCTTGCTCTTCTCGAGGGAGGATCAGGCGGTGACAGCCTGTACTTTCTGCTCTGTCATTATCAACCAGGAAGCAGACTGAAGAGAATGATGGCCACCTCCTGCAGAGAGAAAAGGCATCAGAGCTTCCTTTTGTTTATCATTATGAAGTTTAAAACCTAAGGAACATACAGTGGGAGCAAGGTAACGATGTATATCCGGCAGGCAAGAAGGGCAGGGCTCCATTTAATGAATTTAAAGAACACCTAATCCATTTGCTCGTAATGGCTCATTCCTAAATACACCCCGTGGAGTGCACAAAATATTAAAAGCAAGAAAAGCATAGCACAAATGTGTGTTATTATTTTGCATCAGTCTGTCAGTGCTATTGTTCTCTATTGTTTTTTGCGCTTAAAAGAAAAAAAATCTGCTGTAACCTCTTGCTGTTTGCTGCCACAATATTAAAATGTACCCACAGGAATCAGTAACAGTTCACAGTGACAGAGTTTAAAGGATTTAAGGACAATTAGACTTTCTCAATTTGGGAACTTCATAACCATATCAGGAAAACCAAACAAAATTAAACTTTCTTTTTCAAATTTCCTGCTGTGTAAGTGACAACATGACCAGGTGTTGGAAGCAAAGTAAAATTTCCACTGCTGAGTCTGTTATTTTGCATGCACATACTGGCATAAAATCAACATAGAAACAGTTGCTTGACTGAAATATTGTTGATTAGCCATGAAAACTTTTTGTTTCTTACCGTTTTTAGTTGTGTTACAACTTACAATTAAGACTTACATGCACCTTATTTGTAACATCAGACAGCGTCCACTTTTGATTTAATTCCTCACAACTTGTTTTTTCGATCAAAAACTTAAAGTGGTTTTTGATGGTAAATGGACCTGCATTTGTATAACGCCTTTCTAGTCTTCTGACCACTCAAAGCGCTTTTTACAGTACATGTCACATTCACACACACATTCATACGCTGGTGGCTGAGGCTATCATAAGAGCTACTCAGTTTTTTAACTCACTCACACACCGATGGAAGCATCATCGGGAGCAATTTGGGGTTCAGTATCTTACTCAAGGTTGCTTCGACATGCAGACAGGAGGAGCTGATCATCTGATTGGTGGATCACCCACTCTACCTCGGAACCACAGCCACCTCATGAAAGCAACTGTTTTTGATAGCACACAAAGTGCAAAGTGAAAAGGAAAAAATGTTACAGTTGTGGCAACTCTCCCCTACGAACCTGAAAATGTGCAGATCCCCTTAAAAGTGAATTGATTCATGGCTTGGTCACACCAGAAAGTGGTACAACGAAATTCATCTGCACACCCAGAAAAGGTGGTGCTAGAAGCCTGCTAGCTTTGCCACTCAGAAGTGGTGTAGCCGCTAACCAACCATGCTAGCCCGCTGGGAACATGCTGGCCTAGACAGTCACAATAGCGAAGCTAACTGTCAGCTTCTTGTCAGTTAGCAGGCTAGCAAGCCAAGTCAGGAGCCAGACAATGAGTTTACACAGTTTTTCAGGAGAAAATATTTGCACCAAAGACCCTTTCCTAACTGTCTGCAAACCGTAGCTCAGAGAGAGGTTACATAAATGATGCTGGTGCAACACAGCTAATCATGGCACATAGGCTATGTTGGATTCTCTGAGAAATTTGAAGAGCCAGAATGTCCAAAACAAAGCCAGATAAATTTCAGTATTTAGCTGGATAATTAGGATCACTGTGTCAACTCCACTATGTATAGAGGACCAGTTCATAATTCCTCGTCTGCAGCTTATAGATCGAACTGTAAGCGTGGGCTACACTGTGGGTGAAGCTGCACACAGGTTGGAGGTCAATGGCATCCCAAATGCTCCTTTAATTGGCAGTGTTGTGTAAGCTGTCCTTTGACCCTGACACACGGACAGGCACATAAGCACAGAAAGCAGACAAATATATAAGGTGTCAGGAAACAAATGAACGTGCACCTGCAAGGCTTTTAGTTGTGTGTTTGCATGGGGGTGGGTCAGTGTGTATAGACTCCAGCTTCAGATATTAACTCCATACGCTGGATCTATAAATTAGAGGTCAGCTGAAGTCATACATTGGAAATAATGAGAATGAGAAAGTAGGAATGAAATGTGTGAGGCTAACTAAGAATGCGAAGGATGGTATGAAGAGAAAAAGGAACAGGAGAAATGGAGGGAAAAGAGATCAGGTCAGGAAAGAGAACACCTGAGGGGAAAGAGCAATGAAATCAGAGACAGGTAAAGGAAGTAAAAAGGAGACAGAGTCTAAATGGTGATATGATTTATCACCTGCACACAAACACACACATACTGGTAACCCTGAACCTCTCAGTTTTCCCCTCTCTTTTTCACTCCTTCTTTCCTTTGCTGTTCTCCAGACCTTAGTATTGTAAATGTGAATCGAATATGATCATATTTGATTACCAGGCTATTAACCCTTAAATGAGCAAGGTAATTGTTTCATTTCATTGTCATTTTCCAACACATTTGGGCTCAAATGACCCACATTCATGATTTTCTTTTCATCAAAATAGCAATTTTAGCTTTCATTTTACAGTTTGTATGTACTGCACTACATTGCTAACTTAATGTCTGCCACAGCTATTACATTCTCTGGTAACAAGAGCCACTTTGCATTTACACATTTACAGACGATAGAAGTGTGTTTGCAAAAGCACATTCTGCTTCAACCTTTTTGGTTACTGTGCTTGCATTTCACTTCAAATAATTAATAATTTGCAATTGTTCTTAACAACTAGCCTACCTATATATCTGTATGTATGCAGACAGCTATATATCCTGTTTGCTGCCCTGTTACTCCATCCTCTGCATCATGATAAGAGCCTGTGGTGGTTCTGATGATGATGATGCTTCTGGTGCGATCATCTTCACTTGTACTCATTGCATAAAGTTTTCCATCCATAGGTCCGCAGGATTTTTGCACACACCAGCCATGAGTAACGTCTTTGCGGGGACTACCACAACCTGTCACAGACAGACATGGTCAGAACAAAGCCTCTGATTGGTGAAGTCAGAAACACACTAGTCCAACAAAGGCATCGTGGATGGCAAGTGGGGACAGCTAACAACGACAACAATAGTTTTTTAACACGGAAAAATGGATAAACAATCACAAAAGGAGCTAGAGCCTTCAGCTATCAGGCTCCTCTCCTGTGGAATCATCTTCCTGTTACGGTCCGGGAGGCAGACACTGTCTCCACATTTAAGACTAGACTTAAGACTTTCCTCTTTGATAAAGCTTATAGTTAGGGCTGGCTCAGGCTTGCCCTGTACCAGCCCCTAGTTAGGCTGACTTAGGCCTAGTCTGCCGGAGGACCCCCCTATAATACACCGGGCACCTTCTCNGTTGCTCTTCCTGAGGTTTCTACCGTTTTTTTTCCCCGTTAAAGGGGTTTTTTTGGGGAGTTTTTCCTTATCCGCTGCGAGGGTCATAAGGACAGAGGGATGTCGTATGCTGTAAAGCCCTGTGAGGCAAATTGTGATTTGTGATATTGGGCTTTATAAATGAAAAGGAAAAGGAAAAGAGATTCATGTTGCATTTATCATCATGGATTTACTTCACAAAGTCTCCAAAAAGACTCCACAGTTCAAGTCTGGATTACAAAGCTACTGAAAGAGACATAATCGCACCGGAGCCCTCGTTGAAACTGCAGTTAGCTTCTGGGCAAAAATATAGAAAATCTTGCATGCAGCCTTCGAGAGATATTTAAGATTATGTAATGTTATGTTGTGTATGACATTGTCGTCCTCAGAATTGTCTGTTATATTGTCCAGTATGTCAGATCTTTCTCATCAGTCCTGTTCAAAGCTTGGTGTAGAGAACGACTTGCGCACGCAGCTCAGCTGGAAAAGCTTCACTTAAGCGTTACAGTATGCTGTTTATTTTCAGATAACGTTGCATTAGACATCACATTTCACATCACGTTTATTTTCACTTGCTCAATCAGACAATTAATGAGACTTTACATTTACACGAAGACAGACTTTGCTTGCCCCAGGCAAGTATTAATGTTTAGAGAATCTATGTGTTTTATACCCCATTTGTGTCTACTGAGATACAGACATTTTGACTCATTTTCATTCCTTCATTCATTCATTATCACTAACCACTTATCCTGGTACAGGGTCACGAGGAGACTGGAGGCTACCCCAGATGACAATGGAGAAGAGCAGGGGTACACCCTGGACAGATCGCCAGACTGTCACAGGGCTCACAAAGACGGACAACCATTCACAGCCACATTTATACCTATAGAATTCAAATAAACACAAGAAGTTTGTGCTCTAGATAAAGGATCAGCACTCAGTGAATAACCTCCTAAGCCCTATTATAAGCTATTATGGCAAGGCTTAACTATACAGACCAGTGAGCAGTGATAACTAACATGTCTTTGGGGTCATCGGGTGGGAACCTCCTTTCACCAGTGTTTCGTCTAGTTGGTCCCACGACACCTCCAGGAGGCTAGACAGTGATCTCTGGTGTCCCAGAGACACTCCCCTAATGCCAGCTCTCACTGCTCCCCACACCAACCCAATAACCTCCTTTACCTCATGGCTTAAGTAAGGTAAAGGAAAATATAGAGTCACAAATGAACCTAACCTGCATGTCTTTGGATTGTGGGAGGAAGCCTGAAAGCTGGAAGAAAACCCATGCTGACCTAGGGAGAGCATGAAGGCCTGAAGGGCCCCAATTAACTGGGAGGGTTCAAACCCAGAACCCTCTCGCTGTGAGATGACAGTGCTAACCACTGCACCACTGTGCTGCCCATTTTAACGTGTATTGACAAAACTAACTTGAAAAGCAATATTGTCAAAATAAAATCGCTGCAAAACTTTAAAACCTGCAAAAAAAGAAATTTAAAGAAACTACAGTTGATCACAGAGTGGGTACCAAGTCACATCACTACAGTTCTTCCCACTAAAACAGCAACACTTCAGTTTCCAGTCACCTCTGCAGCCTTTCAAATGTCTGTATCTCCCAGAACAAAAACATGTTTAAGGCTTAAGAAAAATCTGAGATGGTGTCTCTGAAAACTGCAGATAGTGTCCTACAGTATAATGAGTGCCACTTGCTATCACACTGATTTCAACGTCTCCCTCCGTCTCTCTTTCCTCTGGTTTTTTATCCCTCTGTCATCTGCTCCCTCCGCCTCTTCCTCTCTCCTTGTACAGTGTTCAATAGTCATAAATCAACGTCCCAGTGTGTTTCTCTGATAACATGAGACATTTATGAATAATAAATGCCTGCTCTCCCACTCCTTATTACTTATTGACATCTTATGTCATATTAGAATAAATGAAGGGGATAAAAAGGACTGGCAGGGTGTCATTATGATCATATCACATTCTACATTTGTAAGAAGGTGTTTGTTTCACTTACTTGAATGGGAGAGTTCTGGTTCCCATTTATGTGTTTCATGACCCACTGAACTGATTATGTCAACTTTCTGTTGCACATTTTGAACGCTCCTTGTGGAGAAATTGACTTGTTAGGGAAACAAATAGTGCAGACTGAAGTAGAGGAAACACAGAAACATCACAATTGACAATCAACAAGCTGCTGTCATAGCAATGGAGAAGGAAGATATAAAATCCTTCCATCAAGCACCGGACCTACAAGCCATTGGCTTATTTCTAGCCATATCTGACATGATAATATATTATGGGTAGGGGCTGACATGACTTTATTATCTACCGAAAGATTATGTTTGTCACAGATGATAGAGATACATCTATCTTTGCACTGGTGACATTTCATATTCAGCATTGGCCATGACAAACACGCCCAAAGGCACAAATAAAAAATTTAAAAAATAAAAAAAATGTATCATCCAAGTGTAAAACTGTCAGTCAATATCAGCCCACACCCACGACACTTCATTCAAATTTCAACATCAACAACATCAGCTCTCCGAGAAGAGCAACAACACTCCAATCAACACTTGTCAACTTGCCAAATATTGCTGAAAATGAACACTGGTCTGCCGTGTGAAGATGTCTTAACCTGCAGCAATGACTCACACCCATGGCTGTTACACACAAACCCACAAGATATGATGTTTCTTTCGTGATGATATTGAGGATCAAAGTGAAACTTTTTAATGATGTGACGATGCGTTTCAAGCTGCAGTGATGACATCAAGAGCTGCACATGACAGGTACTTACTGTAACTTCAAGGCAAGCAATGCTACCATTTCTATTGTATAGAAGCGTAACTTGCACCATTAAAACTTTTATAAACCTTGTAAACTAGTTTAACAAAAGACTCTACTCAAAATCCGCTTACTAGCATTTACAAGTGACCTCCTGCAAACAGGCAGCGACTAAGCACAGCGAGAGAAGAGAGGCAGCAGACTGACTGACTACTTCTTTCTGCTGTGTTATAGGCTGTTAGTTCTTTCTATATCCACTAAAAATGTTTTATAGATGTCCCCTATTGAGATCATTTTACCACCCAGCCCTTGTGTCTCTTGTTTCTGTGTTAAACCAAGACCATGAGCTACTATTTTTGGGAAACAGTAATGGCTGGCATTTTCCCCACAGATTACTGTGTTGATTTTTGCCACATTTAACATATGTGTAGATATGGGTTTGTCTACTTTTTTAAATAACTGGAATGATATTTTTTGGTCCATTTGTACCAGGACATATGTAGGTATACAAAACCTGATAATGAATTAATATCACACATTGATATTGTATTGATGTTTTTAAGAGGGCCTTTATATTCCACTCCCTATCAGGAAGTGGGTACTCTTTTACTAAAGCAAACATACACAGCCTGCAGCTTCATTTGCTATATTTTTCCTACTCATGCAATTTAATAGGCTATCATTTTGCTGACTTTTAAGAAAAGGTAATGCATTTATACTGTAAGTAATTTATACTCAAGAGCCATTCTTGGCTGTTTCCTGAAGCAAATAGAGTCAGACCTGTTCTTGGTTCTTCTGCTCAAGTCATCATGCCGTGTAACACAACAACTGTTTCTAATGTCCCGTTCAAAGAAAAAAAAAAAAAAAAGGTAAAAAAAATTCATAGAGGACAATTTTGACTTTTTGACAAGAGTAAGGACTGTGCAACAGTGTAAAACCCATTTGGTAATCCATTTCTAAAGATGCCCCCCTCTTCAGAAGGGAACAGTGCCAACTCATTTTGCACTGCAGACTCAGGGAAATAAACAGGGAGAGAAGAAAATAGAGCAACTGTTGCGTTTCACAAGGCCAAATCCCTGAGTATGAGTAGACTAGATGAGCTCTAGGACACAAGTTGACATTATGTTTCATTTCAATAACAATGCCTCCGTGAAGTCGACTGCTTTAGCAATATCCCCAATGGGAAACACACTCACGCATACATACAAACACACACACACACTAAAACAAATAAAATGATGTTCCACTTTGCCTCTACGAATAATTAATCAACATTTATTAATTCCCCATACACTGAATTAACCTAAACTTTTAACCTTTAAAAGCAAAGGTTTAAAGAAATTTCCTGTTTTATAATCTTCAAGTGACTAGAGCACAAACACACACAGACACAGACACAGACACAGACACAGACACAGACACACACACACACACACACACACACACACACACACACACAGAGTTAATTTTCCCTGATATTCCCTCTGCATCCCTTTTAAAACCTGCTCTATTGACACTACACTGTTCCACTGGGACCCCTAAGAAATAATGTGCTGGCAGATTTATTGCACACACACACACACACAGACACAGCTATGAGAGACTGTTTATCACACACTCACATACAAGAACACACTTAAATTATACATTATGATGCACACACACACGTACACACGCACATATATCCATATATGTGGCAGTGTTTATCATGCAAACACACCCTCTCACACACATATGTAAGCTCTTTCCCCTACACTCAGGGAAATGCACACAATGAAATACAGTGTAGTGCAATATTTGTGTTATACACACACACTTACATACACACACAGAGTTGCAGGGGGAAGGAACCTATTTAAATGCTAAGTAAGCGGTCTCTCCCTTTTGGGGCGATGTGATTATACAGCCGATCTCATAAGCAATGCTTCACAACTGGATTTGCACATGTAGAACTTAATTACAAGAGGCCTCGCTTCTCTCTGTGTGTCGTATTCATAGGAGTATATCTATTGAGAGAGGTGGGATTGAAGCTATTACCTCGCTTCTGTGTGTGTGTTTGTGTGTGTGTGTTTGTGAAGCCAATCTATCAGCAGTTTAGCCAAGATTAATGTTTACATAAACAGGTTTGGGCTCAGTTGCCAGATTCTTTTTCTGAACTCCCTCTCTCTCGTCATTTTTGCCCCCTCTCTCCTTCCCCTGCCTTTGTTTTAATGTGTGTATTGCACTTGCGCACACACTGCAACACATTTTGCTGATCAAAATAAGTTCCAGTGAGTAGACAAAATGGGGTAAATGGAGAGTAAGCAAAGAAAATGAAATTACTGAATAAACAGTTTCCATCATAGTGTTTCCCACCCAATGGTTAGTGATGGGTGCTGAGAAAATATTCCTGTCCCTACAAGCTGCACTTTGTTCTTTCTGTTCAGTGCATATTACCAAATGTTAGCAAGCTAATCAGACCCCCAGGAACAATGCCGGGCTTTGAAGGCAGTTTGACATAGTGGCCAAACAGTAGAATCACAGCCTCCAGGTCCGTCAAGTGATGCCACTGATCCCAAAAAGACTTTCCTCCATAGACTAACATTGTGAAAAAAATGTCTGTCAATCAATGGCTAAATTTTTTTGAACGTCATGACACTCAGAAAATGACAAATTTCAGCATCGACATTTGATCCATTCGGACAGATAACATTGCTAAAGTTGAGTTAAGTCAAGTTAGCAGAGAGCTAAAGTTGGCTTAGTTAGCCACTAAGCCAGCAGGAGTTAGCTGCTCATCTGTCATAGGCCTCTAGTGCTCTTGCTCTACAGTCCCCACAATGCCATATCCAGTTCTGTTTTTATTCATGATGCTAATTGCTAAGCTAAGAATGTGAGCACTGTAAAAATTTAAGTGTGAAAAATCTGCATAATAGTAAGCATGTTAGCATGCTGTTGGTGGCATTTAGCCCAAAGCACCACTGTTCCCAAGTACAACCTCAAAAGAGCCACAAGCATGGTTATGGACTTTTAAGGCCTCTACACATCTGAGTTTTTTTTGGTGTCATGAATTCCCACATCAACAGTCACCGACCTTCACCAGGGAGGCTGGTGTTTGCTTACAGTAAGATTGGAAACCCAAACCCTGTTATTTTTTCCTAAATCCAACTAAGTGCAAGTGTTGGCAAAAAGGAACCAAGTGCATTTCTCTTTGAAGGAAAAAAGGCATCAGTTCACGATGTTGTACCAACGTCTTGCGTTTAATCTGAAAGAGACTGTATGTAAATTTTAAATTTCCTGTGAAAATGGAAGTGTATTTTGAAAACAGACAATGCATGTAACAGGCAAAACATGACATGGTGTCCTAGAATGTCAACAACTAACACATCCAGGGTACCTTGGACGTCATATCTGAATTTGGTAAGGCCATGCCCAAATGTCAATATGTGATGAGACTGTGGTGAAAATATGTTGTCGTGTATTTTCACAAAGAATGCAAATATTACGCAATGAAAAAAGTGTCTTAATTGCGGTACTAAAAAGCACCAAAGAAATACGTTTGAAAAACTCAACAGCAATGCCTCTTTCCAGAAATCATGACCCGGTTACACAAGATAACCCTCAGACCTTGTTACAAGAAGAACGGCATTAATGTTTCCATCTCGCACTGTCACGAGCAGGAGCCTCTTGTCCATGAGTAGATGCACGCTTCCTTCTGCATGGTGATCCATATTTATGCATTACTTTTCCTTCCTGACAATGGGACTACAGGTAAGAGGAAAAACATGTATTTTTGAGTTGGGAGTGAATTGTCCCTTTAATGCCTGGTACAGATTTTCCAGATCGATTCGATTCAATTTTCAAGGACTCAGTTCGATCCGATTCACGATTCGATTTGATTCAATTCAATTCAGTTCAATATCGATTCAGTCAAGTATATTTCAATTATGATACAGAATTTGCTTGGATATTAAGATATTTTCTGAGAACTAACGAAGTATATTTAACAAGGAACCCTCTGACCTGGTGCATTACTATTTAAAATACTGTTTACATTAAGAATTGACCCCAAAGCAGTACATTAGTCATCATGTACTTTTATTTAACATTACCTGACCAACACATACAAAATAAATATTTTAAATTAAATCTAATCACAAGGCAGACAATTTAAATGAAGTGGCTACAAAAAATGTAAACAAAGGACATCCACAAGTTTGCTGCCTGTAACCGTCTTATAAATCTTTTGTGCAATGCACTACAGTGGTTGTGATGCACACATTAACTGTATCAGAAGAGAAACAATATACGTAGGTGAAACCTGCAGCAAAGTGAACGTTAGCGGCTAAGGGCTGAGAGGCTGTCCGGTGTGTGTGTGTGTGTGTGTGTGTGTGTGTATGAGTGTCTGAGGAGCGTCAGTACGTTAGCTTGTTAACCGTAACGTTAGCCTTGCTGTTTGTCATGTTAACGTTATCGTCGGCAGCCCTGAATAGCTTGTAAAGCTTTAGCATAGTTAGTTAACACATTTGTTATCGGCCCATGTGTTTACTGCTACAGAAAATTAGTAAATCTTTGGTTTATTTGCACAACGTCACCTGTCTGCCGTCTTTTATCACGCTTGCTAACGCCAAGTTAACTTTACCAGCAGATCTGTATGAGGTACAAACTGAGGCTACAGTTAGCAGTGTGCTGATGCTTAGTGGTATTTCTTAATCTTTTTCTGTGAAACTAATGCATTTAATAAACATGCGTACATTATTAGCGTTATATTTTTAGGGGAAAATACGAGTGAAAATACTTGCACCGTAGACCCATGCCTTCAGTGGACGCGCTCCCACCACTGTTTGCTGCTCTGTCTTCATTCAGTGTCCGGCCGTCTCCCGAGATCTCTCACCATGACCTCAGGTGCTAAATGCTGATCTCGCAAGACTACCTGGGTTGATAGTACTGCAGGCTGCTGCAGTCTGCTACCGGCTGTACAACACGTCCACGGAGGAAAATAGTTATAGTAAAAGATCGATTTTTTAATTAATGAATTGATTTTGTGCCATTTAAAGGAAAATCGATTCGAATCAATTAAATCGATTTTTTCAACCCAGCTCTACTTGATACTAATGGCAGTACTCACCAGGTTGGCAAAGTGCCTCTGCTGTTTGACACCATAACTTTCCCCCTTTTACTCTGTGTGGTAACATCCCTAGAGGAAATATTAAAAACTCTGGGGTGCTGTTGTCATACAGTTGTTTACGGCAGCAGATCGTTCTGTGTTTTTATTGGTCAAAGTGACGGCTGTGACGGGAGCAGTCGTGAATGACAAAAATAAAATCAAACATGCTGGACTTTCAGTTTGAACGTCGTGAGGCATCCCAGATGTGGCTTCGAACGTCATCAACTATGACACACTACACGAGATGAAATGATTGTCGCTTACGACACTCATTGTCGTTTACGATCCATGCCGACACCGTATGTCGCTGCGTCGGGCTAGAATCGGGCTGATATCGTGTAGTGTGTACCAGGCATAAGTCTTTTCCAGAATTGTTCTTTCTACCTGTGCATTACAATAACAGTATGATTAAGGTTAGATATAGTTAAGAAAAAGGCAAACAATAATTTCAGATCTATGACAGGATGTGAATTTTCCTTTATGAAACATTACACATCCACCCACCGCCCTGATGTCTGCATGCTTACTCTCCACCTCACAACATAAAGAGCTCATTACTTCTTGCATTGTGGAGGGATCCAATATGGATGTAATTCCAAGAGATACTGAGCTGTGGAACACACCTAAAATTGCTAATGGTTGCTTACTCATCTAAACCAAAGGCATTTCTAATTTACAAACATAAACCTTTTACAACCTTCTACATGAGTAGTCAGATTTAACAATGACACATTCAGTTTAACAGTGATTTATGTTTCTTCCTCCTAATCCTATGGTAAACAAACACGCCTATTCTCCTGAACAGAGACTGTTAAAGTATATTTAATGAATAATGCAGGAGAGCTGCCACCTTCCCCCCTAACAGCACTACTACCCTCCTTGTACACTGGTTTGTTTACATGTCTTTGGTACCTCTGAATGTTGCTCTTTAAAGTAATTTATTTCTGTTAACTTCTGAGAAGCCGCAGTGAAACAGCAACAGAACGTCCAGACATTCATTTTAAATATTTCTGCTAAGAGGAAAAAAATTCTCTTAAAACTGACTTTATCACTTTCACAAAATGCCCTTCTTTTATTTAAAAAATGGAATTCAAGCGTTGAGCAATGCCATGAAAAACATGCAAACCTCTTGGTAAGTAATAAAAAAATATGTCATCAACAACTTCTATCCAGCAATTATCTTTTCCTGCTCATGGAGCTGGAGCCTATCCCAGGATGTACTGAACAGGATGACCTGATGTTGTCAGTCTATCACACAGCTTCACACATTGACACCTATGGGTTCAACAGCTCTGCGTGTCTGTCAACTATAGGAAGAATCTAATACAGGTAGAGCATGCAAACTTTACCTAAAGATGGTGAAGGAACCAAGGAACCTCTCTCTGTCAGGTGATAGTGCTTATCACTTAAGCACTGTACCAAACTGTACAAGAACTGATAGATTATAAATACATTATCTTCTCAAATACTGACTGACAATAAATTTATTCTACTTACAAATTTTGGCTGTTTAGCCATGGCCTGATATTGCCCAGCCTGGTCTCACGCCAAGGGCATCAAAATATGCCTCTGTATAAGATGTACTGGCCTTTCAACCTGCTCCAATGTAAACCCATCCATTAATTATTATCATTATTAGACCTTGAGAGCAATGAGCATAGTATAAAGAGTGCGAAAGTCCACTTAGAATGGTTGGGAGAGGAGGCGGATGGGTCCAGCTAAACAGGACCTTGACCATGGGAACAGGTGTTTGTGTCCCATGTAAAACTAAAAGTCAACATTAAGGTTTTTTTTTTTTTTTTTTACATCAGACGTGAGTCATTTGTCATGTAAGTCAACTAACGTGACTAACATCAACCATAACCTTTTTTCTTATCCTAATCAAGTGGTTTTGTTACCTAATTCCAGTGCTGGGCAAAATGGAGAAAATCCACCGTCAAGTATTGCCAGTTCCCTCATGTTGCAGAACTTCTAAAAACTTCTTCTAAAACATACCCAGTGGTGTAGTGGTAGTTGATAAGGTGGGTGTACTACTAGCTAGATGGGTGTGTTAAAGAGAAAGAAGTGGGTCTTTTCTCCTATATATTCCAATGGCTTTTGGCTGATACGTGGGTATACTGCTTGAAAAAGAGGTGGGTATTATTGTGGAATAAAAAGACTCCAAAGACATAGGATTGGACATTTGAGGGTTTACTCACAAGAAAGCCAAAGAATTGGTACATCATGACAATTACTAATGTCGGACAAACAAGCAGTATCAGTTGACACACTTACTAGCTTTCCAATGCACACACATTGAAAGGTATTTCCTGTCATGTAAGCTGCTGTTTCCTGTTACTCCGATAAGTTCTTGGAACAATTGCTACTCCTCACCTACCCGAATTTGGTCAGAGTCATGTCAGATCAACTGGCTGAAGTCACGTCAGGTCGTCTACACTATAGTATAGCCTATGTATAGCCTCTACCACATCACTAGCCATACCTTTGCACTTGCATGGAATATTTCTATATTGCAATAAGCATTGCTAGAACAGAGTCAGGAGACATGTGCCAGGGTCTTTACACAAGCTGCAGTGACACAATTGCAGACTTGCTCTAGAGCACATGAGGCGGCTGAAAAGGGATGCAGTGGCCATTAAAATGGTCACAGTATAGTCCTACCTGTCCAGGTGAATCTGCTGCCTTTAAAAGCATCAACAGACCAGACAACTACTGCAACACTTCTCACAATTGCCCATGAAATCAGTACTTCACACATATTTCTGTAACTATACCAACTGAGAGTTTAACTTCGCTATTATAATCCGACTGTGGTGTTTGCACGGATCCGGCCTCACTCTCTTTATTGTTTGAAAGACCTCATAATCACATTTTTCATGGTCAGAGACACACATTCAGTTCTGTAACCCGCTGATCTGAGACACATTATCCCCAAAAACCATAAACTGGCAACCAGAGCGCAGAGAGCACCTTCTGGCAAGAAAAGAGACAATTTGAGCAAAAGTCTTCTGGCTTGATTCAGACTGTGGCACTGTCACAGTCACCGGAGTCGGTGCCAGTGTGGACTCACTGGCTGAGGAGGAGGTGCAGCTCAGCATTATAATGTTCCAGCTGCAGTCAACACAATGTAGCTACGCAGATAAACTTGTTTTCCAAATTGCATTTTGTCCGACCACATCATGCTGCAGCATACAGCCTATATTTAAACTCAGTCATAATGGCTAAAAAGAGGCAATTTCCAGTATCATCAAATGGATCTATTCATATTTTTCACATCATGTAAACGGTATGAATCCCACTGATAGTTTCATTGGACCAGAGGGCAAACTACTATAGAAACTATGATGTATCTCTTCTGTCCATTAATAAAGCCATGGCTGCTATGTAGAGAGGCTGACGGAGATAAATGGAGAGAGAGAAGACGGAGAGAGTGAGGGAGGGAAGGAAAGAGAGCAAGAGAGCGGGACACTTGAGGATAGAAGAAGCCTCCATTGTTTCTTATTTTCACAGGCACACACACGCACACACACACACACACACACATTGTTTCTATTTTCTGTTGTGCTGAAGGGACTGAAAAAGAAGAGTCCCTGGAGGACAAATGGGTTAACCTGTCGTTTTAAAGCCTACACACACACACCCACACACGTATACACAGAGGGTTTGTACAGTTCTGAATGGCCTCATGAAGAAATACAATCAGCAGGCCATGTGGAAGAATTTTCTGTCCTTCCTCTTCTAGAAAAATAATCCATCTATACAGCTGGACTAATTTATCTAAATCAATCACAAAAGCTGAACCTGGGAGATGTCCTCTTATAGTACAAATTAGAAAAGAATATCAGATCAACCATAGGCTATATTGAGGCTAAATGATTATGTGCAATGACGTTTAGAAAGTTGAATTTGCAGCTTGACACACTGAGTGTTTGAGCTCTTATGTCAAATGAGCTGGATTTCTGAATAAGCAAATGTACTAACATTGGCATTTAACCGGCTGTGACCGTGTCGTGCCTGTTGGCTCTAATTGCCTCACTGTTGATTTGAAGCCATTTAAACTGGCTGTGACATGTATAATCCCTGTTGATTTAAATTTAGTTGTAGCTGTCTTTGATCTTTGGCACTTCTCACTGTGACAGCCAAAAAGTCTGACAGGAAGTGCAGCCTTGTGTAGGGTCTGCACTGCAAATTGAGTCATGTTCAGCCCAGGTGATAATCTTCAGGTCTACACAGAAACCAGTTCAAACAGTGCTAATCAATCCTGACAAGACAGAAGAAAAAAAGGCTATGTAAGATGCACAGCAGTCACTGTGACCACATATAACAATTACAGGATAATGGTGAATGATAAAGTATAGTTTAAGATTAGCATAAGTAGAGTAGAGTCATACCTGTCCAACTAAAGTGGGTTTTATACTTTTGCCTTGAATCTACGCTGTTGGTATGAATTAAAGTTGTCCATCGCTATGATGGATATCCGTCATTTGAAGTACATATAGGCAAGGCCTATTCAATTGGTGGCCCATTGGCCACATCCAGTCCAGTCCAAACCTCCGAGTGGCCTGGCTAGGGATGGATATCGAGACCTGGTATTAAACAACAAGAGTTACATAGTCTCACTTTAAAAAAATCAGTCGGCTATTAAAGATGTGGACATGTCAAGTTACAAATCTGGTAACTTTAGACTTGGCTCTACAAAATCAAAAAAGACAGGAGTTTGACTTTAACACAAATTACTTGTGGCCTGACTTTTCCATTAGCCCCTTAACTTGGACTGATTATATCATGACATTTTTTCAAATAAGATTTTCAAAAAGTGTGTAGCACATTAAGGGCTCTAGTTTCACAGACCGGGTGAGGCGGGGGTGCAGCGCACCTGCGCTTCGCCAACTGGGTGTGGCCAGGCGGATTTTGCAAGTTTGACACACCGTACGCGCTGGCACAGCTATTCCTCTTTCCCACCTCCATCCCTCCTACCTGCACAAGTTGGAAAGAGGGAGGAGAGAAGGCGTGGAGTGGGCTTTACACACATCACCCCAATCAAATGAGCCCCTCTCTTCGCCCTTAAATGCACTGCGCGAAGGCGTAATGAGAGTTTACTCAATTCGCCATGGCAGAAGAAAGCAGCAGCGTCAGACGGCCAAACTTCTCCCAGGAGGAAACTGATGTTTTGGTCCGGGAGGTCTGCTCGCAGTGTCCGGATATACGGAACTGCGAGCAGACCTCCACGCGGGCTGATGATGCAAAGGTAGCCTGGGAGGAGGTCACCACAATTGTAAATCAATGTTGCGTTTCTCTCGTGCGCGCGCGCTCTCTCTTTCTCTCTCGCAGTCTCACTCTGTTTCTTTTCTTTTGACTTTTCTAAGATGACAGATGCTGAATATATACTCCCTATCTGATGCTGTGGCTGTTTGTGGTTGGCTGAGAGGGATGTGAACTCATTAGTTTGCAGCTGTGTTAATCAAATCAGGTTGGGTTTCCATTACGCGTGCCAAACGTGCCAAACGGTGCCAATCCCCTTTGATCTGACATCAGATGTGACGGGACAGTCGATATAGAGATACATTTATGTGCTGATTGCAGATAGTTGCATTGAATAGTGGTTTTTGGGTATTTATTGCATCGTTAATGTGCCTGATATTCTGGAAACCTGCCTGTGAGGTTTTGGTGACGTGTGCGCACTGTCCGCCGGTCAGCCAAACTTCGGCTTACACCGGCTGCGCTCCCCCTGCGCTGACAGTAGACCTAGTTTCAGCTGGCGAGCTTTTAGCGCACCTTCGGCGAAGTCTTTTGGCACGAAACTGTTACTGCGCAAAGCTGGATCTGTCGGCACCTCCCCCTGCTGCGCCACCACACCCATCTCAGCGCACCTCGGTCTGCCAAACTACCAAACTGAGCGCGCCTCGGGTTGCGCTGCTCGAAACTAGCTCTGTGCGGGGTTCGCCACCCTGCGCTGCGCCGGGAAACTAGAGCCCTAACTCTTCATTGTCCTGACAACAGATTGGCCTTGAATCATTCTGACAACAGACAATTGTGCTGCTCCAGCAAGAAAAAATGTGGCCCTGATGCAGGTACATAGTACACTGTTGGTAAACTTGGGTGGATCTATGGCTGAAATTGTGAGACTTTTAATAGAAATAAATGCAGGACCATGCAGTCCTGGATATCATGGGAGGGAAAAGTGCATTTGACTGTGCAGACCAGCAGACAGACAAAAATAACTTGTTGAGAGAAGCACAAGTCTTGGACTTAGACTAGACTAGAGACTTGTTAATCTTGACTTCTGTCTTATCTTTCTTGAGGCCTTGACTCAGGTTTTAAACTAAATTGCAAAACAATTTCAGTTCACTTCAGTTATGATACATATTGTCCTGAAATATGTAAAGCTGCTCAGAAACTAAAACAAAGATGGCAAACCACGTGGCACAGACTGCAAACATTCTGCAGGTTTTCATTACCACCCATCACCTCATCATCCCATCACTGATTGAACCCCTGTCTAAACTATTCTTAACATGACATACACATAGGCAAGTTTAAGCAAAATATAAGCTCAAATATAAGTACTGCTGTGTCATGTTCAAAGGACCACCCAGGAGGTTTTGCATGTTTTAGCCCCCAACAATTTACCAAACATTTCACAAAGCATGACATAAGTTTTTGATTAGTTTCCTCCCTCCCAGGCAGCCAATAGCGTTAAAACCCTCCTGCAGTCAAAACTTGCCTGAGATAGTTAATCCATAAAAGTGAACGTTTTGTGTTGAATTCTGTTCAATTCAACCATTTTGCATTACAATGCAGCTAGAGCAAGGCCTGATCTAAAAACTCCTGCTGTTGGTGCATTCAGGGTCGCTCTGACATTTGAGACTTGACTGTCTCTTTCCGCCTCTTCTTCTTCTTCTTTCAACAAGACTGAGCCATTTTTCTACTTGACACTTTATGGCAGTTGGAAAAAACTGGTGCAATACTACCAACAACTGTTGTGAAATGAGTGATGATAAAATCTGAACTTTTCTTCAAGATGTGTTTTAATTAAAAGTTTTAATAAATGTCTGTTAGGCTCCAGATCAAGTCTCTATATAATAATGTATAATAAGATGAGATAAGATAAGATAAGATAAGATAAGATAAGATAAGATATGCTTTATTGATGCCCTAGGGGGGAAATTCAAGTATCACAGCAGCACAAGACAAAATAATAATATTGTAAAGCATTATACGTTCATGTACATGGCCTCTTTTCTGATCATAAATGTCAGATCTTCCTGTGCTGTGTTTTTCTGTTTTCAGTAGTGAGTCCTGTAAACCCAAACTAAATATTTCTGAACTGCAGTCTTTTAAATTAAAAAATGTCTGAATACACATTACACATTAATTTCCATGTTTGCTTATCATTCATCATTCATCCTTTTAAGGTGTAATCCTAGAAACTTGGTTCAACAATCTTTAGTAACAAAATGTCAGAGCATCTGTAACTAAATCTTAAGTCTATTGCATTCTTTGGAAAAAAGGCGAGCAGTAACGGCAAGCACCATGACCTGTCTTTCTCGTTCTGGTAAAATTGAAAAGCACAAGTACAAGAAAGCTCTTTAGTGTGCTGATGTGTGTTACCTGTAACACACACACACACACACACACACATCATGAGCTAAATACCAGCCAAACCACTTCTTTAAAAATGTTGTGGGTAAGAAAGTAGAAGCAGATAAACGCGTTGAATCAGTTTTGCAGGACGCTGATCTTTGCCATATTATGGCTGCTGTTTTAGCAGGCTAGGGCTGCACTGTTGCTGCTGTGTACACTATTGCTCTATTTGATCAGAATCCATAGGGATTGGCCTGTCAGACCATGTTAAGTCAACTAAGGATAGGCCACGCACACTGGTAGATGTGCTGAAGGGTGAACTGGAGAGTCACAGTGAGGAGGAGGAGAAGAAGGGTGAGGGGCAAGAAGATAAGAGCAAGAAAGGGACAAGAAACAGAGATATGCAGGGATACAAGTGGAGCAGATGCTGATAGTTTATTATTTCACTCTTATTTTACAGGTTTTTATGTTATTCCATTTACACTTGGGTGCTTTAACAGTATTTTGAAGTACTATTGGAGTTCTGGACATTTTCTATACTTAAACAGAGCATTAGATTGAGTTGTGGCTTAATTCAATTCAGTATAATGCAATGCATTCAACAGCACCACAAGCCTCCAAAATAACTTGAATTAATCACTTTTCTGACATAGTGTGAGCCAAACTGAATATGGCAACCTGGGTAGGGTCTATTGAAGGGCCTTTTTATTGGCTTGCATTTGATGTGGTTAGGGGTCCCTAATACACTGACAATTGAGCAGATGTCTGGCCAGATGCAACAAGTCGTTATTCCTAAATTGCAAAATGGATTTGTTGGCAACGGCTTCCAAAACGACCCATTTGAATGTTTTGTTGAACTGGTGCCCCTGTTGGTAGGACAAAGACTCATCAGCAGTGCTTTTTGTCAACTCTGGCAGCTGAACTATCTAGTGTGGGAAAGGGGCCATTTTTAAGAGGCCAAGATTGACTGTTTGTAAGAAAAAGAACTAAGAAGTTGGATCTTTGGTGCCTCAGTTTGACAATCAGGACACAGGTTTAAACAAGACTTCTACAATCATGCTAGCGGTGTTGTTATGTGCAAAATGAAAAGTTAATTCATTTATCACTTAAGTTATTACAGGTCATACTGAGGTGAACATGAATGTACCAAATTTCATGGCAATTCATCCAGTAGTTGCTGGGACACTCCAAACAATATGCCAAGTGGTTTTCCTCTAGCGCCTTGGAAATCCTGACATTAACCAAAGTGATCAAGATCATAATCATCCTCTTGAAACCATGTATTTCTGTACCAATTTTTGTCCCAGTCATAAACTGTATAAAAATGGACATAGCCACTGTAACATCACCATTGGTCTTTCTGGACACCTGTTTTAAAGCCTCGAAATTTAGTATTTTGGCCTTCGCCATTTAGGCTTTTTGAAGCCAGCAGTGATCATATTTGGATGAGGAGGCAGCAGAGCAAAGGACCTGACTCATGAGCCCCTTTTACACTGATTGTTCCAGGCAGGAATTTCATGCCCCTGTGCTGCTTCACCATTCTGTATAAAAGGTACAATCCTGGAATGGGAGGACAGAGTTGTCTTACCTTTAAACCGGCACTGGAGGTAGTAACAATGCTAAAATTAGATCTATGTAAAAGGCACAGGACGGGATCATGGGCGGCACAGGTACGACATCCAGATGACATGCTATACATGCAACCCACCATGGGAAATGTAAAAAGTAGCTGATAGCAGTTAGTAGCTAACTCAAAGACGAAGAACAGTGGCCAAAAATGTCTGCAAACTGAGAAAACAATGATGTCCGGGAGCTTCTTTCCCTTCACACAAGGGATGAGATCAGTTGCCATTAAACTGGGACGGTTAATAATTGTTATTACCATGTTAATGCCATTGTTATTGTTTATAGAGGGCTGCCTACGCATATGTTATATGTCACACAAAATGCAAATGCTGTTGTTTAACATGCAACATCATCATGCCTCTTTTGCTTCAGTGATGCCACCATGCTGTCTGAAATCACACACGAGTGGAATGATGGCACAGTTGTTTGGTGGTAAAGATGCAAAGGCAGCATAAAGAAGGGACTTCGTGGTGGCCCTGTAAAAAGGACTATAGACTGTGGTGATGCCTCACTGAGAGCCTGTCACTTAAAGTGGTCTTACCCTTAGTTATGCCTAGCTTTAAGCCTTGATAAAATGTAAACAGGTGAGTTATAAAAAAAATTCTCTCCCTGAACAGTTGTGTAGAATGGGGAAATTAGCTATAGAGACCAAAATTGTTTTTTGTACCAGGTTGTAAACATGTTTATTTCTGCTGTGAAATTGGGCATTTTAACATGGGGGTCAATTGGGAATGACTCACTTTTGGAGCCAGCCTCAAGTGGCCATTTGAGGAACTGCAGGTTTGGCACGTTTGTGTTGGCTTCATTATTCAGCCCTTGAGGTTGCAACTTGGTGCAAATTCATCCATTACATGCTGAGAAAATTCATTGAATCTTCATTGGATAAGGGAAACTGTTGAAAAAGACCGGTGACCTGGTTTTGTCTGTAGAGTACAATCATCATTTGCCTGACTACAAGACCATTTTAGGAAAACATAGTAGTGCCCTGCACAGGCCTATTATCTGGGCCCTGGCCCGAGGGGGTGGAGCCCCAGCCCAGCCCAGCCCGACAGGTTTTCAGAGTTCGAACCTGAAAAAAGCCTGACTTTTTTTTTTTTTTTCTTCAAAACCTCCCATAACAACATGTCGGCTGTTAATGTTGCAGACATTAAAATAGTTTAATTGGGGTTTCTAGCGTGGTATTAAGCTATATTCATTATATTTTGATTGAAAGGATAAAGTTAAATATGAATTTATTTAACTTAATGACTGTAGTCTCCTATTTAATGAGAATTGTCAACTGTTGCTGCGCACTGTTGCAGTTGCATCGTGCACAGTCACTTCAAAAAACAAAATAATCAATTAAACAACCCCAAAAATGCTTCAAACACTTTTCTAAATAATCTTAATAATGAAAGGAAACGAAATATACCCAGATAAGGTCGGAGGTCTATAACTGCACATATATATGTGCAGTTATAGACCTCCGACCTATCTAGGCACTTTTAATGGCATAAGTGGGTATATTTTGTTTCCTTTCAATATTAAGATTATTTAGAAAAGTGTTTTGGGGTTGTTTAATTGATTATTTTGTTTTTTGAAGTGACTGTGTGCGATGCAACTGCAGCGCTGCAGTTGACCTGATATCGCAACAATTGTAGGTGGCTGGACGGCGAATGGGATCAGTAAAATATGATGAGTGACGTGCAGCGGAGAGGGAGGGGCACAGCGGCTGCTGTGTTCAAGTGTTGCCGTTTAAATTGGTTAAACACAAACACACACCTCTCTAATTGGCAGGTTAAAAAAAAAGCCTGAGCCCAGCCCGTGTCCGAGGTGATGATGTGATAATTGGCCCGAAGCCTGGCCCTCGGGCTGTCGGGCTGTCGGGCCCCTTGGGCCTCAGGCTCCAGTGCAGGGCTCTAAACATAGTCATGGATTGTCGTGAACTGTGATCAAATGAAATTTTTCTGGTAAGGACAGTCTCACATATGCACACACATATTTACTGATGAACATGGGATTTCTTATTAATATACTGTACTTGAGGACAGACATATCTTTAGATGTTTCCTCTTATATATGATTGCACTGTGTGTATTTGTGTGTGTGTATTTGTGTGCACATGCTCTGTTGAGTCCAGATTAGCTGAGCTGTGATGTGTTCCTTACAGGCACAGGACCGGCCCTGCCCCCATCACTACTGATGTGTGTTTCTGTTTGATGGGGGCAGAATTCCCCTCTGCTCTCCAACCAACACCATCCACATCAACGCACAGACACACACATGGTCAACAAAAATCACATCAATTATTGTAATCAATAAATTAGTGTGTTGTGTGATGCGAGCTCACTTTAACCCCAGAAGAACTTTTCCCATTTGCACACAAGACACACATTAGAAATTCATGAAGTGATGTAAATGCACACACTGACACACAGTTTCTGTGTCTGTATGAAGACATTCACATCATCCCAGTTTTTCTTTAGAGTAAATGTCTTCCAGCTACTTCCTCTTTTAACACATAGAAATTCTTGGAATCCCCCCTTTTGCAATATTATGTAATTTAAATACCGTAAAATAAGCTGCTTGCTAAGGTTTTGTACTTACAAGGTTTAACTATAAATTCTTTCCCGCAACATATGTGAAGCTTATGCAGCACAGTGATATCTCAATTGTACTGGGCACGCACAAGTCTACTGCTTGTTTAGACAGAGGGGTTTAAATGCAGGACAGATTATGTTTGTTTAACTTCAAAACGCCGGCAGGAGATAAAATACTTTGGTATTGCTCCGTTGCCAAGGTTTCTTCAACTTTTCCTACCCAGGACACAGAAGAAAAATGTAGTTCCACTCTGGGATCCAGTCTCATTAAAGCATATTGCCTCCTTTGTCAAGTGACGACATGCCAGGAGGAGGCCTGCGACCAGAATGTCTTACACAAGGACAGTTAATAGCTGCAATCCAGACGCTGTGACCGGCAAGATGAGTAATGCTGCGAGGGACACTGGTGTCTACTTTCAGGGAGAAGAAACACTAAACTTTGTAGCTGTAGACCACTAAATGACACTCTCTGAAAGTATGTGTTAATACCAAAGCCTGAAGGGTAGAAAGTGTTCTGTCCCGTTGGAGACAAGGTTGAAAGCAAATCACATCCACACCTACATCATGGGAAAAACTTTTTCCATTTGTGTTGAGGTTAATTAATCTGAGTCAGAGCTCACACGCACAAACATGCGCTTGGAGGTCATCGTGTGGAGTACACCAACCTTAAACTGGATGATCTTTGTTCAAACCCTCATGTCAGCAGGCATCCACCCTGCTGACTATGAGCAAGACACTGAATCACTGAATCCTTATCAGCTGCAGGGCTCCTATCTGAGTCTGTCCTCCACAGAGATGAGAACTGACCTACAGGCACCATAACAATCCCATAAAAAACATTGTAGTAATAGTAGCAGTATTATTAATAGAGGTAGAAGCACTGAAACCACATTCTGCATGTGTTGCATTTTGGCCAGAAATGGAAACTGACTAAAAGTTCCATCGATCCCTTTTGGAAAAAGTTTTGACTTTATAGTTTTCCATATCCAAAACAGCATAACACTTGATATTCAGATTATTTTCTCGAGCAACATTAACCAAGTATGAGTTAATTTTGGGAACTATACCCATTCTTTATCTTGCAAAAGTTAGACGAGGAGATTGATACCACTCTTTGATACCTGTCTCATGTCTCTCCCTTAGATATGCTGCTGGAGCTGGGAGATATTCAGGTTAGCTTTGCATAAAGACTGGGAACAGGTGGAAACAGCTAGTCTGGCTCTGTACAAACATAAAAAAAATCCAACTTTCAGCACCACTAGAATTCACTCATCGACCTGCTTCATCTTGTTTGTTTAAATAAGCTGTAGGCTATGTGAAATTCTGAGCATTAATAAGGCATTCATTGTTCGTAACCGCTTATCATGTTGGGGGTCATGGAGCCTGTCCCAGCTGACATTGGTCGAGAGGCGGGGTACACCCCGGACCATTCTCGGAACCCATCGGCTGTATTTGGCGTCTGACTTCCGGCAGACGGTGATACAGCCTCTGGGGGCAGACCCCTGATTTTTTGGCATTCCGGTTTGAGGAGGCGAATTTCCGTTTCTGACTTCCGTTTATATATAAGTAAATATGCTGAACCATTACGATGGATTCAGAGTTTGCAGTGATGCCAATTATGTTCCACCTCGTTAGCTCACCGCACGGACCGTTTAACCTGGCAACAACTGCAGCCGCTCAAACGTGATTGGTCAATATTACACGGACTACAAACAGCCTACAACCGGAAACCAGGGCTCTTCTGCTCTTCTTCCAGAGGCAAGATCTCCGGGGTTTGCCTACAGACTCTATATTTACTGAATGTAGAGTCTGTATATAGAGACTAACCCTGGACAGATCGCCAGACCATCACAGGGCTGACACATAGAGACAGACTCACATTCACACCTGCAGCTAATTTAGAGTCACCAATTAGCCCAACCTGCATGTCTTTGGACTGTGGGAGGAAGCTGGAGTACCCAGAGAAAACCCACGCTGACACGGGGAGAACATGCAAACTCCAGGAGGGCCTCCCCACTGTTTTCCAGGAACCCTCTTGCTGTGAAGCAACAAGGCTAACCACTGCACCACCGTGCAGCTTAATAAGGCAACAAACCACTATTTTCAATGTAAAGACATAGTGGATTAATGGTGTCCTGGGCAGAGAACTAAGTCATGCTTTCCCTGTGTGTTCTAATTTAATGGTTTGTTGTGGTAAGCACCGACAGTCATACGACAGTTACTGCTGATATCAGGATGGCACCGTTGTGGAAGGGAAGTGCAGCATCCACCCTGGTTAACACTGTTAGCTCTGTCAGCACCGTTGCGGTTGTTTAGTGCCATTTAGGGCTTAGCATTGTTAGCTGCTAGCCGCCGCCTCAGCCACCTCTATTCTGAGAATCATGTCCAGGTAACTCGTTCTAAATTTCACATTGAGCATCTTTAATCTGTACAAAAAATGCAGTGTAAAATTAAAAAGTTGTGTTTTTTTGCATGACATGTGTGCACAACTTTTTATTGAATGGGAGCTATGACTTCATGGAGTCTCTGCTGGTTGCCTGGAAACCTAATGGTTAGGACAAGATTCCAGGTGGTAGGTCGATTTCTTGGACAAACCAGGCTAGCTGATTTTCCTTGCTTTCTCCTAAGCTAAGCTAATGTGGCTTATCAGCTGACTCCAGCGTCATATTTATCAGACAAATATGAGAGCAGTATTGATTTTCACATCTAACTCTTGTTCAGAGAACAAATGAGCATATTTCTATTTAAACTCACTCTGCATGTTTTCATCACCCTTTCTAAACAGCCAAACCAAACAACTTCCGTGCTCAAAATTTTCATTGACCGGTCACAACATGTATGCTGACACTGGTTGTACACACAGAATCAGTATTGTCCATTTACAATTGTCCAATTACTTGATTATTTAAAACATATGTCTGCATCCTCAAAAATATTGGTCTAAAAGGCAGTATTAAACAGAACATATTCTTTTCTTTTTTTTTTTTTAAGATATTTTTGGGGGCATTTTAGCCTTTAATCGATAGGACAGACAGGCGTGAAAGGGGGAGAGAGAGAGGGAATGACATGCAGCAAAGGGCCACAGGCTGAACCCAGGCCACTGTGGCAACAGCCTTGTACATGGGGCACCTGCTCTATCCACTAAGCCACTGACGCCCTAAACAGAACATATTCTGCTAGAAAGCACCTAATGACAAACTGTTGAGGTTGACACAATGTAGAAATAATAAGAAATTCACTCTCATGGCCTTGCCCCTCCCCGTCAGTCTCAATAAATTGTGCCTTCAGTTTTTCCAGATATTCACTATGCAATTAACCACCAGACTGAATGTATTTCTGCCTCATTCCAAAATGCCATTGAGCAAGTTCTTTCATATGACACAAAAATAAAGACTCTTTGATCTTTTCAGCATGCATGACATTAAATTATCCTAGAGCTACACAGAAGTATAAGGATTCCTACATTGTATGGCATCACTTTGATCAAAATTGCTCTTTGAAATTTCGGAATACACAAGTCATAATAGTATCACACATGCCAGGCAGCATACGACTGATCAGAGGTTTCTATGTAAAACAGAAGACGTATAATCAGAGCCTCAGAGCATCACAGAGCTCCAAAGAAACTTGGTTTGAAGAAGCAGAAACAGCTGTTTTCTACTGGCAACCATATATTTTAGATTACACGATTAATAGATTTTAGCTTAACCATCATGGACATGAAACAGTCATATGAGTAAATGTAGAAAAACCTAACAATAAATTCAAAATGGTCCATGTTGTAGTGTACTTGCTCATCTGTAAACTACTTTTCATGCACTAACCTAAATGAAAGGTACTATGCAAAGTTTGTAGTTGTTGTGGAGCTTTTGATTATGTCATAATGATCTTCAGCACATATAGTTTACCCAGCTGACATGAAATTGTAGATTTCTATTTTTTCTGACTCAGGAAAAAAAAAGGGGAAATTTGAATATTTACAATTCCGCTTAGCAAACTCATTTTGCTGAGGAAGAAGCTCCAGAACAGCTACTAAATGTCCAGGCCAGAAGGGCTAAAAAATAATAAGCAGTAAGCAACACTTTGCCTTGAAGGGCACATGGCCCTCTCAATAAATTGGCCGCCCAGCGAATATAATTGGAGGCTGATATTAGTCTTCAAGAGAGAGGTAACACTCCAGGGTGTAAAAGACTCCGTCCCAAACTCTGACTCTTCTAGCGTAACACACACACTCCATACACACTTACTCGTTTACGGTACCTAGCGGGTACCTCTTATCTATTGCTCTGCCCCCTCCCCTCTCTGCTCCACCAATCTCCAGCCCGCACGCTGACTGACAGCGTAGCCTGTAAACAGAGCTCAGCTGTTTATTTAGCCTAGCAATATCTCCGGACTACAGTAGCTGCAATGGACGACTTTGAACGCAATTTTGAAGAGTTTCTTGTAGCGGACACAGACCCAGAGCCATACCTGTTTGAGCCGGAGCATACATATGAGGAACTTGGATGCTGAGCGGGCGAGATGAGAGGCTGAATCCTTCGCTCCCATTTTGCTGCACAGAATGGGATTCGGTGCTACCATCATTGGGGAGATATATCATCAGGCTTGCATCACAAGGAGTGAAGTTGCGTCTTCTTTTCCTCGCAGATGACGGTTCGGTTTCATTCTCTCCTGTTGTGTGGTAAGTGTGGTCCATTTGCAAACTTTATAACTAAAAAAACTTTTCACTGCTCTCTATCGAGGAACTACTAACACTCTCTGCTGTTTCCTCCTCCTTCTTCCTTCCTTCCGCTGTTGTCGTTGGTTCATTTACACACGCGAAACGCGTTCTCTGGCTGGCTGGATTGTCCGCTCGGTCTGCCGTACATACATGGCGGCGCAAGATGGCGACCTCTCTAAAGCAAGGCCCTTGCTATATATAT
>NC_065509.1:9777359-9802220 GCF_006386435.1 Epinephelus moara | reverse complement strand
TCAAGGTGACTGGAGAAATTTAACTCTAGTTGGCAACTGGGTGGCGCTATAACAACAGAAAAATGCTTAAAAATGGCTAAAATGCGACCGATCGCTGTGGCTCCCCCTGTGGCTGAATGTTTTTGTTTTTTTCTTCTAATTGTTGGTATGACTAAGTCATGGTATGGTATGCTGTACATAATCACAGAAACTGTCAGTGTGTCATTCTGTCAGTCAGTCATTCTGTCAGTCCCATGTTTTTCTACTCACTGACGTGGTCAATCTACTGTACTTTCAATAAAACAGTCGTACTATCAAATTCACAAAAACTCTGTCTGAATACATTGCTCTTTTTAATGGGTTCACTTGACTATTTAATCTGCAATTTCCTATGACCTGTATTCCAAACACACAGCATGTGAAACTGTACATGGGCAACTGTGCACTCAATGGGAATGGACTAGTCAATACATTAACTGTAAAATAAGAAACCAAAGTATATCAGTCTGTGATTCCTTAACTCTCCATGTTGACATAGTTTCAACCAGTCTATATACTTAAACAGCGTAATCGAATTCCTGAAATTTAGTTATGGCTTTAGGTTTTAGTGTGCCACTCCAGTTTTTTCATGGCCCCATCTGTCCCAAATTTCCCAAGGTAAAGCTTCCTCGCTGCTGTTGAGGAAACGGTTTGTATTTGGTTCTAAAGATTTCATTTGACAGTTTTTCACAGATTTCCAGTAAGACACCATAAACTAGACCACAGCAAGAATAATTGGTGCAAACAGGCTGAATCTACAATATTTCAAATCTACAGTAATGCAGCTTCAATAGCTTCCTCCCTCTATCTCTCTCTCCCTCTTTCTCTCTCGTTCATCCTGCTGTCCTCTCAGCCAGTCTTCCCCTCTCATATATTTCCAGCGCCTCTCCGTGCCTTGTCATCCCTTCCACAATTTATAGATCTCTCTCCCCTCTCTTCTCTCCTGCCTTCATGTCTCTAAATCTATCCTCCCTTCTTTATTCACTACATCTTCTCTCCTCCTTCAGCTCTTTCCCTTTCTCTTCATCCTCCTTTTTTCCCTCTCTTGCTCCCTCCATTATTGCCCTCCTCTTTATTCTCACGTTTTTGTCTTTCAGGTCATCACTCCTCTTTACTCTAATTGGTTCACTTTATCAAAGACAAGCAATCATTTTAAAAAATCAATAAAAATCAATTATTCAGCTGCACAACAGTTCCACTGAGTTGATTTCTACATGCAGCTTTTGTGTAGATATGCAGATGATCACATGGGAAATGAGGTTAAAAACATTTGAAGAAACTACTGCAACTTTTTTTCAATTTGGCTCACTTCATTTCAGTAGCTTAGTGGGGATTCAGTAAATCACAGGAGCACCGGGTGACAAAATGAATTAGTTTTTACCACAGAGCAATTATAATAGAGAAAACAGCAGTAAATCCCTCTGCACTACGCTCCTCCTTCTCCCCTTCCTTCTTTTCATCCTCCTTAATATCATCTCTGTCATCTGTCTATCTCCTGCTCTTTGCCAGCTATGATCTCTACTTTTGTTTCTCATCCCTTCTTTTTTGTTCTCTCTGTCGACCCCCTCTCTCATCGTCTTCTCTAGTGGTCTAAGTAAATTTAGTCACGTAGGCTACTGCTCTTAAAGAG
The DNA here is from genome assembly GCF_006386435.1 of Epinephelus moara. Lineage (NCBI taxonomy): Eukaryota > Metazoa > Chordata > Actinopteri > Perciformes > Serranidae > Epinephelus > Epinephelus moara. The sequence continues at coordinate 9,800,572 of NC_065509.1, read as the reverse complement.
TAACTAAACACTTTGGTAAAATATTGCATTGCTGACCTCGAGTGGTTTAACCTCTCACCTATCAGCTGTGATGTACAGGTGGACTCCAGGACCTGGTGATATCACTGTTGAGTGTGGTTGTAGGTGCAACAGACCACACCCTGCAGTAATGCTACTAATGTAGTTGTTCTCTGATTATACTTATTTATCTTTACTGGAGAATTTTACTTGTAATGTAACAATCCAGTTGCCAGAATAAATGCTGGCAGTGTATGTTTCTGCAACTCATAGATACCTTACATGTGTATGTTTCATGTGTGCTGGATATGTGAAAAATCTATTTTTGTTACATTTTAATTTATAATTTTATGTTGTCAACACTGTGGTCAGCATGCAGTTAAGTTCATATTTTGGTTTAAAACAGCTGTTTTTTGTCACCACATACACAGCTGCACGTGTCATTAAACATACCCACTTTTGTTGCAGAAAACACAACTGGAATATGTTGTTCAAAAATACAGAGTTTGGTTCCGACAAACACAGCTGAAATGTGTCATTAAAAACAGACTCAGTTTTGTTACGACAAACACGGCTGAAGCTGTCCCAATGTGTCATTCAAAAATATTCATTTTGGCTGCAAGAAACACAGCTGGAAATGTGTCTTTAAAAATACCTGGTTTTGTCACAAAAAAATGCAGTTGGAATGTGTCATTAAAAAAAAATCGGTTTTGTTGTAACAAATACGGCTGTAAATGTGTTGGTAAAGAATACCCGGGTTTGCTGTTACAAACGCAGCTAGAAATGTCCCACTGTGTATTTAAAAAAAAACTGGTTTGTTGCAAAAAACACAGCTAAAAATACTTGGTTTGGTTGGGTTAGGGTTAGCCTGGAAATGTGCTGTTAAAGAAAACCCTGGTTTGTTGTAAAAAACATAGCCGGAAATGTCCCAGTGTGTCGTTAAAAAATATCCGGTTTAGTCACAACAACCACGACTGGAAATGTGACAACAAAGAGTACCTGTGTTTGTTGTAGCAAACATGGCTGAAATATCACAATGTGTCCTTAAAAAAAATCCCGGTTGTGTTGCAACAAACAAGGCTGGAAATACGTTGTTAAGAATACCTGGGTTTGGCTGGCACCAACACAGCTGGAAATGCTCTGACGCACTGTTAACTGTTGTTGGCTGGTTTCGAACAATGGTCTGCTACTTTCCTTGGTGTTATGTCATCCACCATCCTCTCATCCTCCCCAGCTACAAGTAGTCCAAACTACGTCACCCTAGAAATGTTGATATGATCCATATGAAACATATGAATGTAATATACAGTATCTGTGGTTTGCAGAAACATACAGCGCCAACATATTATTCTGGCCTGAACGGAGCATTTTTACATTCATGTCTTGGTGCTTTAACATAAGTTGAGCCACTAGCCTTGTCTTGCTTCCTCTCTTTCTCTATTTCCTGTCATCCTCTCTCATCCCTGCCCGCCTGCTGTAAACTACCCGCTCCTCCCCACCCTGGTAATAGATGGCCGGTGTTGGTCAGTGTGACGGAGTCATTCTGCTGCCAGTCCATCTACCCACTGGTCAGATCTATACGACAGCGCCTTCACACTATAAATCAACACACACACACACCGGTCTCCCTCCATTCTGACGATTGATGCGCACCTTGTTGCTAAACGGCTGAGATAATTAAACCCCACGCATCCCTCCCCTGTGTGTGTAGGGTGTGTGTGTATGTGTAAATGCCCTGCTGTTGCATTGTTGCACAGGCATACACGATTAGACGACACACATCCACTCTGTCTTCCTCTCCCCTCACACACACCATTACACTACAAACACACACTTTCTGTCGTTGCCCTTGCATTCCTACACACAATCTCTCTTTCTCTACACACACTCACAGAGAGAGGGAGGGAGGGAGAGAAAGCACCTGCTGGGCTGTAAAGCACTCAGACAAACGGCGTCTGTGTTTGGGAAGACTTGAACAAATGGGAAAATTATACAGTGGAAGCAAAACGGGACCCTTTCACCCAAAGGTTCCCTTACCCTAACCGGCTGAAGGGAATTTTTCAGCATATTCCAACTGCTTTCTTTTATTAAAGTGTGTGTCTAAGTGTGTACTCATGCATACACAATTGACTCTGTGTGTTTTAATTATAGGGTTATTGTTTATACATAGAGCATGATTGAGCAGATCAGTTAATGTTAAGGCATGGATGAGTTCCTGAACAGGCACAGGGGCCCCTGGAGCAGAGTCATTGTTTGAAGGGGCTTTCTTGGTGGAAGGTTAATGAAACAACTACAAAGACAGAGAGATCACATACTGTAGAGACAACAAAATGTTTGCCTGTCTTGGTCTGGATGTATCCCTCCTGTATGTGGGTGGGGTGAGGGGCTTAGTGGTCATAACAAGTCCATGTATAAAGGTAGAACATGAAAATGAATCACAAATCATCACAGGGCAAATGAGGGTAAGCTTAAAATACATATTACATATTTTCAGCAATTTTTTGGTTAACTTTGGCTGTGTTTATCCTGCTCTTCATCTCTTATCGCTCCTGCTCTCCCCTTGAGAGAATGTCTTTCACTCATGATGCCCAGCTTTTAGCGCACTCATGTTACTTCATACACACGCATGCAGTTTGATGAATGAATAACGAGCGGCCTATTGGCCTCACGGTGGGTTCAAAGACCAAAATAGTCGACTCAAAGTGTTTAAGACTTGATTTCTACCAGTGTTCAGAACCCAGCTCCATCTTTTCTCGGCTTCTCGCTAATTCATGGACACTCACACATGCCATTAGACAACACACATACACACACACACACACACACACACACACACACACACACACACACACGTGAGCTCTCCCTCTCTCTGTCTTTCTCACTCGTGCGTAAAAACGCTCTCTCTGCCACTCCGTCTCTCACCTCTCACATACACCCACGGACCAGGCGCGCACACACACACAGTCGAGCGGATAACTCTTCTTGCTCTCTCCAAAAAAAGGCACACACACTAGACATACCCTACAGCCCATGATGAAGTAAACTCATCACACACGCGCGCGCTCACACGCGCAAAATCGGAGCGTGATATCCTCTTACCTGGTGTTTCGGAGTTAACTAGTCCTGAATCCGAGCGGCGCTGGTGACAGAATCTTGACCAAACGAAAGCGTTACCATTTGCTGAAATAATCCCACCTCTGGCTCGCTGCTCGCGTGTCTTCTTCAGCCAGTTTCTCGGCTCTCCAAACTGACGGGACGAAGGATAGATAAATGAAAGGATAGAGGTCGTTTCTTCTTCTCCTCTCTGCCAAAAAAGAGATTTACAGCCTGAAACAGGAAAAGTCTTGCTGGCTGCAAAAAGAATAGAATCCCTCTCCTCCTCTATCCCCTCTTCTCCAAGATGTTTGAAGGCTAAGTCTGCTCCAATTAACCGCAGTTACGCATCCTCTCCTTGTCTCTCCTCTCTCTTTCCCCCCCCTCTGCCCTCTGTGTCTATCCCACTCCTGTCTTTCGGGACGGGATGTAAGACAGAGACAAGTAGGTAGACCTCTGTGTTCAGTCTGTCTCTGTCTCTGTCCGGGCACTGGTGTGGAAGAGTCGCTCTACTTTGCGCAGCCAAAAATAACTTCCAATCTCCAAACTGGAATCCCGCGAAGCGCTTGCACTATAATAATCCTTATTAAATTCTTAAAATGATTTCTACAGCGAAGCTGTTGTGGCAATCATGAGTTTATACTCCTTTTAATAGTACTTTATGGTACTTTCTGCCCTTGTTGTATCCTGTAATACTCCCACAGGGTCTTTAATGTAGCGGTGTGAGTACTGAATATTTTATTTTCATGAAATCTATAACATTCATGTAATATTCCTAAAGGGACATGAACATACAGTATATATATAGGCTTTATTTTAAGTGTTATTGCAGGGTACTTTGTTTTGTCTTTGTTTCAAACGTTAAACTGCGCAAAATGGGCAGAAAAGTCGACCTTAATGATGAGAGAATCAATCATTAGAGTCCCAATTTGAAGGTTGGCGTCGTCGATAATCAATTAATTAATCAATCCAGAGGTGCTGTTAGATAAGCCTCATCTCATACCAAAAGAGAGTAGCTGCAGTGCAGGGTTCCCTCCTCCTCTTAAATCCCCCACAAGTCAAAGTTTGCCGGGTGATAAGGTCCGACGGCCAATCAACCGATCAATCAGCTGATCAATAACAGCAATAAGTCCATATCTAGACAGAAGTCAATGAAACAAAATGAAATGTTTCAGCTCTCTCCTCTTTCTTTTTTTGCTCTTTTTAGTCCTAATCCATCCCAAAAAACATTATTGGAAATGAGAGACCACGCGTGTTCTCCATTTCTCTCCTCCGTGTCCTCCTCTTTTCTCTGTCCTCCTTCTTTACTTTTCTCTCTCCACAGAAATACGTCCCTTCCAGGTCAGAGTGCTTTACCTTCCTTCTTTTCCCTCAGTGCAATCCCGAGCTGCACCTGGCTGCCAATATCACAAAAAAAAGTCCACTTGAAATGACTTTTCGAAATCCTTCTTGCGGCGCCGGAGCAGCGGCAAAAGGAACAGCGCGAAGCCTTGAGCTGCTTCTTTTGGGTTCTCCTCCAAAGCGAGCAGGAGAGAGAGAGAGAGAGAGAGAGAGAGAGAGAGAGAGAGGGGGGTAAGACAGGAGGAGGAGGAGGAGGAGGAGGAGAGTTGGAGCTGGATATCCTCGCTTTCAGTCTGACAACGATGGAGAGAGAAGAAGATATGTGGAGGAAAGAGTCCGCTCCTGTGATTAACCAGAAAAGAGAAACCCCACTTTTGGCTTGATGGCCGAAATAACTGGAGAGAGGGGGAGGAAAGATCAGATGCGTCTCTTTTTTTCCCTCCTAGAAATAAAACACTTACTCTCTTTACTCGTTTCGCTCAGATACTTCACCACCTGCCCAGGGAAGGACAGATAAGAGACATACAATCTGCCATTTCTTGCGGAGGCTTTTATCCAAAGTGCCTTAAGAGAGTCCACAAGAGAGCGCAGAGCAGCCAGAGAGAGGGAGGAAAAGAGAAAGACAGAGAGAGAGGGGGGCGCCCGCTGTGGGCAACAAAAAAATTAAAGAAATATCCTTCCTCCGTACGTGTTGATATTCAAACCCACGCGTATTTCCAGATGCCAGATAGTTTCCTGTCCTAGATAAAGGAGAAATGATTGTGTTGTTGGAGATAAGACTCCAGTAGAAATGAATGGGACAGGCAGCCTGCTGCTTCATTCAGCTGCTCCCATTCCCCCATGCGAAGGGCGCTGTTCCTTCAGCACCACGAGGCACACACACACACACACACACACACACACACACACACACACACACACACACACACACACACACACACACAGAGTTACAGAGATGTTTATATTTTCTCCCTCTTTTATTGAAGTTGCATTTTGAAGTTGTATTTTGACATTTGAGAGAGAGAGTAGGGGCAACCACAGTTTTTAGGCATTTTCCTTCTTTTTCTTCTCCTGTATCTTTAATTTTTATTGACAGGAGAAAATGAAAAGTTGGATAGGGGTTAAGAGAGAGAAGAGAGGTTAAAGAAAGAATAAAATATGGGAGAACGGAGAGAGTGTGTAGGCTGTGAGGGAGAGAAGGAGACAGAGAGAGAGAGTAAAAATATGCAAGTGTTGCTGTTGGGGGTTTTGGTGTTTCTGGATGTTGAAAAGTGCCGCTTTGTTGCCCCCTTTTGGCGGTGGAGGGAAATGATCTGGGGGATGGAAGAGAACAAGGAAGAGCGGAAGGTGTAAGGTCAGAGGCATGTGAGGTACGAAGGGAGGGAGAAAGGAGTGAGGTAGGGAAGTCACTAAGAATTATCATGGGGTAACTCAGTGTCTAAGGCTGTGAATGGAAAATGTACAGAAACATCCTGTATTTTCTGACTATGATATACACAATTAGATAGATAGATAGATAGATAGATAAAGTGGTAATAAAAACATACCAAACAATACCTAAGCCTGACAAAAACATACATATACACAAAAACTCCTTACAATGCATGGAGGCATCCATCCTAAGTCTAGCACCCAGAGAGCAAAAAGAGGGAGGGTGAGGATTAGTGAGTGTCCGGGCCATGATTCAGGATGGAACAAGAAGCGTCCAAGAATACATCAGGAAGATGGCCCCCCAGGATGACCTGCTCAGAGAGTGCCTCGGGCAGCAGAAGATAGAGGGTGATGAGGAGGAAGAGGAAATATTGTGGAAGAACAAACCCCTCCATGGGAAGTACCATCAGTAAATAGAGGAAGTGGCTGACATCAATAAATCCTACCAGTGGCTATAAGAGGCCGGCCTGAAGAACAGCTCAGAGGCCTTGATCATGGCAGCACAAGAACAGGCTCTGAACACCAGATCCATAGAGGCAAGGGTCTACCATAGCAGACAGAACCCCTGGTACAGGCTGCTGGCATAGTGTACAGAAATATCTGTGCCAAATATGGACTAGAAGTCCCCAAGCCCCAATGGGACACAACACTGAAAGTGGTTGAGAACCACAGGGCTAAGATCCTGTGGGACTTCAAGTTCCAGACTGACAAGCAGCTGCTAGCTAACCAACCAGACATAGCGGTGGCTGACAATGAGCAGAAGAAGGCAGTGGTGGTAGATGTGGCAATCTCAGCTGACAGTAACATCAGGAAGAAAGAGCATTAAAAGACTGAGATGTACCAGGAGCTGATGGAAAAACTGGAACAGATGTGGAAGGTGAGGTCCAAACTGGTCCCAGTGGTAATAGAAGCATTAGGGACTTTGACCCCCAAACTGGGAGAGTGGCTCCAGCAAATTGCAGGTATAACATCTGGGGTTGGTTGGGAAGGTGACTTTTGAAATTTAATAGGTTATAGATTATTCGTTACCCTGTTAACACAGTAATAATGTAACTTATTACATTTGATTACTTTTTGGTTAACTTTCTAATAACTGGTAAATAAAGCTGAAAAGTCAGAAAAATATAATGGCTTGGCCATCACAGCTCCTCCATTCTAATGTTGAATATTGGAGCCCCCCAGGGCTGCATGCTAAGACCCCTCCTGCTCATACTGTACACCCACGACTGCAATCGTCACTATAAAGAGAACACTGTTGTGAAGTTTGCAATGACACCACTGTCATCAACTGGGCTACAAATGAGTAATCACATTGGGAGGAAATCAACAGTCCTGCAGAGTGGTGCTCAGACAACAACCTACTGCTCAACATCATCTGCGATTTTTGTCGAAAACAAGGCATAGACACACACCTCTGTCTACATCAGTGGAGCTGAGGTGAGGCAAGTACATAGTTTTAGGTTCCTGGTAATCAGCATCACAAATAAGTGGATATGGTCATCTCACATCTTCATCCTGGTAAACAAAAACAAAAACAGCTGTATTTTTCTAAGGAAACTCATAAAATTCTCCTGCCAAGTTCATCTTTACTTTTACAGAGGAGCAATAGAAAGCATTTTGAGTGGAAACATTTCAAACTGACATGGGATGTGCCGAGGTCAGGACAGGAGAGCTCTGCAGCAGGTGATTTAAACTGCCCAGAACCTTGTTGTTACTGAGCATCAGTAATATCAGTGAGGTAAGGTGCCTGCGCAGAGACCAAAGGATAATACCCACCTCAGTCACAGCCTTTTCACCCTGCTGCCATCAGGCAAGTGATACAAGAGTAACCACTGCCGTACCACCAGACTACAGAGCAGCTTCTTTCCTCAGGCTGTGGGACCCCTCAACTACACCTCACCTTCCAAACTCCACCATAAATAATAGTTTACTTGGTGGTTCAAATGTAGAATCTAGGAATGGCTCCCTACAACAGTTTCATGTGGGATGAATAAAATTCTATCATATCTATGGGAGTTTTCATATTAGGTTCAATCGATTTGTACCCTGCCTGAGCACAGACCCAACCTCCCACTCTGCCCACTGCTTAGTAATGATGTTCTGTACCCAAGTATGCTTGTGTCATCATCTATATATTTTATTTTTGTTGTGCTACAGTGTAGAAAATAGCACGACCACCTGATATGGTGGTGTCAGTATTAAATTAAGACTGTTTAAGAACCAGCAAAAGACTCCTTGTACTTGCGTCACATAGCAGTCCACTTCCATTCAAGTACGCATTAACCGTCCTCGCGACCACCTTTTCAAGAGGATTCGGACATGGATCTGGGTAGCATGCCCAGGCATGGTCATTAGATGAAATGCTGAGTGGGCCTACCAGGCAGAGATGCAGGGGCTTAAAGTGTCAGGGCCCCTCCTGGCCTTCATCTGCAAAATGTCACTCAAATAAACACGTACCGACCAGGAAGAGACTCAGAATGAATTGCAAACTGCAAAGAGACACAAAATAACTAAAGAGACACAAAACCACAAAAAGATGCATAACGACTACAAAGAGACCTAAAACAACAACAACAACAACAAAAGAGGCAAAACCACCACAAAGTCTATGTTTCTTGCTCCTATGAGTGGAGGTGGAGTCATTTGCATGTGTGGCCATGATCGGCCCATGGGTATGGGTTTACACTAATCAATCAAACTGGAGTTTGAGGTCAAGTGTACTCGGATCCGGCCCTAAGTCTGTAACGTTAAAGTCCTTTTATGTTCCAGAGGCATGTTTCCAATTCAGACACTTAAAGTCCTTGATGACCTCTGGATGACTGTAATACAGAGGTGCACAGGAATGCTTCTCTGGTTTAAAGACCTTTTTCACTGTGGCAGTAACCATTACTACTCAGCTAAGGTTTGGGAACGATCATAGTCATGGTTGAAACTTTAAAGAAACCAACACTGACTGTAGGCAGAAAGGTCAAAACGAACAGCAAAGTTCAAAAGTCGTCAGTGTCAAAGTCTGATGTTTTGTTAATGTCCTATTTCCCCCTTTGCTCCCAATGGGCAAGAGTTATAATTACTATGGCCTTGAGAAGTCTTTGTCACCTGAACATAATGTTGTTTTGAGGCGTCTCCTAAAACGACTGATGCAGTCTCTCTGATGTGATCCCTAATCACTAATGGCTTTGCTACCACCAATGCAATAGACATAATCAGAATATTAAGTGTCAGACATTTTTATGGCCAACTCAGTCATAAAGGATCTGCATCGCTGACCTTTGTGCAGAGAGGCACCGCACACAGATGGTATAAGGTCAACAAGACCTGGCGTGAAGGTGGGATTGCATGTCTGACAAAAAGGTAAGACATTCAAAAAACATGAGGCTACATACACAGTATATAACGCTACAGCCAGGCCTCATTAAAAATCTGCATTTGAGCAGTCTTGCAAACAGTACAGCTGTAGCTCTAGGAGGAAGTATAATGAGTATTCATTAGTGCATGGGTCCAGCATACCATAAAATAAGTCACAATGAAAAAGAATGAGATGCATGAAATGAATTATGCACATCGAGGACAGCGCTGTAGATTTCTGAAGCTAAAATGTGCCAAAGTTTGCAAAGTCTGAGGTTGCACAGGGGTTGTACAGACAGTAAGTACTGTGAAATCATGCAAATTCAAATGCATTAAATATTAACAGATGATAAGACGGACAATTCAGTTGCACAGCCAGGAGATGTGTGTGGTGAGTCGTGTTAAAGCTGGTTAGCTTGGGTGATAGCTTGTGTGAAGAGGCTATTGGTGTGGACGGGTGATTTTGGGTATCATCGACTGTCTCAAAATGGAAAACATTGGAACAGATGGTTAACTAGATGTGTAGGGTCACTGGCAATCCTTCCTGCCCTTTTCCTCACCCTGGTGTCATGCCGTTCCTAGATGGAGGGCAGCAGACAGCCGATGAGCCACTCACCAGTGCGGAAAATATGCTGGACCTTGTCCCTGGAAGAAGAGACAGCCTATCTAAAATGGGATGGGAGGTTTAAGGATGATTATTATTAGTATTAGTCATGTCTAAAATGGGACAAAGAGACGGTAAGTAGTCATAGCTGTTTAGAGAAAAACAACCAAAGTTTTAGCCTAAATTAGCAGGGTCTTTAACCTCTTTTTGGGCCAAGTACACCTTAGCTGAACGAGAGACATAGCAGGGAGCTTCTATTACACATACATTGTATAAAATTGAGTTGCTGGGCCTACAATAACATGCAGGGCAGCTCAAAGTGTACGTATACACATACCTTATTATGGTGCATACAGTACTAAGCTAGTAAAAATAATAATTATTGAAAGATTCATACATCATATTTTAATGTTAAACATACATGTGGAAGACACAGTGGTTTACTGTAGATCAGCTAGGTCACATGATTGCAGGAGGATTCATGGTAACAGTTAGGATATCATCAATGTTGTGTACTGTAAAATAAATGTTTTTTTAAAATGAATAAACCAATTTATCTTGCTAATGATATTTTGGACTTATAGTATGTGTATTTTCAGACATATTTTAATTGCCCCCCCCGCAGTAACTCTGAGGACCCCCTAGGGGTCTCTATATTTAAGAAATAAGTCACAGTAAAAATTAAAATTGTATCTTTATCTACCTACACATATCGCCTGAGACTTCTCCAAAACACAAATGACTCTTGGTTGAGTATCAGATTTTAATATACAGCTCCTGCTGCCAAAGTATTTTGGAGCCAATCACCAATAACGTGGGGGGGGGGGGGGGGCACTGTCGCCTTGCAGCAGAAGTGTTCTGGGTTTGAGTCTGGTTTCAGTCAGTGTTGGAGCAGACACACATACACACATACTCACTTACAGTACCCAGCGGGGCAGCCCTCCCCCTCTCTGCTCCAACACTGACTGACAGCTGACTCCACTCATAGCACTCATAACAATGGCGATCTGAATCGGTCAGTGGTGAAAAAAAGCACTTTTAATGCGCAAACTTATACGGGACGCATTTGCCCCCGTTACTGTTTTAGCTCGTTTCGCGGCTCCCAGTTGCATCCGCCTCCCTCAATACTGAACCAATTTTAGAACGAGTTGTACCCATGAATCATACGCACACATACACATGGGGAAATAGGGCCCGGGTTGAAAAATACCGAAGTTGTCCTTTAACCTTGACCATGACCTTTTTAACCCATTACACACTTTTTAACTATACACTTTTTAACCCATTACATTTACAGGGTATAATGTTTAACATGTTCACCATCTTAGTTTACTGTCTTACCATGCACTAAACTCAAAGTGCAGGCTGATGAATACCATTAGTTTTGCAGGTATACGGCCATAATCCAAAGTATTGAACACATATTCTAACCTGCTGTTGGCATTGGAAAGTCAAATAATGACAAAGTTTATAACATTTCATCCTCAGAGGACCATGAATGTCTAAAATATTTCATGGCAATGTGTCTAGTAGTGTATTAGATGTTTCAGTCTGGGCCAAAGTGGTAGACCAAGTATTGGACAAACTGAAATTCAGTTGTGATGATGACGCTGTTTAAAACGTTTTATTTCATCCTGATGGGGCCATGAATGTTTTTCCCACGTTTCATGGCAATCAATTTAAAGGTTGTCCAGATATTTCACTTAAAATCACAAATATCAACCTCATGTGATGCTATATAAAAAGTCAGGGGATCATCAAAGTCATTAGGAATCATTAACAGTAACCTAATAATTGCTGTGCTGTAGCAAACACATTAGGTATTATGTGTCAGTGCTGAGTTTGAGACGGGGTAAGGGATGAGTGGTGAGTAGGTGAAGACAGACTTTCACTTTGAGGCAAAGCAGTCTCAGTGGGATATGTTCCCATCCCATTTAAGGTTGTTGGTGAAGGTTTTCCTCTGGAATTGGTTTCCAGGGGAAGATGAGCAGACCTGTGGCTTCACTTAGAAATCAGGTATGAGTTTTGAGTGCTCAGCAGTTGGGCTCACTGACAATTGTTGGCAGGTACCTGAGAGACTCCATTCTATAGTGATGATGGAGTCGTTGCACTCTCTGACTGTGTCTTGGGTCTACTTTTGAAGTGAAGTTTAGATATGTCTGTCTGCCTTCAGCATTAGTATGTTGGAACCCTGTGGGCCTCAAACAGCCATGAAGGGCATTGGAGAATGAGGAGATTGAACCTTTAATGGTGAGGTAAAAGAGGCTCCTCTGTATTTTGTGTTCACTCCTGTGTTGGGAGGGGAATTCATTCCTCCAGTTGCCCTGAATGTAGACTGCAGAGTCGGGATGTTTGGTTTTTATTTTTATGATCTGTCCTGATAGTAGGCATGGCATGCCATTTGCTTTTGCCTGAGGGGGGATGTACACAGCAGCAAAATGATTGAAGCAAAGTCCCTGAGTGAGCAAAATGGCTTGAAGAGAAAAAAAGCAGCATTTCCAGTACGAGAGAGCCAAGTTGTGATTCAACAGGCCTGACTGAGCATCACTTGTTTTTGATATTAAAACATACATCCCCTCCTTTTTGTCTTGCTGCTGATTTGTGTATCACAGTCTGCCTGAATCAGCGTATAATCCTGCAGCAGCACTCCGCCACCACAGTAGAGGGAGAACCAATTTTCCTGGAAATATATTGCTGAAGTGAAGTCATTGTTAGTCCTGGTCAGCACTTGTAATTTATTCATTTTGTTGCTTTGGGTGTGAACACTGGAGAGCGTACTCGAGGAAGGGCAGCGTGAAAACTTTTGTGTCCTCCAGCAGTGATGTACTCCAGCATGTTTTCTTTTTCTCAAGGCTCTAATTATACAGGTCTGGGGGAAGAAATCCTCATCTCATCAGCAGCTGTTGGTTAAAATGTCCAAGGGAGAGCTCAGAAGTGTGGATAAAAGCCAGCAGGCAGAGAGTCAACTAGTATTCAGAGGCAAATCCACTTGGTGGGGAAAACACATAATTCACAAGAAGCAAATCGGAACAAAACTGCACAGTGCTGAACAGAGGAAGTTTGTACCAGTCAATGGAAAGAAATGATTAGATTCATTTTCAAAAGTAAGATTACTGATGTCTCTCAACAGGGTTAACCCCATCAGTCCCAGCCCTGTTTAATGAGGTTTGTGTTTGTACCGATTGCTGTTCCTGGCTGTGAATCACCATATCAATACCCCTGTCGTTACTAGCAAATTAGCTGTTATGTCTGTTTGTAACTCCTCCTTGCATCTTGTCATGGGGCTCCAAGATACATCAAAGTTTGGTAGCTGGCTGTACATCCTGGATTCTCATTGATGCCATTATGTTGGAAGGCTTCAAAATGATTGAAGCAAACATAAAAAAACAACAATTTGTGGTTTTGCAGGGGTTTTGTGTGCAGTGTTGCTGTCACATTCATGCTCCCCACACAAACCCCTCCAGAATCGTCAACTCGTTGCACTATGTTTCCATCTTCAGTCTGACATTGAGTCCACTCTAGTTTTGATTATCCCTAACCAGTCACTGCCAACTAACATATCTGCCTGAATCTAACATCATTTTAGGTCCATATTAATGTGTAGTCATACCAACGTACCTGTTTTGCAAGAGTTTTAAGAGTGAAACGAGGTGAAACAAAACAAACTACGATGTCGGTGATACTGAGGAGACATGTTGATTTAAAACAGCCTCCATTGCAGTATCTTTTTTGTCTATAGCAATCACCATTGTTGTTATTACTCTATTGGCACACCGCTGGACAACACTTGACAACAGCGTTAGTCCTCCCTGTGGCTCCTATTGGCTAATTGAGTCCCTTACTGGATCATTCTTTATTTTAAACAAGACACTACTGTTTCATGTCACAATGCCAGACGAATCAGTCAACTTGAATTCGCTGGATTGGGCAAAATCAAAGGTTTTACATTTTTTTGTATGGATTAAACAAGATTTAACTACTTAAGCAAGCTTTAGAGGTGGTGGTAAGTGAATCTTGTTTCCTTTGGACAGAGGCAGGCAGTGTTGGGCAGTAATGCAATATTAGTAACACTTTAGAGCAATAATATTACTTAAAAAAAAAAAAAAAAAAAATTCAGCAGTGCCTGGAGATATTCCCATTACTTTGATTTTGTCGGTAGGAAAGATGACAAGACACTGTTGCTGCAGGTAGTGGCACTAAAAATCTCTGTTCCAAAACACTTACTACAACCGACAGCCCAACAACATGAATGTAACCCTGTTAGCATAGAGGGCCACTGAGGGTGTCTGTTAATTCATGATGATGCATTAAAAAAAATCTGTCTTTTCTTAAGTGTATAAAAGGAATTGTTTGTGACTGAATTGTAAGCCAGGTAAATTTTATTTTGAAAATCTGTGAAGTCAAGGGAGCCGAACCCCCTGTGTGCGCTGAGAGGTACTGAGATGAGAGAGAGGAAAGGAATAAAAAAACTCTGTCCCCCGGGCTAGAACCAGTGGATGCCTTCCTTCAGGATAAGTTTGTCAGAAAGAAAAAAAAACCTTGCTAATTAACAGCCAAACGAACGTTGTTCTGTTGAGAGTGACTTTTGGATATACTGGGACTCTCCTTGACGAGTTGAACTGTTTCTGACTGAGAAGTTTTTAAGTTAAATTCACGACAGTGATATGCTAATAGCTAACGCTGCTAGCTGAGGAAGTGTTACATGTAAAATGGTGAGGGCTGGATTTGCCACAAAATGTAGTTAGTAGGTTGTGATATTGTATGTAAACACTACAGGATATATGCATGTTGTAGAATGTGTGTGTCTTTGTGTACCGACCTTAGCTACATGCATTGCGCAGTGCACTCAAAAGGAGTTTTTTTTTTTTTTTGTAGTTTAATTTTTTTGTAGCACCACTTAGTCGCCATTTTGAGGCCCTTTGGTAAGAGAAAACAGTAAATAGTTAATGACTGTACACTGTTACTGTTACATCAGTATCTACTAGTGTGATGTATCGAGAAAAGATAATGAAGATGGATGTAGATTTCTGAATGTTAGTCTGACTGTGTTGTACAGGTCAGGTTTCGATGTATGATTCAAGAAATGATCCAATCCAAAGATGGCCAGCCACTGTACCAGGATCCGCTGACAGGACGAGTGATGGAGAGAAGAATCTGAATTACATGTCATCAAACTAAATCTGCAGAGTCGGTCTCATTAATTATTTACTCTGCTCCAGAAGTTGATCTTTGTTGTTGGTCCAGCATTTAACTGAATATTGCAATTTGTATTCAACCTATCGAACTGGATGTTACATGAAGCTCCAGGAAACACACCCCACCAAAGGTGAGCTAAACAACCAAAACTGGATTTTAAT
Organism: Epinephelus moara; assembly: GCF_006386435.1. Lineage (NCBI taxonomy): Eukaryota > Metazoa > Chordata > Actinopteri > Perciformes > Serranidae > Epinephelus > Epinephelus moara. Next base: position 9,785,404 of record NC_065509.1, on the reverse strand, counting down.
CTTAAACAGTTGCAGGCTATGAAGAACTAAGGAAGCCTGTGGCTGGATAGATATGTGGTGGATGAAACGTTGCATCATGAGTGACTCTGGCTTTCAGACAGATCCCTGGGAAAATACCAGTCACAGGCAACAGAAAACCCCCAGGTAAATAAATAATTTGCAAGCCTTCTAGCCTTAGGTACACTTGGCCAACCGGCAGTTACTCTGACATTAACACAGAGGCACATATCTGGATTTCTGGGGAGACATGCAGTTACCAATTTTATATTATGTTATGGAAAACTAATATAACAAGTAATGTAACGAATTACAAATTTGTAAGTTCCCACGTATTTATAAATGCAAGGTTTTAAACTGCAAGGTCTTCATCAGGTACAGTACCAACCTTCCCTTTTGACTCTCTGCTACAGGGCAAGTTAAGTATTTAAGTGTGGCAAGAGGCTATACAGAGTTTACTTAACCGCTGTCTATATCATTTATTGTTTATGGTACTTTAGTAAGATATGTGATGACCCTTGACCTCTGTGGCATTAGAAACAATATTGATGTCTTACTTGAGTTACTTTGAATAAATGGTTTTTACTGTTTATCAGGTTGTTGTAGGTCCATAGTTGCTGTCAGTATCACCAAAGTCACCTCATTCTTTGAAAAAAAATTGCAAAAGAATTTTCTAGGCAAACCTGACATCTTCATACAATATACGTAGTAATAAATCTTAAATGCAAATGTGTGTTTGTGTGTGTGTGTGTGTGTGTTATTTGCATCTCAGTTTTGGTCAATTTATTCATTCATGAAGTTTTAATTGTATTGTACCATGTACAATATGAAACAAAAGTGATACCATAAAATGTACTGTACCAGAGATTTTTTAAAGCTGATTTTCATCTGCAGTCCCTTGTCAGGTCAAAATTTAAACATACACACAATGAGACAACATCACAACCTTTTACCTCCAACACAAGTTTGTACACTAAAGAGAAGCTTGTTGACAAAGCTGATTGTGATGTGCTTGAATTTGATGTTGAAGGTACCAACAAACAGAACACACTGTGGCAATGTGGTGGTGGCACCTTGAAGGCAAAGTGGATTGAAAAATATTGCCTCTGGCAGCAATGGGGACTGACAGCAGGAGCAAAATCAATATAGATAGCATCAAGGATAGCATCAGGAAACAAAGGTGGAATAAAAAGCACTGTTCTTTGGTCAGAAATGTTAAAATTACCCATTTATTTTTCATCAAAACATTACATAGGATACGGCATTTGAGCCATGTGTGGTTTTGTCAACATTGCGACTTCATGCGTCTCATGGCAGCACTTTTACAAATGAAAGAATAAAAACATTAGGCAGGCTCATTAAATAATTCTGCTCACACTGGTCTTGAATGGGAAGCAACCACAAGCAGCCCTGCTGCTGGGTCCCAACCTCTAGTTGAAGAGAGGCCGTCTTACAGTGTAGTCATAGAGAACAAATAATAACATTATTCACATGGCCTACAGTCATTTACATCCCAACTGAATGACCACAATTTTCAAATGACCCAAAACAGCTGAAAGATGCAAAACTGTGTCCAATTCTGTTCCCTGCTTGACTTCTCTCACACACTGAGCCTGTGACAACATTAATCTTTTGGAAAATTAGCTTTAGTGTGAGAGACATTACAGTGAACACAAAGGGTCAAAAGGAAGGATCACTATTGCTTAATTTGACATGATTTTGCTTGACTGTACATGGGGAGGAAGAAAAGTGTACTTATTATGGTGTTTAAGTCTTTTCTTTATGCCTCCACGCCTGCTGTAGATTTGGCCGGAGGCATGATGTTTTTGGGTTGTCTGTACGTATATTTGTGTGTCCATACGTCCATATGTCCATACCTCTGTACGTGAACATGATGGCCTCTAGTTTCGCAGACCAGGCGTGGCGGGGGTGCAGCGCACCTGTGCTTTGCCAACTAGGTGTGGCCAGGCAGATTTTGCAAGTTTGGCACCCCATGCGCGCTGGCGCAGCTACTCCTCTTTCCCACCTCTGTCCCTCCTACCTGCGCAAGTCGGAAAGAGGGAGGAGAGAAGGCGTGGAGTGGGTTTTACACACATCACATCAATCAAATGAGCCCCTCTCCTCGTCCTTAAACGTGCCACGCGAAGGCGTAATGAGAGTTTACTCAATTCGCCATGGCAGAAGAGAGCAGCAGCGTCAGACGGCCAAACTTCTCCCAGGAGGAAACTGTTGTTTTGGTCCGGGAGGTCCAAGCTCGCAGTGTCCGAATATACGGAACTGCGAGCAGACCTCCACGGGCTGATGATGCAAAGGGAGCCTGGGAGGAGATCACCAAAATCATAAATCAATGTTGCGTTTCTCTCGTGCGTGCGCGCTCTCTCTTTCTCTCTCGCAGTCTCACTCTGTTTCTTTTCTTTTGACTTTTCTAAGATGACAGATGCTGAGTATATACTCCCTATCTGATGCTGTGGCTGTTTGTGGTTGGCTGAGAGGGATGTGNCTCGGGTTGCGCTGCTCGAAACTAGCTCTGCGCGGGGTTCGCCACCCTGCGCCGCGCCAGGAAACTAGAGGCCGATATGTCAAGAGTGCCTAGACGGTATTTCCTTACATCTGGCACCAATATCCGCTGGACACAAGGATGATCTGACTAGATTTTGACCTTGCATCTGTCTCATTCCTGTAAATGTGATTACTCAAGAAGACCTTCAAAGAAATCTCTCAAATTTGGCACAAACGTCCGCTTGGACTCAATGATGAACTGATTAGTTTTGGTAGTCAAAGGTCACTGGGACCTTAAAAAACATGTTTGGCCACAACTTAATAAATCATGAGTTTATTATAACAAAATTTCACACAAATATCTATCAAGATAAAATGATGAAGTGATGACATTTTATATTCAAAAGGTCAACTTCACTGTGATATCATGATGTTATGCAGAAATGTTTTTCTGGTCATTACACCACCATAACTCCAACACCATAACTCAATAACAGAAGGGGAGACATTTGGCCACATAATAATTTGTTGACACTCATCATGGGTGTCCACCTTGAAACTGTGCTGATTGTATAGATCTCCTGTGCTGCCAGGTTAAAGATGTGCATAAAGCTTTGTCTACTGTCATGGCTACATATGAGTCTGGGCAGACATGTAAACTGTAGGTGCAACTTGACTGATTCACAGAGGCATAAAACCCTGAGGTGGTAATTCTAATTTCTTTTTGATGTTATGGCATTTTCAATACAAAAAAACTAAATGCAAAAGTGTAAGGAATTAAGGTAAAGTTCAAACATTAGCATACTTGGCTAACTAGCTTAAAATCGATCTTAGTTCCGAAGCGGCACATCATTACTGAAAGCCCTGTTCAAGACAAGGTCAGCTATTATGTGGGAGCCAAGACTTTGCTATATTGGAGTTTAGGGTAGCAGCTCTGTCATGCTCTTTATTGGATCTGGGGAAGTTTACACTCCAGCCATATCAGTACTGGGAATGATGCTACATTAACTGAATGCATTGGTTGTCATTTCCTGTTTTGCATGTCCAAATATATTTTTTTCATGTAAGCATCCACACAGAGGTGTGTTGCACAAATGACACTTAAATGCCATTTTCATTTCATAATACAGTACCATAATTCTAGGGCTTAATAGCTCTACCCTGCAATACAAGAACAAAGCTGCTCTTTCTTGAGGCCTACATGTCTTATGGATCATCTGCTGGTGGAGATGCTAACTTTTTGCCTGGGACATATAGCTTTAGCTTCAGTCTTTTGTATGTAGCCATCAAGAGCATTTTCAAGACACTTTTACATTGCTTTACTTTTAAAATGAGTCTGGAAACCATGAAAAGATGGACTTTTCAGCCAAATTACAGAGTTAGTGTAAATAAGCTTGCTAATTATAGCTGGTAAAAGCTAGCTGCTTCTGCTAGCAACTGCCTCCATTTATTAGAAATTCTGCTTTGAATAAGAAGCCTGCTTTTGTTTAGTTCTGTGAAGTGTCCATCCCATCATCTGTGGACCAGATGGGCTATGTTAACGGGTGAACCACATTCTGGATGTGGCCCCACTGCTCAGCCTTGCAAAAGGGGTAACGTTAATGAAATATTCATGAAGTTAATACAATCATAATTTAATGACCAATGCTTGTGCGAGGGACTGTTCTGATGAACAGCTGATGTGAACTAGAGTAAAGTGAGCTTTTGTGTTGGGCGATAATGTTGCCACACTGAGACAGTCAAAGCCATAAAATAAATTAATATGGTTGCTGAGAATGAATGATAGGCTTGGTGAACTTCAGTCATCGGTGCCAAAGGATAGGACACTGCTGGCATACGCACATCACATAAACTATGTTAAATGACTTATGAAATTAAAACAACTTGAAAAAAAACTGTTATGGGTGTAGTTAGAGGAACTGCCCAGGGTCATATCAGTGAATCCAGTCATTATGTGGCTGATATGTCAATTAAAAATAAACATTAAGTTTCAGAACAAAGGTTAACAATGACGCTGATGTTTGAAAAAGAAGCCTTGCCTTGTGTCATTTATGCTGTTTTCCCTTTTATTTTCATCATCTGTACAGGGCTTGCTTTAACCTTGTAAGCATCCTCATTCCAGAGACACAACACAAATGGGCACAGCGCCATGCTCGTACACAGTGGAATGTCAATCAGATAAAAATTACTTGTCTTTGGACATGTTTTCCAAAGATGAAACTCCTGTGGCTCAAAATTACAATACACAAAGGGTAATAATTGACCATGTTTATTGCTGGAGTTTTAAATACATTGCTTTTACAATGGTGTTCTAATGGAGAAAATGCTTTTTGGACCAGAGGGTTTTTTGTTGCAATGCTGTGAGTGGCCACTGGAAAAAACATCATTGTGCTTATCAGTGTCATGAACTGACCAATCACAGTCTGAATGGGGAGCAACATTAAAAGATGTTGACATGCTACAGCAAACTTTAGAAATGTTAAACTCATTGCAGGGAGAGAGAGAGAGAACTGTTGTGATAAATGTATACATTGTTTGTATTTACCATAAACTCAATGGCCATGAAGCGATATTCCATGTATGTGTATAATTTTGTTGATCATTTCTAATCATGTATTACTTTTGTTTGATGAACCCTCAGCAGAGCAAAACAGGCTAAGGGATTTCTGATGGTGATTTTAAAGAGACTATATACAGTACATTATTATGCACCGAGGAATAGACTAATGACTTTATACAGACTCAGATGCTATGCTTATTATTTGAGCATGAATGAATATTTAAACATACTGCATATACAGTATGTAGAATATCTCTCTAAAACATTATAATTACATTTCTAGACATGGCTGTCCAATTAGGGAGCTGAGAAATGGTTAAAAAAAGGCCAAGAGAAAGAAGGGGTAAATGGTTAGAGGCACATAACGAGAGGATGACAGAGAGGAAGAGACGGGGGAGAGAAAGAGGAAGATGGTTAAAATACAGAAAATGGCAAGAACAGAAAGGAGGAAACAGAGGTTAAAGGGTAAACAGGCATTTGAGAGATGGCTTAATTGCTCTCTACAACCAGTGGTTCATTCTCTCTCTTCTACACACACACACACACACACTCATGCACACACATTACTGTTATGCACCTAATGAGCACTTAGGGCACTGAACCACTACCAAGCTCTGTGAATACTGGTCAGTATATGCTCACGGCTCATGGACATATGAGTACACACACACACACACACACACACACACACACACGCAGCTCACAGCAATCTGACACACCTCACTGATGTCTGAGCACACACACACAACCAACTGGGGCATGTTGGAGGTTAGTTGTTCTCCATTTTACAGTGGAGAGTTTCAAGTTTTGAGGTCAAAGTTAACCCTCTGATAGCATGACTAACTGTGTGTGTGTGTGTGTGTGTGTGTGTGTGTACACGCTGACAGCTGCAGTCAAAAAGGCCACGCAATAAATGTGATAGTACATGCAAGTGAACTGATCAAATAAAAGACATTTCACAACTGCTCAACACAAAACATACTCAGCATTTATAAACACGTGTCTGCATGCAGACAGCTCACACACTGATATATACTGAAATATATAACAGACGCTGTCCATGGTCCTGATCCTGCCTTGGCTTGAGTCTGTGCTTCTGTTACTGCACCTGTCCTCTGCGATGCAAACCGTGGCAGCTGTGTGTCCCTTGGAACAAGCTGTTACAGGAGAAAATGCCTGCCATGTCTCAGTTTGCTCAGTTAACCGGGTAAAACTGAACACCTTTGGGAGGGGTTAGCTAACATGGGGAACACACTTGAAGAATAACTGACTCATTAGCCAGCAGTGATGGCAGAGCTGACCTGTGCACTCTTAGAATGGTAAACTGTGTTAGACCCACAAGTCCTAACCTTTTTTTATCACAGCACTTTAATTGGTGCTAGATCATGTGATCCATAATACAGTGACTGTTCTATCCAACCTTACAACTACTGCCATGCCTACAACATAGTGTCTGCATCTCCTGGGACTCACCTGGGTCCTTACGCCAAGTCTTCCTTCTCTCCCTGAACCATACAGGGTATTCCAAAACATTATTTAACCTGTGTGACCTCACTTTCAACTCCCTGTTGGCAAGGCTCAAAATAGACACAAAGGTTAAGGTTGATTTAAACAAAACTTGGGACAGCATGCCAGATCTTTCTAGCCCTTTGTGTCTAGTAACACAACAAGCAAAAATGGACATTGGACACATCTTTGAAGTCCTCACTCTGTCCAATATCCAGTGTGTCCAGTACCTGCTGTTGTGCTGTATAGAATTATTCACTGGGTTGTCAGCACAGTATCCCTGGGAAGTAATGCCATTCAGCACATCACAACTTACATCCAATGCCAAAGTTCAGTGTCAGTGCAGCTTAACGTGTGCTCTTTAGATTTTAAGAATGTGCTCTGTAGAGTGGCAGAGTGTAAATGTGGGAGTTTAAGTTAATGTGTAAAGTGTATGGATTTCATACAGGGGACCAGAATTTGCGTACAATCCATGTTCACCCTTTTATTAAGCATAACCATAATCCTTCACCAGCCTTAACTATACGTTTTAGTCAATCCAGTTGCCAGAATAAAATGTTGGCAGTCTATGTTGCATTTTACATTTGTAGTTTTCATATGTATACAGTAGTTCAGATTATCCTACATGTATATAAGATAAGTGTCTCACCAGGAGGAGGAGAAATAATGGATGGCAAACAAAAGTGGGTGTTTTTCAAACACAGTTCAGGACATGTCCAACAGTTTTTGTAGAGCAGGTATTTCTAAACAACAGTTTGAAACACGTCCAGTGGTTTTTGTAGCAACAAATCTCAATCATAAGACACCCTGCGCACCCCATCGTCCGTGTCTAACAGAGCACGGCTCAATGCAGGTGTCAAGCATAAAAACACTTGACACATCCCTCTTTTCACAAGTCCTGTGTCTCTACGGTGAGCACAGACCTTGAAAAGGAACCCAACACGTCCAAGAGACAGGACCGTATGAACGGGCAGGGTGTAGACCACGCCGCCGCCGTACATATGTCCTCAACACTCGCACCACTGAATAGAGCTGTGGACGCTGCCACACCTCTTATGGAGTGCGCCCGGGCCACAGTGGGGTCCAAAGGCACCAAAGGCAATTCCCACTGTGGCACAGAAGTGCGTGCCACTGGCCGCTGTCTTCTGACTCCCTGCAGGAACCGTTTCACCACAGGGTGGGCGAAGACCAGTCTGCCGCCCAGTCCTTGAGATGGCTGCAGCGTAAACCTTAATGGTCGCGTGAGACAGCCCTCTATCAACCAAAAGCTGTAAAAAGGAAAGAGTGTCCCCCACTGGATACGTCAGTGGATCCACTCCCCTTTCCTCGCACCAACGCTGGAATCCCAACCACTTAGCCTCATAACAGGCAACCGTGGATCCAGCTCTAGGCAGTTGTATGGTTTGCACCACCCGCGCAGACAGTCCAGCCCGCATCAGCCTGTCCCTTTCAGGAGCCAGGCCTCAAGTGGCTGACCCAGGAC
>NC_065509.1:9764336-9777069 GCF_006386435.1 Epinephelus moara | reverse complement strand
CCTCTTCAGCAGGTGAACGAAGTGTTGGAGAACCAGGAACACTGCCTGTAGCTCAAGGAGGTTGATGTGACGGTCCTCCCCAGGAGGCCACACACCCCCTACCGCCCTCCCCAGGCAGGTGCCTCCCCACCCCATCCGTGAACACCGATGTATATGAGGTCATTCGACCCAACGGTGTCCCGGCCAACAAACGCTGTGGGGACCCCCAGTAACGCAGGTTGCCCTGCACCATTGGGGGGACCGTCACCAGCCGAAACTTCCGCCTCTTGAGGTCTAAACGTATGCTGGTGAACCACCTCTACAGGCGATGCATGTGCAGCAGTCCCAGGGGAACCACCGGGTGAGCCGCCACCATGTGTCCCAGCGCCTGCAAAACCGTCAAGGCTGTAACTTGTGGACCCCATTGCAGCTTGAGAATGTCCTGCTGTAGGGCCGTCCGTCTGGACTTCGACAGAACGGCCCTCAGACTGACAGAGTTGAGCACAACCCCCAAGTACTCGGCCCGCTGGCTTGGCTGGGGGGTGCTCTTCTGCCAGTTGACAGCAAAACCTAGTTTGGTCAGGTGAAGTATCAACTGGGCTGTGTGAAAAATGGCCCATTGTTTGGACCTGGCCATTACAATGAGGTCGTCTAAATTAAAGAAGACCCTCATTCCTTGGCTGCGCAGTGGTTGTAGCGCCGCGTCCACACACTTGCTGAACGTACGGGGGGCCAGGGAATAGCCAAATCGGAGCCTGTTGTATTTGTAGGCTGGTCCCTGGAAGGCGAAACGCAGGAACTTCCTGTGTTTTGGTGCCACCTCGACGTGAAAATAGGTGTCCTTCAGGTCAATGGTTGTAAACCAGTCGCCTGGCTGTAACCTCCCGTCTTTGGGAACCAAAAAGTAAGGGGAGTAGAATCCCCGGTCTCTGTCGTGGGGACGGACGACAGACACGGCCTGTTTTGACAACAGGTCCTGAATTTCCCCCTTAAGAAAATCCATCTCCTGCTGTGAGGATAGATTGTTCTCCCATATGCCTCTGAATGCTGGCGGGAGCCCGCAGAACTGAAGTGAATAACCTAGTCTGAGGGTCCTGTCCAACCAGTTTGTTAACACACAGCTGCTCCGCCATTCCTTGTAAAACAACGTGAGAGGACACGCAGGCAGCTGTGGAGTGGCTAACAGAAAACTGTGATACGCCAATTCGGCCCTCTCTGCCACCAAACCCACCATAAAGGGAGTTTGGCCCATGGGGGGGCCTCTATGAAAGGGCTGAGTTGTTCCTGAACGCACCAGGCCCGTTGTCCGAGCTCCCGGGGTCGTCCGTGAACAGATCTCCGTTGTCTGAGCCAACGCGGTATCACTCGAACGCAGTGTCGTGCTCCAGCTCGTCACAGTCTCTGACAACATGCTGTCCTCACCGCAATTAGATCCACCCGTGGAATCAATCGCGGGGGAAAGAACGCTCAGCTCAGCGTTACGGTACTCGTGAAAAAGAGGGACGCTTTTTCTTTTGAAGTTATAAGCGTCACGGACCAAGGCAGCGTGCTCAACTCGGCTCTTAACACCGCCAGGAGCCGCCGACATCACGAGTGAGCAGCCCGCTGTTAACCCCTGAGTCACGGGGCAGCTATTGGCATCAGCTGCGCAGGGAGACAGCCCGTGTTAATTCGGCCGTTCTACTACAACGGCGCGTGTTAAGCGAGTGAGAAGCCAGCTGGCCAATGTTACGGTCGGGGCACGTGCAGCGCGTAACAACCGTTCTATTGATCGTCTTTAACCCAGCTTTGTCGTGCCTGCATGAGGGATGATTGCATTCACCGCCGTAATTGCAGGCTTGGTGGTGACAATCATCGCTAGTCAGCTGGCAAACGCGCTGTGCCGGCTCAACCACGTGAGCAACACGGTGTTGGTCAGCAGCGTGCACAGCAAGCCGTGCAGTTGCTACAACTCTCGGGGAGTGATTATCTCTCACGCATCGCTGCCGGTTGTAGCGCACAGATGAGGGGACAACGGCAGACTCTTCCCGGCTTGAAGTGGAAGCGAGCGGTAGATGACGGCTCAGCTCCTCCTCCAGCCTCTTAAGCCACTGCGTCACCCTAGTGACGGGTGCAGACAGAAGGTCCTCTCGGTCTCTTATGGGGAGGGCGGTGAGGCCTAGCCAGATGTGGCGTGAGCCTACGACAGACAGCCGGCCAGCAACGCTTCATCAAGCGGCATGGTGGTGGTGTGCTGCCTGCCGAGGCACTTGTAGCACAGAAGGTGCGGGTCTGCCAGAGCGAGGAAACCGCTGGGGCAGGCCGGGCAGTGTCTAGTCTCTTCTAGCAGCGACTCCATCCTAGGAGGTGGTTGTGTCAGTGGGCACTCGCCGATGCTGAAAGTAAAAGGAATAAGGACAGCTACGGACGAGCTGCGATTGATTGTACACGATTGAAGGAGATTATACCCATAGAGTCCAGTAGAGGGCAAAGCCTGTGTGAGATATAACCACAGTTTTACCACAGTGTTGTTGAAATGTATATAAATTTAAAGTTACAACATATCCACAATAGTTACAATGCCAACACATGTTCTGGTGAATGTGTTGGTTATAGCTGCCTTATTGTTACCATATCTTAACCATAAATTATTTGCCATAACCACAGTCTTTCCCTAATCTTGGCCACACTGTAGTTGCTATGTGCAGATATTGCAGAAAGCAAGACTTTTAAAAATGCTGGCACTGAAAGTACAAAACAACATAATTGTAATTCTGGGTTTTGCAGAATCCTCCAGTTTATCTTGTCTGGCATCAGGTTTGAGGATGCTGATTCTCAGTGGTATTGGCAGTGACAGCACCCCTTTCATATAACCTGGAGACAGTGCTATAATATAAAAAAGACAAACTCTTGTCCACCTGATGTCTTCTGCCATCTCTGTGCTACCTCTTCGTCTGTTTGATTGGCACCTCTTGTATATTATTTGTCATATCCTGGACTGTTGCCATGTACAGAATCTTGCAAGTTATGTTGACTATGAGGGATTTAGACCAGAGGAGCATTCCTGTGTACCTCTGCATCACATTCATTCAGAGGTTATCAAGGGCTTCAAGAGCCTGAACTGTAAACATGCCTCTGGAACATAAGAAAGAATTTTATTCATCCCGAGGGACATTGCTGTGGGGGGCCATTCCTAGATTCCTGGTTTTTATCGTCACCATGACGACAAAGGTCCTCCAACCTTGAGAGAGTATTTATTCTAACCCAAACCACGATCTGTCATTTTGTACCTTAACCTTACCAAACATTAATTGTATATTGGAAAAACAGGAAGTTGTAACAATTTTTGAAGACACAGGAAAAAGATGTGCTGCACACAGGGACTTCAGATCACAAAATACTTTCTCGTGTTGTTCTAGAGGGCATGGACAAAAAAAAAAAATTCATTTGGAGAACTTTTTGGATTATTTGTTTGAGCTTCTATGAAAGACATTTGCTGCATCTGTGTTTCCTTGCAGCATGACTGTAGGGATTTTTAGGTTGTTTGCTGTGTTCTAAGCATTGATGAAACAGCTCAGTTTGTGCTGTGACTTTGGTAAGTCTGTCTTGTTGGTGACAGAGTCATAGTTAATAGTTTCCTGTATTCTGCTGCTGTTTTTTCTCAAACCTTTTGGAAACTCCCCTCTGCCTCTGTGCAGTCCCTGAGCTCGGGTTCATGGATCAGAGTACACACACATACAAAAATACACACAGTCTCCTGATCAAAGCAGAGCCATATGTCCCAAGCCTGATGATGAATATGAGAACTGACAGACGATTAGACAGCTGATTAGCTCTACGCTGAACACTGTGTGTTTTTCTCTGTGTGTGGCTCGTGTGTGTATCTGCGTGTGTGCATGCGTAGGAAGGTGTGCGTACATCCATCTGTGTGCGCTCAGACTAGTCAACAGCTGACAGAGCAATTTCAGTCATTTCAGACAAATACTAAAAATGTTCTGCATTTAACCACTGGCACACAGCCGTTCTCACACCTAGGGACGGTCGATTCCACTTGGCTTTACAGACCTGAAAGAAAATATTTGCATATTGTTGTTTCGTTACAGAATGCAGAGATTACCATAGGAATCCCATAAAACAAGACACCGCAATATAGCAGCATATGACGTGGGTTCATTGTTGGGAAGGAGCACGTTGACAGTGTGATTGTATGGCAGCTATCTTCCGCCTCTGCAATGATCTGTTTGGACAGTTTCTCGCTGCAGTCACAGAAACCTGCCATCGCTTCTGGGTTGTTTTGCAAAGGATTCAGAGCTGCCTCTCAGAATTGCATCAGTCACTGCATATGAGAGACTGTGTATTTCTTTTTTTCCACTATTCATTAAACACTCGATGACAAATGCACTGCGCACAATACCACTGGCAGCATATCACACTATTCATATGCTAACACCTACCATGTTTAGGTGGTTGTTAAAACTGAAAAACATTTTCAACCCTGCAATCTTCTAACAGATTACATTCATAGGCTGAAGAATACATTAGCTCTGTGTGTGTGTGTGTGTGTGTGTGTGTGTGTGTGTGTGTGTGTGTGTGTGCGTGTTTGCAATTAAAAGATTGGTACCACTCTCATGCCTGTGCACTAATCGGGGAACAGCTAGCCTGGCTCTGTCCAAAGTTGAGAAATACACCTACTCAATCCAGTCTCACTCGCAATTCGTCAAATACTGATGACTGGTGTGTGACCCTTGATGTCAGAAACCGACGCACTGAGGCAGTGGTATGAGATGGTCTGAGCAACTGCCATAGTATAAAGTAGTTATAAAGGGTGAGAAGGTCCACAAAGGGTGGGTGGAAGCGGAGGTGGTTGGGTCAAACAAACTCTGAACTTCCACCTGGGAGTCCCTTGCTTAATTTCCATGTCAAACCAAAAGTCAATCAAGTCATTTTAATAACAACGTAGTGTGCTAGTTTGTGTAGCATTCAACACTAGTGACGTGCCATGTATGTCATGTGACGTTACATTACATTAGTGACAAACGTACTTATTTCAAGCCAAAACATGATGTCTTTTTCCTAACTCTAGCCATGTACTTTTGTTGCCTAAACCTAAGGAATGAAACCAAAGAAAAGAAAGTCTTTTACCTATGTTTTAAGTTCATTTTGAAGAGTATGCATTTAACAAGTGTAAATTGGACAAATCCTGTGTAAAAAGAAGTTTATTTTGAAAAGACACAATGCATGTAATAACTGTAAATTGACACGCTGTCATTGAGCGCCCTAAACTGATGCAGGAGGCCACCATAGTTTGATGTATAGAACCACTGACCATACGTTGGTATCTGACGAGTGGGGAGTGAAAACGTGTTGACCTACAAGCACCTATAAAGAGCAATAATTGATGTCTTAATTCCACATACACAAATGTAAAAATGACATTTTGGGGTTTCACAGAGAGCTAAATGCTGGAACAAATTCTCGAAGGGAAAGTTTATCCATCTGCGGAGCATCTCTTGGCAGACCTGCTCTAGAAGTCTTCACACCATCTCTTTGCAAAGGTTCATGTGTGTCCTGATAAATGCTATTTGGCTATTTTCACCCTTCCTTACAAGATGTAACTATGGATCTCGCTGTGACTGGCTAAGACTTGTTACATCGACACATTGTGATTGGAAGCGTTTAGGATGAAGGTAGGGATGTCATGGTTAGGGTTAGTAATAGCCAATCTCAAATATTCTCTGAGGTTATAGTAGTAAATTTATAAGAATAACTCACAAATGTATTGGCAAAAAACAGGTGCTGCAGTATAAAACCTGACCCAGTCCATGGAGAGAATAATACTTAGGGATGAATGGGTCAAGAAAAGGACTTTCACACAGGAGAGTGTTGTTCAGTTCACCTGTGAGTCAACCTTGGCTTATTATTTTTAGATTTAATTGACTTACTATTTTCAGTTTTAAGACTGTATAAAGCTGCTGAATGCACACTGTGTACATACACTTTAGCAGAATAGATCCGTTCATGTTAATGGTATATTTCAGTGTTGCCAGGACGCCCAGGAATACACACCCATGTATAAATAACCACACTGGCTATTTATAGCCCGGGTGTAATTATCATTGTTGGCTCCAGACATCTGGGTGAAAATCACATCTGCATCTGTTTGCATCTAAGTAGCAACCAATGACAAGCATTTGCAATCCCTATTGTTTCAGAGCCCTGACTGGTTTTGCTGAGTATTGGATTTGTAAAGAAGTCGCTTTGTCACCCAAATGTAACTGGCTCCACTAGGACCATTCAGAATTATATGGCTCCCCTTTTTCAATGGCTACTGTCAAGGTACCCTTGAGCAAAGCACTTAGCCACCAATCGTTAACAGCAAAGTACTGCTCTGCAGGTAGCAATAAGAGACTTTAGCTGTTCTGAGCAGCTCCCGGGTGTGAATATGTGGACCTACACGACGTGTGCTGCTGGAAAAGAACACAGTGTTCAGTCAGCCTGCATAAAATCACCTATGGACAGCTTTAGAGACACAATGTATTTCCATGCATTTGAAATGTATGCCTATAAAATGGGGTTTGGGCTGCTAATGATCTGGAGTGTTCTGAACATGGTGACAGATTCACTCCTATGTATAGCCAAGTTTGGAGACACTAGGCTGACTTGTTTATGAAGCTTCCTGCAAAACATGTCGCTGTGATGAAAACCTGCTGCCATTCACAATGTGGAAATTAGATTATCTTGTGCAATTTAAAGGACGACAACTGCTTTATTAATCAGAATTCACATTACTGCTTTACATAATGGAATTTGCAGGATTACTTTTAGAGAAGCAAAAACTAAAACACCTTTTTGATGCAGTCTCAGCCTGTTTGCTAAGCACGTCATTAGTGTTTAAAGACGTAAGATTGGCCCATGAGGGGATGATGCTGGAGTTTTTGTAATTGCTTGAGATAACTTTGACTCACTTCAGGTCTACTTTATAGTTCCTACTGTACCTATTAAAGCTTTGAATCACATTGACATTTAAGCCCGGAAGCTCCTAATTCTTACCACCACCAGACTCAGTTATAATTATGCTACTATTATTATTCTGCACATTTAACTCTCATTACACTTTCTCTTTTTGTTCGCTTTACTACTTCTTTGCTTTAAGACTTCTTGGCAAGTCTTTTTCACTTTTCTCACACATTGCATGACAATAGATACGATGGCCTGTGTGAACGAACCAAAACACACACATTATCCCATCACCCTTATTCAGAAATAACAAGGGTGTCGTGACACAGCTATGTATACACTCATTTTTCACTCTCTAAAGGATGGGAAAGCTGTTGTTTATTAGACTTGGCAGAAATATTTACATCAGCACTCTGTTACAAACCATTTCCTCTTCCTATTCCTCTATTTCATCTTGTAGAATAATGATTTCTCTCCTGTAAAATAAATGTTATTCTGTCCTTAAGAGGACTTGTCAGCATGTAATGTGTGCATTAACACGCTCTTGCACCTGTCACTGTATTACTTAGTGTTTCTCAGTGGAAAGACACACAAACACACACACACAAACAAACAAACAGAGAGTGAATAAATACATCTTTAGTATCCCTCTCACTTATACTTCCTATTGCTTGTAACCATTTCTCTTGTAGATGTGCTTTTGCACTTGGCTTGGGCACTGCATGATCCTGGCATGCACTAGCGGGCATGTCACTCCACATACACACGTACCGTCTCTCACCCAGTTCTCCTCTCTCTCTCTCCAGTGTGCGCCCTGCATGTTCCTGGCATGCACAGGCGGAGGCGTCACTTCTGATTTGCTTAAGGAGCATGATCTTGTGTGCGCACATGTGCTGCTTTTTTATGCATGCATGTGCATTTGTGCATGGATTTGTCTCTGTGTCTTTGTGTTAGGTATTTGAGGCATTTAGGGATCCTGTGGGAACATTGTGTGTGTGTGTGTGTGCGTGTGTGTGTGTGTGTGTGTGTCTGTGTGTGTGTGTGGTTTGGATGGCCCAGTTTGTGCTTCTGGCCAAAACATGTGTATGAGAACATTGGGACATATGTTTGGCTCTAGCACAGCAGAAGACATTCATACAGCACTGAGCTGAGCTCAGTCTCTGTCTAAAGCATTGTATTTCATATTTAAAAAAAGAGAATAGGCAAAATAAGCAGTGTACTCCTCTAAATTGGTGTGTAGTACGCAATATACTGTATATGCAGTATCTACTTACACAAGTCCTTTTTAGACTTGTTTCGACTCTTTCATACTGATTCTGATTCTAGTAATGTATAAAAAGCAAATAATTACATTATTTTAAAATTACATTTCAGTTGAGAACATGAAGTCAGTTGACCCCTGCTAAGTCCTGCTGCTCACACCTAGACTGACCATTCATAGTGTAGCATCAGCCAGCTTGTTACCCAGAGAGACTGGAAGGAGAAATATGTTTCTTGCCTGTTCCAAACCCAAAATAAAACCATGAAGTGTAGGGTTAGTTTGCCAGCTAGGTAGCTAGCTACTGAAGGTATGGCCCACTGATACACATGCTGCTTCTCAGCCAACATTAGTGGTAAATGAGCTGAAAATGGGCCCTATATAGGATTGTCCAGGAGTTCTATAATGGCCCCAAGACAATTGCCCACATGGGTGGTTTTACCTAAGTGGACCCAAGATAAGATGCCCATTTTGGGCCCAAACCCACTTGGTACCCAGGTAGCCATAGCATAACCGGTGAAGGGCCCACTTGGGTAAACCCACCCATGTGGGCAGTTGGCATGGGGCCGATATGGCACCCATGGACAATACCATATAGGGCCCATTTTTCATCTCATTTACCAACCACATGGGGCCGACACACAAATGTTGAATGTGTTTTGCTTTCTAATGATTATGTGTCATGGCAGTGTGTGCAGATAAATGGTGTTTGGCTTCCCTTGGAGCTCGCTGCCCCCCAAGAAGGAGCTAAAGACAGGCCATCTCTACACACTGAAAGACGGCTGGATGAAGATCTGAAAACCTGAAGGGATTACCAGGTGATGTGGTGGTTCACTTTTACACTGTGAACTGAAGGTTAGGCTGTTCTTAGCTTTATCTCTTTAACCTGTTTTTGCTGCTGAGTGAGTTTGACATCTTGGATATATCTTTCAAACACATATCATAGGCCCCTCTGTCTGCTTTT
This sequence comes from Epinephelus moara, assembly GCF_006386435.1. Classification (NCBI taxonomy): domain Eukaryota; kingdom Metazoa; phylum Chordata; class Actinopteri; order Perciformes; family Serranidae; genus Epinephelus; species Epinephelus moara. The sequence goes on along the minus strand of NC_065509.1, from coordinate 9,767,932 downwards.
CTCTGAAATGAATTTTCATTTTTGCCACTGCAAATCACTGTAAAGGTGCAGTTAGTGACAGTGTGGGTTCCATTCTAGCTCCAACAGCTTGATGGACCATCAGCAGCTATCAACAACTGGGTGGGGCTTAGAAACAGTTTAATTAGCATGGAAGAATGCAGGATACTCTGTACTTGAAGTGTGTTTAAAACAGTGCATTTAAATGAGGTCTTGACACACACTTTTTGCTCAGTTAGTGGCATAGCTCTAGAGATGGGGGTAGGTTGGTCAATCCATCAGTTTGGTCCAGGCTGAAATATCATCAGCTTCTATTGGATCGATTGCAATGAACATAGTTCCCGGAGGATTAATCCTAATATCCAAAACACAGAAGTATCAAATGCTGTAGTGTTGCCAGCGTTATGTTTTCATTTTGTATTGTGATTTTAATGCATTTTTTTGTTCTGTAAAGCACTTTGAATTACTTTGTGTACGAATTGTGCTCTACAAATAAACTTGCCTTGCCTTGCCTAGGTCTGTCTCCTACCTGCACTCAGAGCATGCTCACTATTACAACATGCATACGTGGCAGAGTGGCGGGTATTATTTGCTTCGTACAATATCTTGCCAACAGCGCCAAGTGTGGCGAGGCAAGTGCCCAGAACTTGTGACTGCTAGTTATTTTATAGTATCATTGTATTATGTAGAATTAAAGGGCCAGTGTGTAATATTTGGCATGGTTTATTGTCAAATCTGAATCTGAATCTGAATATTCTACCCATTAATATGTGTANGTGAATGTGCTAGGAAAGGTAGTAACAGCACTGCTTCTACCTGGAGCTCGCATCAACGGATCCTGGGTTTGGTTGAAGGTGGCAGTGCTGTTTGGGCTGAGAAAGCCATGTGTAAGTAAGGTAAAGGAGGTTATTGGGTTGGTGTGGGGAGCAGTGAGACCTGGGACACCAGAGGTCACTGTCTAGCCTCCTGGAGGTGTCGTGGGACCAACTAGACGAAACACTGGTGAAAGGAGGTTCCCACCTGATGACCCCAAAGACATGTTAGTTATCACTGCTCGCTGGTCTGTATACTTAAGCCTTGCCATAATAGCTTATCATAGGGCTTAGGAGGTTATTCACTGAGTGCTGATCCCTTCTCTAGAGCACAAACTTCTTGTGTTTATTTGAATGAATGTTTAAGGAGAAAAAAGCAAAAACCAGAAGTAAGATAAGTACAAGAGTTACAAAACATGAACTAAAATGGTGGCAAAAGGCAGACTGTCACAGTAATATTACACCAGAAATGCAAAAGTACATCATGTAAAAGTTGTAGTGCACCTAAAGTAGGTGAATATTGTTGTCAGAGTCCTTTGTTTCAGCTCTCCTTCCTCCAGGAGTGGGAGGAGTTACACAGTTTGATGGCCACCGGTAGAAAATGTCTCCTGTGGTGCTCCTCAGTGGTACGGATGCTTTAAAAAGGTCATCAGTATTCACGAGTCATGTAAACTTCTCCAGTATAAGACAAAAGCTGTCCTTCTAACTGTACAAATGTCCCGGTGTAATCTGTGTGTGCACAGTAACACCTGGGAAGTGTCTGACACTGTGTGACTGCTTCAATCACAGAGATATCGTGGCTTCCTCCAGGAACAAACACCTTGAATTATTCAGCAAATTCTTACATTTAATGCCTCTAATGGCAGCTCTGTCCTCAATTCATCATTCCTGTTTGTTTTTCCGGTTGAGGAAATTCATATCCACTGTACTGATATTAAATGGCTAAGCGTATATGATTATCTTGACTCTTCCAGTTGGCTGGAGGGCTTTTAGTTCTGCGACTCCGCTCCCCATTCATCAGCTAATCACAGGCTGTAAATCTCAGCCGTTCATTCTAATATCAACTCCGTGCTCATGCAAAATAGAGAAGCAATGTCTGTGCTGCGTCTCTAATGCCCTTGGTCGTCACGTGTCTCTGATTTCATTTGATTAACACGAGAGCAAAAATGCACATTTACTACAATATGAGATTAATCTCCTATAAACACCAGTGTCATGCAAAAATATAAAACAGACATTGACATGTTTTTCTTTTTGTTCTAAATGTTATAAGGTTTGAGTACCAAAACCAGCTCTGTGGCTTCCCAGCATTGGGGCACTTTGCAGCGCTCCACTGTGTCCACTGCAGAGCGCCCCGAAGCCAGAAAGCCAGCCATGGAGTTCTGCTGCTGGCTTCCCAACTTCAGGGTGCCTCCAACTTCTCTCTGAACTCAAAGTTCTCACCCAGCTGCACTCTTAGGTACAGAAATTTAGGGCTGTAGTCTCCTGGTCGACTAGTCGATTATTTGGACGCTATGCTCTCGTCCGAACAAATTCTCATTAGTCGAATAATCGCCGTGTTACTTTCATAAGGAGAAAAGTGCTACATCAACAGCTTTCCAGGATTAATCCATTATTTCCTGCGGCGGGGGGACAGGCTAAGTTACCTGTGAAAATGNTCAACGGTTTTCAACCCATTTTACACAGTGGCCCTTTAAGTATACTCAACAATGCCACCTAGGGAAGTTTCACATGTGGGTAATGACTGGACCACTTAACTACTTCAAGACTTAACAACGTCACACAGGTTTGAGATCACTCAGCCAGAGACGTCATTCTGAAATGCAAATACATTTTATTACAATTTGTTCTCTCTTTTTTTAATGACAGGCAGGTAACACTCTGGGGTCTCACACACATTCCCGCAGTCAATGAAACAAAGAAAACAAGAAATAATCAACAATACAAACATGAGCAACTACCAACAACAGCCGTACTACTACTATTAATAATAATGATGATAATGCACCAAGAAGACAAAAGACATAAATCGTGCAAATAAATAAATCAAGGAAATGGACAAACTAACAAACTGGGAAGAAGACTCAACACAACCAAATGGCAACACAGGGAAAGAAAAAGACACAAAACACACACTGATCATATAACCACTGGGAAACCAGTTAACACTCCTGTTGTCCTTCACCACTCTGCTGAATCAAGCGTGGACAAAGCTGCAGGGCCAAACCAGTTGTTTTGTAAAACCTCTTCAAGACAGAACACATGGAGGCATACAGACATAGCCTGAGTGTCAGACTGAAGCTCCCAGAACCTTCAGTCTGACATTGCCTCCATTGAAGGCGATTTACAAGGGGGAGGGAATTTGATTTTTCCCTAACCAATCAGTGGAGATCAACAACTCACCCAGAATCTGACGTCATTAGTATCCATGCCTCGGGGGTGCCGAAATCAAGCGAGCATTGCCCGTTTAAAATGTCTCCGTCGTCGTGCACGCCCAGCTGCATCGCCGTTAAATCCAGTTTAGCAGCTTCCTTAATTTGGTCCTCCATTTACGCGAGTAGTGGCGAAATACCTCGATAGCATCGTTAATGTGGTCTGTAGGATCCGTAGTGGTCGCCATTGTTGCTATCCTCACCAGTTACCGGCGTACAGCTTGACATCAGCGTGGCGCTGATTGGCTAATCGCTAGATCCCCGGCGTTCATTGGTCCGTCCATCGTTTGGACGAGATAAATCGTAAATTCATTGAAGTATGCCAGACCAGAGATGCAAGCCTACTCAGTTGAGT
>NC_065509.1:9762545-9763836 GCF_006386435.1 Epinephelus moara | reverse complement strand
CATTGGTCCGTCCATCGTTTGGACGAGATAAATCACAAATTCACTGCAGTATGCCAGACCAGTAATGCAAGCCTACTCAGTTGAGTGGGCGGAGTCTATGGTCTGGAACCAGGCTAATACAGACATGTATAGACAAAAACCTCATAGAGACAAAGCCTCACTGAAACAAAGCAGCACTCTCACCAGGAAGTGGAGGCCAGGGCTATAAAACAGGCCACCACAGGCTGGCATAAACGTGCGAGAGATCTGAGACACAGCTTCCTAGACAACAGGCAGATGAGAGCCACCAGACCATGACTCGCTCACTCCATAGACAGCAAAGGTGAGTTAAGTGAAAGCTAGAAGCGGACAACATCACTCAGATCTGTCTGCCAGAAGACAATCCAGCCCAGCTTCCAATTGCTGGAAACCCCAACTGCCAAGAGACATGGTGTCAGCCACACCAATCTGTGAACCATGCCACCAACACAGAAATCAGGTAGACAAATGCACACCCAAACAACAATCACTCTGCTAGATATAGTGCTCAGTGGCGCTGTCCCCTGTAATCAGGCTACAGGTTTGTCATGGAATGCAGCCCAGTGCTAATTAACAGGTGGATAAACCCACTCTGCTACACATACATTAGCTGGCAAATGTTACACATGACACACACGGCTCCCCCGCCCACGTAACACAGAGGTTCCAAGGTGCCCTCTTACTGGAGATAGTTATTGACTCTGTCTCATTATGTGCACTTGATCTGTACATGAATGCTAAGGGTCTTGACATGCATGCTTGTGCATTAAGCTTACCTGTGTGAGAGGGTCTCATTTCTCTAATGAGCTAAAGCACATATACGTTGATGCTTCCTTTTCTCTCCCTCTCTCCAACAAATGACAGGTCTGTGTGAAAGCTGCTTTAAAAACATTGCATGTGTGTAATTGGGGGGGGGGGGGGGGGGGGGGCAGGTATGGGGTGCCGTTTGTAAAGTGGCTCATGCTGAAAATAACATCAACATTTTGCCACATTTAGCTTCAAACAATATTTAAAAAAGTATTGTGAATTTTTTAACGTCACCTTTTACAACATTTACGGCAATATTTGTTAACTTAGAAATATATTAAATAGTTAAATCTAAATATTAAATGTGGCACCTAAATGTTAAATGTTAAATCTAAATATTAAATGTAAATCTAAATCTAAATCCTAAATCTAAATATTAAATGTGGCACCTAAATGTTAAATGTTAAATCTAAATATTAAATATAAATATAAATATAAATATAAATATAAATATAAATATAAATGT
>NC_065509.1:9753350-9761525 GCF_006386435.1 Epinephelus moara | reverse complement strand
ATTTAGTATTTAGATTTAATATTTAGATTTAACATTTAACATTTAGGTGCCACATTTAATATTTAGATTTAACTATTTAATATATTTCTAAGTTAACAAATATTGCTGTAAATGTGGTAAAAGGTAACGTTAAAAAATTCACAATACTTTTTTAAACATTGTTTGAAGCTAAATGTGGCAAAAATGTTGATGTTATTTTCAGCGTGAGACACTTTACAAACGGCACCCCATAGGCAGGTTCTACTTGCAGTAGTCTCAGTGGTATTAATGGCAATAATGCAGGAATCACCACTAAGATCTAGCACTAAGATGATTTAAGGGGCAGTTCACCCCAAAATCAGTGTGAGATTCCAAGTATTGAAGATATCGGCTGTAGAGATGTCTGCCTTCTCTCCAATATAATGGAACTGGATGGCACTCAGCTTGTGGTGCTCAAAGCAACAAAATAAACATTTGTAAACTCAACAGCAATGTCGTTGCTGTTGAGAAATTTTCTTGGCCTCTCAAGGAATACTCACTCAAAAGACTGACAACTCTAACCTTAACCATCTTTAATCCAAACCTAAACAGAACTGCTGGAGTTGCTTGACCTTGTAGCAGTGTGGAGTCATTGAGTTACATGGGGCAAACCATGTATTCCAGGACAGAGGAACAGAACATAAATGAGATCAGTTTAGGTATGATGCCACAATATACATTTACTAGCAGGCTTACATTGTATTAGTAATGAAGTATTAGTATTTTGTGGGCAAAAACACAGCATGTGACATTTTGTTCACCAATCAATTAATCAATGATTTACTTGTTACATGGAATTGTACAAGGCACAACATCCATGAAATGTAATCCCATCAGCTCCTTCACCTTGTGCACTGTAATTTAGTCTTTTTTGTGTGTCTTTTGACATTGGTGACTGCTGCTTTATAATTGTACATGTTTCCAGATGGTTGCCACATGGCTTCTGGTTGTGGAATGGTTTAACTGTAATTTTGGGTGGAGTTGCTTGTGTTGTTTTACATGAATTCAAATAAATTAAATTAAATCCACCACAGTCTCAGTAAATTCATTGATGTCATCAGTAACGTTAATGGTGGTGTCCTAGAATGTACTCCTGACTCCATCTGGCTCCATCTTCCGTCCAAACATCCTGACCCAAACAAGATGGCTGCGTGGACACTCCTCCTAAATATGGGCAACGCTGCTTTGTAGCCACCTCAGCATGGGGCATAGCCGTCAACTAGAGCAGAATTGGGACAGCACCTCATAATCCCACTGTTACAATAGTCCTTATTCACTGTAACACACACGCCTCCCCTCCTTCTCTTGCCAGATTCCTCCGTTATATCTGTGACAGGATTTTGGACCCAAAAGCAACACCAGGGACAGGTGGAACAGTTTATACTGAGCTTTAAGCAGCAGCAATGAGGTGTGGAATCGGCCACCCACACACAAAGGTGGAATGTGCAGCCACACAGCGAAGCAATCCACAGGTGACTGAACTGGTAAACTCACATTGGAAAACTGGGTGACGGTCTATCCAGACAGTTGCAGGAAACAGGCGAACAGGGACCAGGGAGGCAGAGGCAGAGCTTGTGGTCAAGAACAGAAGGCAGAGTGGTTTACCGGGGAGCAGACGAAGTAGGAGAGTCAGGAACGTGCAGGGTCAAAGTCATTTATAAGGTGCTGTATTCATTGTAGACTATTTACTTTTAATAGGTCTCACTTAGTTTTTACATGCCTATTTGTACATTATGTGTGCTTAAAATAATATTTACAATACAGAAGCACCATGAGAAGTTGCATCACATTACAACAAGGTGGGGCCCCAAACCAAATCCTGCTTCGGACCCCCAAAAGTCTAGGGCCAGCCCTGATGTTTACTGAAGTTTATTTTTGAAAACCTTGAGTGACTCGCAGTGCCATGTACTATATTGGCAACAGACCACACTTCTGATCCTTGAATTTGGTCAAAAATGAAACAGGTGAAACCAACAGATGTTAATTTATTGTAAAATGTTTGACTGCATTACAAGATTTAGTGAGGGGTCACACTTTATGTGTGAGCCGCAGTGTTGCCACAATAATTCAACACTTTTTCTAGCCCATGTGTGTTTAGCTAATGCTTATTGTTTTAAGCACACAGTGATGTCTCATGTGGTGCACAGGATAGATAGAATAAGACTGTTTTAATAGAGGTATGAGTGTGATGTCTCTCATCTCACTCACGCTTCACTGTTTGCCTCATCAGTGTCAAACTGTTTGGTGTCAGCGTCAAATGACTTAAGAGGAGAATGGATCATGTTTTATGGTTCTTATTACCATGTGAGGCTCTAACAGCTCCGAATATGGTGACTGCAGCAAACTTACTAAATTGCAAGGCTTTCATGTTAAGCCGAGGTTGACAATAACAAAATCTGCCCCACTGTTATCCAAATCTGGTACCTGACTTTTAATCCCCAAATAACCTCCGGATATCTTTTCAGAACAGCCTCCAAAGCAGTTAGATTTTTTTTTTCTTCTACTATGATGTAATGTCATTTTGTGAAATTTTTGTGCTCATTTGCGTGGATGTTGAACTTGGCCGTCTCCTGCACAGTACCATCTGTCAAATGCTCGCTGGTATACCTTTGCAGTGATTTGCAGTGGCAGAAATTTCTTTATGCTGTCAGAGGGGCTCTGCACAGTTACCTATTGCTTTTTGAACTGTACGGCTGGTGGATTTCCAAGTCATTTTCTCACTTTTGCCTCTTTGAATGACTGTCAGGTCAAACAACAATTCATCTGGCCCATTGCTTTCTGGAGGGACACCAAACTGCTAATGTGACTGGCTGTGCCCCAAAGGTGCTGAAGGGCATGTGGCCAATCACTGACCTTTTAGTTAATATGGATCCACCCACATTTGGCTACTTGCACTTATATTGCATGCACACACAGACACAGGCTCACACGGAATAACTCCCTCTCTGTTACTACCATCACATACACATGCACACACACACTTGGCTGGCTCCCTGAGATCTATTTAACACATTCTAAGTGGGCAAGACTTGGCACAGTTTAAGGGAGAATAGATAGAGACTGGAGGAGAGGAGCTGGAGCCAAAATGACCCCTGGATGCACAGAACATCTGGGGTACAGCTCACTGATTAGCCACACTAACAGTGCTAATGACTGTGAACATTAGGAAGTGATCAGGGTGTGTTCTCTGTAAAAAAAGCTGAATGTCTATGACGGCTGATGCAGGAGAGAGTGACTGGCACAAACACTGTTATTACCATTACGATGTAATTCTAAAGCTGCTGTTACCACAGGTTGTTTTATTGTACATTCAATCACTAAGCATTAAAAACATTTGAAGGTGCTTATGATAGGAGTGCAAAATAGGATTTGCAAAAGAAGGGCATCATGTTGTACCCGTACCACCAGAGAGGAAATATAAAAGTAAGAGGAACCATTATATTACATTATTTAGCTACTGCAGCCACTAATGACACTCATGCCTAACAGAATGTAACTTTTTCTCTCTCAGACTCTGTGTGTCAGTGAGCAGGTCCATTTTAACCTGTTAATTAACATTAACTTTCTCACAACAGGTGCAGGTGGCAGGGCATAACCAAGGGCCCATTTACACTTTAATTGCACTTAAATCTTAACTGGATTTTATCTGGATACAAGACTCTTCACTTGCACTTAATCACGTACACTCCTTGGCTACAGTATTAGGTATACAATTTACTCCAGTCCAGTACAACACACCTGCTACAAATCCTTCATTTAAAAAGATTATAATGTTCACTTTTTGTTGGGGTCATACTGTTGTTGTATTGGACTGCATTATATAAAAAAACAAAGGCAAGACAAGGCAAGGGAAATTTATTTATAAAACACATTTCATACCAAAAGCAACCCAAAGTGCTTTACAGATTACACAGGTTAAAGCACAAGAAACAAATCATAAAAACAAGCAATCAAAAGCACATAGAGTAGAAACAGAGGAAAACTGGCAAAAGCACTCAGAGTAAGACAATTTAAAAAAACAATAGGACAAAGCACATAAAATGAAAAACAATAAAACCCACAAATAAAAAAATGATTTAAAAGAGAATGAATTGAAAGCAATGGTGAAATGATAGGTCTTCAGCTTGGATTTTAAAGTGGTCAACACTGTCTTAAGTCATAGCTCTTCCATTAATTTGTTCAAAGTTTGAGCAGCATAGAAGCTAAAAGCAGCTCCGCCGTGCTTAGTTTTTACTGTGGGAATAACCAGTCAACATATTCTCATAAAGCAGTTCATATTATATCCTACAAAAAATACATGCACATATGATATCTTACGAATTAGTGCCCCACAAATGTTGTTACGTCCTCAGTGCAGAGTTACGTAATTAATGTAAAGTTATGGAGGTTGGGTTGAGGCAAGTAAAGTCACTGAGGGTAGGCTCATGAAATGAAACATGGTGAGGACCTTCCTTAAAATCAATTTACTCAAAGTTCATACGGTTCCCAACACATGACTCCAGGGGAAAGTCCTGGGGACCCATCCACCACCCCATCCTGCCTCCTTTCGAGACTGTTCAGGTCCACTTCCATGTTTACTCCCTTCAGTGCATTGGTCATGTGATCACAGCCTTTCAATATACATGGGATGTATATGAATTTGGGTGCATTTCTTTTCGTAGGAAAACAGACCAACAGTTTGTGAGAACAGCCTGAACCAGTAATCCGTAACCAACAGCCCTGAGAGGTCTGCGAGGGTCATACTGGGTCAGGAGATCTGACAAGTATCTTGGACCTTCAGTGATTTATGGACAAGCAATAGAATTTTAAAGTTGATTCTGTAAGAAACTGGTAGCAAATGTAGTGATCTGAGAAACAAGGACAGGAAAAGTAGGAGTGCCAGTGGTCGTGGGGTCGTTGGGGGCAGGGGTAAGTATGTGTGTGTTCCAAGCTTAAGTTGCTCTTTGATATGGGCAAACACATTAGCTATCACTTAAAAAGGATAAGATTCTCTTGGTATAATTTTGGTGTATCTTGTCAAACCTGACACAGAATCCACCAAAACTAAAGTTGTGTGGATTTCACACTCTGGTACTTACTCATCTCAAAAGGTCTGCCCTGTGCAGTAGCATTAGAAACTTGAGAAAGTCTTTAAGATCAGAGAATTTTGCAAAACTCTCCACAATCACCCACCAATGGGTGAACTTTTGAACTCCACTTTAAAAATATTCACTGCTGCGGTCATCTTAGTAGGTCTTTACGCCTTTCAATTTAACGTGCTGAAACCTGCAGACGCCCCGCAATAGATTTAAGTTCAAAAGTTGAGAACAGCATCATATTGGGTTGCTGTATCTCACATAATAGACAGTCGACCTTCTGCCCACGCAGTAAAACACAGGAGAGAAGAGGAGGGGTATGCAGGAGACACAGAGGCTCGGGAGGCAGAGGTGGCAACATAAGTTCACATCACATTTCATGGGGGGAGGGGCATAAGATGGGTGATATCCTCACTCTGTTTTGAATAGCACAGCAGGGGTCAGAGCACCCCATTTTGAGTACTGACGTGTCTCCCCTACAGATATGGAGAACGAGAGAGAGAGAGAGAGGAAAACAGAGCAAATGAAAGATATGGAGTGGACGGGAAAGGTAGAGGGTGAGAGAGAAATTGAGAGGGTACAGTGGGAGAGAGCTGGACAGAGGGCACAGACTGAGAGAGCGATAATAGAGAGGGGGACAGAGTGATGAGAGAGGAGATAGGCAGGGTACAGTGACAGAGAAGTAGCAAGGGCAAGTACAGTGTGCAGCACAAAAGGTTGCGTGGGGACAGATGGCTTTAGGAGGAGGCAGTCTTTGCAAACTTTCCAACTGGTTTCCCCCCCTGCAGAAGATGTGCTGTGTAATGCTGATTTGTCCTCTCACTGTTTGGTTTTACATCAGAGGCCAGGGACAAAAGGAGAGCATGCTTTATGGTGTTCCTGCTGTCAAATCTGTCAGTAAGTATTCAGTAATAAGTCAGTCCCTTTGTTACTTGGATTTTGGTCAAATAGTCTTAAAGTTGGTTAGACAGCATTTGATTTAGTTAGGCAACTGGTCAGTCAGGGAACAGTCATATTAATGAATGACAGACATGAATAATGACACTAATTATAAACTCTAAACCCAAGGTTTAAACTTTTGACCCATTTGGCCTGCCTGAGAGACAAGACTTGACTTTGTAGCCTAAAGCTAATTACCTCAGACAAGAGTGTAGGCTTATTTTAAACACTGGGAGACACATGAATCGGTGGGTTAGGGGGTCCTCTGCCAGAAAATTTTAAGAGTTAAACATTTAATGTGCTGCATTCCGGTGAATTTCTATACACCACTTTACACCAATTTGCTTCAATGTATGGTATAAATGTCTAATTTTGTCAAAATAAAGTTCTCTGCTACTTTCATGTATTTCAATAGGGTAGGACAAATGCTCATATTCTAAATATTAAGGGGGGGGGGGCGTGTCCCCTATGTCCCCCTTGAAATCTACACCTATGACTTGAGGCTCCATTCCATCCATAGGAACACAATACTGGCTTATCATGTGTTGACACGTTCTCCTTTAATTTAACATTGTTCTGTGGATGATAATGTGAGACAGAACATCTGTTGGTTGACTAGAGTGCGCAATTGGTATTAGGCCTCTTCCACTACAGGAAGTTAATGACCTGTGCATTGTAGAAAATAGCACACGTTCTGCTTTTGGTTCCACTCTCTACCTGCTTTGGGGGCGAGTTCCTGAACCTACATTCGGCATTGCTCAGGAGGTGGGACTAAATCCAAGGTTCAGTTACTCTTGGGAGAATGGGAGGCTACAGGTGGTGTTCAACCTGGCAAACATGACAATTAATAATGGAGGATGTGTGTTTAGATAAGCTTTGTACAACAATTTTGTATTAATCAGGGCCTTCACTCTGGGGTCTTGAGCAAAGACTGTACAAATACATAATGAATGCAACTACCATGACATCACCCACTGGTTTGTGGACCCCTGTTTTGAAGCCTTGAGTTCGGCATTTCAGCCGACGCCATCATGTATGTTTTGGAGCCAGAAGTGACCATATTTGAGCGAGAGGCTGGCACTGTTGAGGAGTGAGGGGTAGATCTGACTGAGAAGCCAGGGACTATTATGGCAGAGAGCCTGTCACTCAAAATGGCCTGCCCTTAGTTATGTGTAACTTTAAGCCTTAATAAAATGTAAATGGGTGAGTTATCTAAAAAAAAAAAATACCCCCTGTACAGTTGTCATTAAGGTGGAAGTTGGCCACAGCTCAGTGGCCTAGCGGTAGAGTGTCCGCCCTGAGACTGGGAGGTCGTGGGTTCGATCCCCGGCCGGGTCATACCAAAGAATATAAAAATGGGACCCATTGCCTCCTGCTTGGCACTCAGCATCAGGGGTTGGAATTGGAGGGTTACATCACCACATGATTCCCGAGCGCGGCACCGCTGCTGCTCACCGCTCCCTCAGGAGATGGGTCAAATGCGGAGAACAAATTTCACACACTCAGGTGTGTGACAATCAGTGGGACTTTAACTTTAACTTTAAAGCCGAACTTGCAGGTTGGAGACCATGGTGAATAAATGTGTAGGAAAATGATGTAGAAACTCAATTAAAACAAAAAACAAAAACATAAACACACTACAGCGACTTTTGGGGTCGTTTTTGTGAGAGAATTTTGCTTCCACATCTAAAAACCCACTAACCAGAAGTGACGTAGCGTAAGGGAGTCCGGCCGAGTTCGATTCAGTGTAACATTAATAAACATGGATCCCAGTACTAGTTTTGAGACTGAAGAGGTTGAAAATGTACATTCATATGCATATGACGGCCCACGGGCTTATAATTATGAGCCTGCTAGGCGTCCAAGAGACCAGGAACAGATCAGGGTTTGCAGAAAAAACGGCCACAGGAGAGAAATAGAGCTGTGGTGTGAGGAGAACCAGTGGAGAACTGGGCAGGTGTCTTGGTGAGCAACCAGCGTTAGCTAACGACAGCTAACGATGTGTTCACATCACAACATTAAGTTTGCCATCACGTATTAGGTTATAACAAAGCTACCAATAGTTCTGCCAGTATTAGATAACTAATGCTACTTACCCATAACAGAAACTAATGCGCAAATATCAGCTTGTATCAGACGTATC
>NC_065509.1:9701872-9753261 GCF_006386435.1 Epinephelus moara | reverse complement strand
GCAAGCACACTTAAACAAGTGTACAGATACTATTTCTATTACACAACAAGAGAAATAAAAGTACTTTTAGTTTAAAAAAAAAGAAGCTAAAAATAGCCTTTGATTGTTAAAATCAAATGGTATAAATAAAGATGTTTTTATTTTGCATCATTTCATGCACATTCCCCCACTAGACGTGTCTAGTATCTTTGGAAACTTTTGGATCTCCACTTGAATGCAAAATAAAAGTTCTGTGGTTTTGGACAATGTTTGGTTGCACAGCATGAGTTTGAAATGGTAAAGAGTTACAGCTAAACCATATGGTTTGTGAATAACACACAAAAAGATCTGAACATCCAGTCCAACAAAATGCACAGACATGCTGACAAATCACCACACAAACCCCAAATCCACTCATCCATATTAAATCACAATGCAATTTTCTTTTCAGGGATTTGTGTTTGTGCAAGTTATCTTCTCATCTTGCAGCGTGTGATCTGTTGGCTCTCAACTCTTTTTAAGTGTCAAAATAAATCAGCCACTCGTGGACTTGCTCGCATATTTGTAGCCATATTTAGATTTATTTCTGCTCATGTCTGCATTAGCTCTCCTAACCCTCTCATGTAGGAAAGTTGATGATTCAGAGATAGTTCCCCCTGCACCACTTACAGCTAAAAGCACACGCTAGAAAAAATGAGCAGACTTTTGAAAATGTTTTTAACTTGCAACATCATCCACAATTACTAAGCTTGGGTAGCATGGGTGTAGAAATTGGGGGGGACGCAGGGGACACGTCCCCTTAATATTTAGAGCATGTCAATTTGTCTGTTCTCACACTTACATTAAAGTAGCAGCAGGCTTTTATTTTTGACAAAATTAATGACATTTACACCATAAACTGATGCAGAGAATGCACAAATTGGTGTGTTAAAATTTATCAGAATGCAGGATCCCCAAACCAGCTGTTTCATGTGGGTCCCCCAGGGTTGACATTAAATCTATGCCCTTGTTTGCAAGTCAGATGATCTTGCAATCTGGTCTCTAAACTGGATAAACATATCCCATTGGACATCCAGTACGTTGAACCTAAGGTATGTTTTGGATAAAAAAAAACTGCATTATGTGCAACGTTCTTTTGTGCACTGTACTGTATTGCAAATTGCATCTGAGGTGGCTTTTATTTGGACTTTCACATCTACAGTTGGGCTAAGTTATTTTTGTGTTCAACTCATGAAGCTTTTTTTTCTGATTTTTGGCAGGTTGTTTCCAAGGAGCAAACTCTGGGGCTGAAAAAGTGAAGCTAAAAAAACTGCAGTTCCTCAAATGGCCACAAAAGGCTGGCTCCAAGAGGAAGTCAATCGCCATCAACATCGCATGTTAAAGTGCCCAACCTTACAGCAGCAATAAACATATTTACAGAGTGGTACAAAAATGTGTTTTGGTCTCTGTAGCTACATTCAACATTAATTCAACTGTACGAGAAATGAATTTTATATAAGTCACCCCTTTACATTTCATTAAGACATAAAGTCATGCATATTTGATGGCAGGGTATCTTGGGTGACAGGCTGTCTGTGAGGTGTTGCTACAGTGTGAGTCAGATCCACCCCTCGCTCCTCAACAGGTCCACCCTCCGGATCAAATATGGTCACTCCTGGCAACAAAAAAAACCCAAGATGGCAATGGCCGAAATGCAAAATGTGTTTCCACAAGCCAATGGGTAACGTCACAATAGCTATACCAATTATCTTATACAGTCTGTGGTTGTTTCATGAAGGATCAAATGAGTCAGTTTTAGAATCATGTGATGATGTCTAAATTCCCCCAGACCACATGAGGTCTCCCTGCTGGTGCAACAGACCAACACATCAAGACATACAGTGTAGTGCTCAATTTAAACATCCTAGAAATAAAGTTGCTAGCTTTAAATGTAGGGTGAAATAGCTTGCTATGGTTTGTTACTTTTTGCAGTGTGTGAACCTTGTTCTACTGAATAGTCAAGTACAGAAATCCACTTACCCATCAACTGGAGTTTAAATACGTAGTCAGCATCTTCAGGTACACCTCTTTCTCTCATACACGCACACACACCCAATCCACTTCCTCTCTGACACTCTCACTCCCTGTCTCTCTCCCCACATCTCTCTCCATCTCTCTTCCCACCTCAGCTCACTTTGAACCCCTCCAACTCTATCGTTCTCCCTCACCCTCCCTCCCTTCCTCTCTACCGAGCTGTGGTTTTCCTTTTCATTGCTAGCTCAGCTGTCCAGCAGGGTGACTTGCTGTTTTAGCTATTGGCTCACTTTGCCTCGTCATCCATTTTCTAGTTTTCCTCCCTTTCATATTTATTAAGCCTCCCGACTGACCTCAAGCGTGCCTTTAAAAGCAGAGCGGACTGGCGAGGTGAGAGATCACTGCGTGTCGACTTTATAGCTTACCACAGGGAGGCAGAGAAGAAAAAGAACTGGAGGAGATGCATTTGATAGAGTTTAGGGCATATTTTATCACAAAAGAGTAAAGTGATTTGACTCACATTTGTACATTAACACCAAGCATGTATCATTCTGCTTGTTGAGCTGCTCAATGACATAACACCTTAAAGATAACTCCATTGTTTTACCCACCAATACCTTTATCCACAGTCAGAGGATGCTGTGGTAGTTAAGTTCTTGCATTTTTTTTTAACATCAAGAACATCAGAATTGTGAGCTGATCACACATGAACAAGCTGGTTCAATGCCAATTGCAATCAGTAAATCCCAAACCTGACAATACCTATGGCTGCATATGGAGACCCTGTGATCAACTGATGGCAAAGTACCAGTAGCCTATTGTAAGTTGTGTATTTGCATCAAAGTCATCAAAATCATACAAATGAATGGGTAGGTTAAGTGTGTATCACCAACAGTATAAATCCTGAAAGTGTAAGAGAGTGCTGTATGGATGTTATGTTGGATAAAGTCAACAAAAGCCACAAATTTGAAGTGGAGAAGAAATCCAAAGGAACTGACTGTTAACACTGACACAGAGGTCTTTTGTAACATATTTCAAGTCAAGGAGCCCTTAGCTGAAAGACAGACTGAGCAGGGGCCCCATACTACAATTGTAGAACATTGAGTTGCACTTGAGAAAAGTCTCTGAGTATTTTTGGGTCTTCTCTTGTTTCTGCTTGCCTGTAGCTCATAAGCTAGCAGCAGTTGTAGCATGGTGCAATAGCCCCTCCCTCTGCACTTAAGTTGGTGATTTCTGAGGTGGATGGTGTGGCAGAGTCTCTTGCTCAAAAAGTAACAAAACAATCCATTGTGGCCCACAAGAAAGTCTGTACACTTGGATCAGTATTACAGCCAATTGGCCAATATGTTTCAATAACTGTTTGCAAACTAGGTCTCCTTGTTGTTAAGGATAGGGGCCGCACAGTGATTTAGCATTAGCTAGCGCACACATGATTGCATGAGGATTTATGGGTAACAGTTGGCCTAACATTAATGTTGTGTACATGTACTGTCCATCATGAATAGACCGATTTATCTTTGCCAATATGTTGGATTCATGTTAATGTGTATTTTTAGACTTATCTTAATTTCTACTTAACTTATCAAACAATAATTTGGCAGCCCCCCAGCAGTAATTCTGAGGGCCCCCTAGGGGTCGCACACCCCATGGTGAAGACCCAGGCCCTAAGATATAAAACCAGCAAAAGTTTCTAGTAAAATAAGTTAATTTCAATGGAATCGTCACAGTCAGTGTCAAAGTAAAATGGTGATTTGTGGTTTTGTGGTTTCACTTTGATTAACTTTGACACACAAATTTGCATCATTGACCAATGAATAGCAAACCATCTAGACAATGCTGGCATTTGAGGGACCAGAGAGCTGGAAAGCCCAAAAGAGAAGCTACTCTTGCTCATTACCATTGCTGCATCTTTTACTTTTATTTGACCCTGCTTTGCCAGAGGATACTTTTATTTGACCCTGNAAAAATTTAACCTGCAAGTTGCACTTTAACAGAGACCAAAACCATTTTTGTACCAGGCTGTTTATTTCTGCTGTAAAGTTGGGCATTTTAACATGGGAGTCTATGGGGATTGACTGGCTTCTGGAGCCAGCCTCGAGTGGTCATTCAGAGAACTGCAGGTTTTTTTTTTGGCACTTCTGCACTGGCTTCAATTTTCAGCCCAGAAGGTTGCCGCTTGGTCTTGAGACTCTGCTGGCTTTTTTTTTTTTTTGTTTACCTGTTGGCGGTTGCTTAGTAACTTCATCCTTTACAAAGCCTACTGCAGTGTGTCCATGTTAACTCTTCCATATTACACAAACTCAGTGAAAAAGTTGAGGTTTCATAGTGCTGTGCTGGGGCCAGAAACTGAAGAGACAATCCTACACAATCCCAAAACAAAAGCTCAATGTCTTGTTTTGCCTGTGACTCACACAAATCTACGCCGTTTGTGCAGGTGTAGGCGGTAAAATGATGCACCTGGCAGCACATCCATCTTGCCAAGAGTCCGCATCCATTACGCCTTCAGTATTGCCAAAACAAGATCAGTTTACTAGCTAGGTAACAACATTTATTGGTTTGCCGCTTAGACACAAAGAGGCAAGACAGTGCACCTGCGCAAGCTTGGAGAATGTATGACTCACAACAATTTTTACTTTGAACATAAAATTAAGGTTATAGCAATATATGGTGAACAGTGTGGCTAATCAACATCGTCAGGGAATGTCTCAGAAAAATATGAAATATGAAAATGCCCAAATATACTGGAGTGGGGCTTTAGTGTCATTTCCTCGCAACATTTGAGTAGTGTCGTAGTGTATTTTCAAAATCACACTATATCACTACAGACTCCAAAAATGATTGTTCTGTATCCAGGCTTCAGTTCTGCAGCAGATTTACCGGCACCACCCCAGGTAGGCTGTCCCAAAAGAAAGAGCTTGTCAGCAGGGTGGGAGCTGATCTGGTTCCACTCTGGTTCACTCTCTGCTCCATTCTGTCGTCCTCCTACCGTACGTTGGACCTCTGCATTAATTGATGATACTGACATTAACAGGTTGTAAATGTGAAAGAAAATCAATATCAGTGCCTGTTACTCCAGCGTTGTTTGTCTCTGAACTGTAGTCTGCTTCAACAGTGCATGAAAATGAGGATGCCCCATTGTCACCATTTCAATCACATAAACGTTCTGGTTTGCAAAACACAGTGGAAACACAAAGCCTTACGGATAGTTAAAGGGTCAGTTTATGGGTTCCTGTAGTGGAAAAGACTATGAGGTTCTCATCCTGTCGGTCATTTAGTCGGCCACCACATAGTTACACTGTATTATCACTCTTTGACTTAGTCATTTGCCTGAGTACCGGTATTTAGTAAAATTTCCTAAGCAATGATTGGTCCTGGAATATTCCAAGGAGCCCATCTAGGAACTCAGGAAATCTGCATTTCAAAAACCAACTTCCAGTTTTGGTTCCTGGGTCACAATTCCTGCCCTCCGCAGCCTCCTTACTCAGGTTCTATGATTAGAAAAACTGGTGTTGGTTCAACTCTGCGACAATTATTGATTTGCACAGACAGATACAATCCATTCTTAAAATGAATAAACCAACACCATTTTGACGGATATTCCCTTAAGTGCACAATAAAAAAACATGATTTATGAAAATTAATAAATGCTGAGATATCTCATCAAAACAACCCAACACCAGTTTGATTGATATTCCTTGAGTGTGTGCACTCACAAAAATATGATGATTTAAGAAAATAAATAAAAACTGAGAGATCCTCATACAAACTGCAAACATCACTGGCTTGCTAGAAGCAGCATTGGGACTTGGGACAAGAATTTCTTATGTTATTGATGTTGAAACAAATTTAATGAAAAGAGACCAACAGAAGAACCAACTATTATTTTACTTTTCAATCCAGTATCAGTCTTATTTAGTTCACCCTCTGACTAAACTTAAGTCAAAATCATATCAACTTCAACTTCCTGTTCTTCCTCAGATGTAATGAAGGCACACACAGGAATGTGTAAAAGGAACATTTTTAAAAAAAAATCTGATTTAGTTAATGACTTTAATTGATGTGTCGCCTTATTTCCTGAAAGTATTTGGTTGAAAAGAATCACCAGCAAGCAGTCAGTCAAACATCTCCATTAGTATTCAAAAAAGCAGGCAGCCAGATACGCAGTTGGTCACTCAGTGAGCCTGTCAGTTTGTAATCAGCCTCTTCCTGATGCTGATGGGATTTAAGCATCCAGAGTTCAGTCTTATCTTTGGCATCGGCAGCCTCTCCTGTGGGTCCAGTCCTGTACTGTTGCCACACCGACCCCCTCCCCTGCCGCTTAACTGACTTTATCTCATCTCTCTGTGTTGACATCAGCAGTCTGTCCTGTCCTCCCTGCTTCTCTCTGACTCCATTTAAAAACCCTCTTCAGCGCTAAAACCCATTACTGCACTATCAAAACACACTGGCATGCAGATACAGCCACACACAGGCAGATCAACACACACACTCTGATGCAAGAATGTGTGGACACACAACCATGCACAAATGCAGTGATACCTCATATAAAGTAGTCAAGATAAACTTGGTTTCAAACATACAAGTTTTGATATACTTGAAATGAACATGTGGCTCTACATAGTTTGATGACAGTTTTCCCTCTTCCCCCCACCTTCCTCTCCTTCCTTCCCTCCATCCCTTTTACTTCCTGTCTCTCTCTTTGCCCTTGTCATCACACAGGCAGTAAGTGTTGTGCATGAGTGTGAGTGTGGGTCCAGATAGGAGGTTATTCCGAGATGCCAGAGTAGCGAAAGATAATGATCTCAGTCAATCTAATAGAGCTGAAGGGTCCCACACACACACACTAAGACACACACGCACACAAGCGCACACACACTTTCTCTAAACTACTTTAATCCGTTTAGGGAGCATGCTCTGTATTTGAGGGACAGAGGAGTACAATAGGATAGGATTTAGGAAATACCCTTATCTCATTGTGTGTGTCCTTGTGTCTTTACAGTAACCCTGTCTCTGTTCTGACTTGCCTGTCTTGCATGGTTGATTTCATCAAACCTGATAGCCCACATAGATCAACAGATCTTACTCATGTCCCTCTGCTGTATGAGTTGTTTCACAGCGATGCTTCCATCTCAGTGGTCTCTGCATGGCTATGGATTTCTCTAGTATAAGATGCACAATACCTCTTTTTTTTGGCGAAGGACCTGTAGGGCAAACACATTACTTTTTAGCTCTTCCTCTTTAAGAGAGAAGCTTAAAGTAATAACAGGCAGCTTCTTCTGCTTCTCTCTATCGCTGCTTGATACCATACAATAGTGATTTAACCTTTATCCACTTCATGAAAGCTGTGTTTGCTGTTCTAGACACACGTGAGACAGTTCATCTTCCCTAGAAAATCCTCTGCTGAACAGTAAGTGATTTATTTTACCTTACAGGGGCAATAACAGTGGCCTGTTTGGAAGAAATATAATACAGCAGGAAAAATATAAGAAGTTTGAGTACAGTGTATAGATGCTTTCATTATCACAGCATGTTGGGCACGTGCCTAAAATAGCAAATGCCTTAAAGCAGTGACCATGTAGGCTGTCACAGGTGCCACCACTATCAAGAAAAACAATGCATGCTATTACAATAAAAAAGGTGGGTTAGATAGAGAGGTAAGTTAAAGGTGAGAGTGACAGGATTTACTTGAGCTGACCCTCATGCAGATACAAGGCACAATGCTGGCTGGGTTAAAAGGTGCTTTAGTGATTATTAAGTAGGAGAGAAAAGATCGGTAGCTCAGCGGGCAGTGGAGGCAGGTGGACTATAGAGATTTGGAAGTGCTGGCTGACAAAGAGGAGGACTAAGGGAAACAGATGAGGCCTGGCTGTGGTCTGAAGAACACTGGCTGAGGGTGGGCCAAAGAATGTAGAGGGTGGCAGTGGAGACTGAATACAGGGAGGAATCTGAAGACTGGTACTGGACAGAAGCAGGTTACAGGTAAGTAATCGGGCAGGTATTTCAGAAAGTCTTGATGACACATTGGGAGCATGTACGAGGAGTTAGGACAATGCCAGGCTCCTGGGGCTGAGGCAACCCAGGGACACTCCAGGTATACTCTAGCTGAGTAGGGTGCTGCTATTCGAAGTTGGAATTAAAGGTAGCACCCAAGACATCCTGTTATGGATCCAGTCTCTTGCTACTGGATGCTAGCTCTTACGGTTAATCACATAGCAGAGGCTGCTAACCTTTGCAGCAGAAAACAAAGAAACACTTAATTGTGTTAGTGGCTCATCAAGGCAGGAAGGTGGAGTGGGACTTGGATAGGGGACAGACAATTGTCCACAGATAGGGACTGTATAGACTGGATGCATATACATGGTGTAAGGTAAGTTGAGATGAACTGCAGAGGGGCTAAAAGCACTGGTGTGGGGGAAGTGGGCCAGTTACATGTGTCGACTCAGAGATGTAATTCTTGGCCAGACATTCCAACTTCCAATCCTGTACTGCAGTACCATGGAATAGTATGATGGTGGTGAGCTTGATGCTGATACCACAAGCAGCACAAAGTAGATAAAGGCAACACAAAGTGATGGAAACCAGATGACAGGCTGGCAAAAGAATCAAGTTTGAGAAGTCTGCAAAAGGCTCTCAGAACTGAGGATCGCAATGACTAGTTAATTGAACAATGTTGGAGGAAAGGGGAATGAATTGAGGGTCTCGGAGACTCTATCCACAGTGAGGATGGTGGAAAAGCCATTGGTAAAGAAAGCCAAATGACAGAAGCAAGAGGTCTGGGGCAAGGGATAAGGTGGAATATGGAGATATTGCACTAAACTAGAACGAGCTTGATGAGGTGATCTGAAGGTGAATTGATCAGACCATGAGAGAGTCAACATGAAGGCTCATGTATGATGGATTCCAAGGTAGCAGGTTTTGGTAGATGCTGCCCCACTGAAGAAACTGACGCAAACACAATCAGAAATGAATGGTCAATTATCATGACAGTTGTCTCGGGATTTATATTGGTGGTGGGCTCTGACAGTAAATTTAATGTCAAATGTTCAACAGCGACTAGACAAGGATTAAGAGAAATTAGACCAAGGTTGGAGCCTCTTGAGTCTCTCAGGGTGGATCAGGATTTAGGAACAAATATCACTGCACTGTCTCCCAGGATGTCTCGGCTGCTTCAAAGGGTCAAGAGAAAGAAACTAAGCTGGAGGTGAATATGCTGAGTGGGGCTGCCACTGCCGCTGATAAAATGGCAATAGAACCCTGCGAGATAATGAAGCTGCTTACTGTATTGGAGTCAGGGTAAGGTGAAGACTATAAAAGTTAGAGGGGCCATACAAGCCAAGAATTTGCATTTCTTTAATTTCTATAAACAGATATCTGTATGTATGCAGAATCTGTAAGCAACAGTGCATGGCTTTGGTATGGTAAGTGTTCTGGTTTCGGTTTATAGTTTATTTGTAGTCCGAGTAGTATTGACCAATTATGTTTGAGTGGCAGGTAAACGGTCTGTGGTTAGAAAAAAAGTCAAATGCATTTGCCACAAGGCAGTTTGGGAACACATTGGCCATCAATTTCGCTTATCATTAGCTTTTTCAGGATGGCACGGTGGTATAGTGTTTAGCACTGTTGCCTCACAGCAAGAGGGTTCCTGGTTCAATCCCTGGAGGGAGCCCTTCTGTGCGGAGTTCGCATGTTCTCCCCGTGTCTGCATGGGTTTTCTCCGGGTATTCCGGCTTCCTCCCACAGTCCAAAGACATGAAGGTTGGGGATAGGTTAATTGGTGACTCTGGATTGGCTGTAGGTGTGAATGTGAGTGTGAGTGGTTGTCTGTCTCTATGTGTTAGCTCTGTGATAGTCTGGCGATCTGTCCAGGGTGTACCCTGCCTCTGGCCCAATGTCAGCTGGGATAGGCTCCAGCCCCCCGCAACCCTCAGAAGGATAAGTGGTTACAAAAATGGATGGATGGATTAGCTTTTTCAAATTTGTGCAGATATGTGTTCATAGAGATTAGCTGAAGCAGAAATATATATGCGCATTTGCCCCCAGAAGCTTATTTTTGTCAGATTGATATGGTTTGCAAGATTAGCATTTCTTTAACTTGACACTATTCTCCAGTAGCAACAGCAGAAGTTGTCACTGATAACTCAAGCCTCTCTGAAAACTCAGCTTTAAATACACCAGAGCATTTGGAAGCAGCTGGCAGTAATAAGGTCGATGCAGGACATCTGAGGCACAGGTAATCCAGAAGGACCAAGGTGCTGCCGTGTGGCACAGAGCACTGTGACTTATTCAAGATACCTTGGCTATGTGACTCATATCTAGACTGCATGACTTATTACGATATATAGTTTTTATACAGTGTCTAGTATATTCTCACAATGAGAATTTTTCCGTGCCGTTCTTCATCTGATCAGCGGAGCAACAATCAGTGTGCACTTAATTACGACGATGCTGCTGCCATGAGGTCTGTGTCAAAGTGCTCTGTGAGTTTGAAGTTCCACTCAGTTCTTTCTTTTGATGGTCACAGCTCAGTTTTCTGCACCCGAGCTTTTTAAAGACTCCACTAGGACCCGTAGGTAGCTCACAGGAAGGTTAAACTGGGTCATGGAATTATTCTGGAGAAATAAGTATAGTGGAACGCTACTGTATGCTGCCGCTATCTTTGCAAGGTAGTAGGTTCAGTAAAATACTGTCAAATGGATGGTGAGAACTGTGAAATAAAATTCAGCTAAGCCTGACAGTGTGTCAAGCCTGGGCAAAGTTTTACAGCAAGCACACTTAAACAAGTGTACAGATACTATTTCTATTACACAACAAGAGAAATAAAAGTACTTTTAGTTTAAAAAAAAAGAAGCTAAAAATAGCCTTTGATTGTTAAAATCAAATGGTATAAATAAAGATGTTTTTATTTTGCATCATTTCATGCACATTCCCCCACTAGACGTGTCTAGTATCTTTGGAAACTTTTGGATCTCCACTTGAATGCAAAATAAAAGTTCTGTGGTTTTGGACAATGTTTGGTTGCACAGCATGAGTTTGAAATGGTAAAGAGTTACAGCTAAACCATATGGTTTGTGAATAACACACAAAAAGATCTGAACATCCAGTCCAACAAAATGCACAGACATGCTGACAAATCACCACACAAACCCCAAATCCACTCATCCATATTAAATCACAATGCAATTTTCTTTTCAGGGATTTGTGTTTGTGCAAGTTATCTTCTCATCTTGCAGCGTGTGATCTGTTGGCTCTCAACTCTTTTTAAGTGTCAAAATAAATCAGCCACTCGTGGACTTGCTCGCATATTTGTAGCCATATTTAGATTTATTTCTGCTCATGTCTGCATTAGCTCTCCTAACCCTCTCATGTAGGAAAGTTGATGATTCAGAGATAGTTCCCCCTGCACCACTTACAGCTAAAAGCACACGCTAGAAAAAATGAGCAGACTTTTGAAAATGTTTTTAACTTGCAACATCATCCACAATTACTAAGCTTGGGTAGCATGGGTGTAGAAATTGGGGGGGACGCAGGGGACACGTCCCCTTAATATTTAGAGCATGTCAATTTGTCTGTTCTCACACTTACATTAAAGTAGCAGCAGGCTTTTATTTTTGACAAAATTAATGACATTTACACCATAAACTGATGCAGAGAATGCACAAATTGGTGTGTTAAAATTTATCAGAATGCAGGATCCCCAAACCAGCTGTTTCATGTGGGTCCCCCAGGGTTGACATTAAATCTATGCCCTTGTTTGCAAGTCAGATGATCTTGCAATCTGGTCTCTAAACTGGATAAACATATCCCATTGGACATCCAGTACGTTGAACCTAAGGTATGTTTTGGATAAAAAAAAACTGCATTATGTGCAACGTTCTTTTGTGCACTGTACTGTATTGCAAATTGCATCTGAGGTGGCTTTTATTTGGACTTTCACATCTACAGTTGGGCTAAGTTATTTTTGTGTTCAACTCATGAAGCTTTTTTTTCTGATTTTTGGCAGGTTGTTTCCAAGGAGCAAACTCTGGGGCTGAAAAAGTGAAGCTAAAAAAACTGCAGTTCCTCAAATGGCCACAAAAGGCTGGCTCCAAGAGGAAGTCAATCGCCATCAACATCGCATGTTAAAGTGCCCAACCTTACAGCAGCAATAAACATATTTACAGAGTGGTACAAAAATGTGTTTTGGTCTCTGTAGCTACATTCAACATTAATTCAACTGTACGAGAAATGAATTTTATATAAGTCACCCCTTTACATTTCATTAAGACATAAAGTCATGCATATTTGATGGCAGGGTATCTTGGGTGACAGGCTGTCTGTGAGGTGTTGCTACAGTGTGAGTCAGATCCACCCCTCGCTCCTCAACAGGTCCACCCTCCGGATCAAATATGGTCACTCCTGGCAACAAAAAAAACCCAAGATGGCAATGGCCGAAATGCAAAATGTGTTTCCACAAGCCAATGGGTAACGTCACAATAGCTATACCAATTATCTTATACAGTCTGTGGTTGTTTCATGAAGGATCAAATGAGTCAGTTTTAGAATCATGTGATGATGTCTAAATTCCCCCAGACCACATGAGGTCTCCCTGCTGGTGCAACAGACCAACACATCAAGACATACAGTGTAGTGCTCAATTTAAACATCCTAGAAATAAAGTTGCTAGCTTTAAATGTAGGGTGAAATAGCTTGCTATGGTTTGTTACTTTTTGCAGTGTGTGAACCTTGTTCTACTGAATAGTCAAGTACAGAAATCCACTTACCCATCAACTGGAGTTTAAATACGTAGTCAGCATCTTCAGGTACACCTCTTTCTCTCATACACGCACACACACCCAATCCACTTCCTCTCTGACACTCTCACTCCCTGTCTCTCTCCCCACATCTCTCTCCATCTCTCTTCCCACCTCAGCTCACTTTGAACCCCTCCAACTCTATCGTTCTCCCTCACCCTCCCTCCCTTCCTCTCTACCGAGCTGTGGTTTTCCTTTTCATTGCTAGCTCAGCTGTCCAGCAGGGTGACTTGCTGTTTTAGCTATTGGCTCACTTTGCCTCGTCATCCATTTTCTAGTTTTCCTCCCTTTCATATTTATTAAGCCTCCCGACTGACCTCAAGCGTGCCTTTAAAAGCAGAGCGGACTGGCGAGGTGAGAGATCACTGCGTGTCGACTTTATAGCTTACCACAGGGAGGCAGAGAAGAAAAAGAACTGGAGGAGATGCATTTGATAGAGTTTAGGGCATATTTTATCACAAAAGAGTAAAGTGATTTGACTCACATTTGTACATTAACACCAAGCATGTATCATTCTGCTTGTTGAGCTGCTCAATGACATAACACCTTAAAGATAACTCCATTGTTTTACCCACCAATACCTTTATCCACAGTCAGAGGATGCTGTGGTAGTTAAGTTCTTGCATTTTTTTTTAACATCAAGAACATCAGAATTGTGAGCTGATCACACATGAACAAGCTGGTTCAATGCCAATTGCAATCAGTAAATCCCAAACCTGACAATACCTATGGCTGCATATGGAGACCCTGTGATCAACTGATGGCAAAGTACCAGTAGCCTATTGTAAGTTGTGTATTTGCATCAAAGTCATCAAAATCATACAAATGAATGGGTAGGTTAAGTGTGTATCACCAACAGTATAAATCCTGAAAGTGTAAGAGAGTGCTGTATGGATGTTATGTTGGATAAAGTCAACAAAAGCCACAAATTTGAAGTGGAGAAGAAATCCAAAGGAACTGACTGTTAACACTGACACAGAGGTCTTTTGTAACATATTTCAAGTCAAGGAGCCCTTAGCTGAAAGACAGACTGAGCAGGGGCCCCATACTACAATTGTAGAACATTGAGTTGCACTTGAGAAAAGTCTCTGAGTATTTTTGGGTCTTCTCTTGTTTCTGCTTGCCTGTAGCTCATAAGCTAGCAGCAGTTGTAGCATGGTGCAATAGCCCCTCCCTCTGCACTTAAGTTGGTGATTTCTGAGGTGGATGGTGTGGCAGAGTCTCTTGCTCAAAAAGTAACAAAACAATCCATTGTGGCCCACAAGAAAGTCTGTACACTTGGATCAGTATTACAGCCAATTGGCCAATATGTTTCAATAACTGTTTGCAAACTAGGTCTCCTTGTTGTTAAGGATAGGGGCCGCACAGTGATTTAGCATTAGCTAGCGCACACATGATTGCATGAGGATTTATGGGTAACAGTTGGCCTAACATTAATGTTGTGTACATGTACTGTCCATCATGAATAGACCGATTTATCTTTGCCAATATGTTGGATTCATGTTAATGTGTATTTTTAGACTTATCTTAATTTCTACTTAACTTATCAAACAATAATTTGGCAGCCCCCCAGCAGTAATTCTGAGGGCCCCCTAGGGGTCGCACACCCCATGGTGAAGACCCAGGCCCTAAGATATAAAACCAGCAAAAGTTTCTAGTAAAATAAGTTAATTTCAATGGAATCGTCACAGTCAGTGTCAAAGTAAAATGGTGATTTGTGGTTTTGTGGTTTCACTTTGATTAACTTTGACACACAAATTTGCATCATTGACCAATAAATAGCAAACCATCTAGACAATGCTGGCATTTGAGGGACCAGAGAGCTGGAAAGCCCAAAAGAGAAGCTACTCTTGCTCATTACCATTGCTGCATCTTTTACTTTTATTTGACCCTGCTTTGCCAGAGGATACTTTTATTTGACCCTGNCCAGGGTGTACCCTGCCTCTGGCCCAATGTCAGCTGGGATAGGCTCCAGCCCCCCGCAACCCTCAGAAGGATAAGTGGTTACAAAAATGGATGGATGGATTAGCTTTTTCAAATTTGTGCAGATATGTGTTCATAGAGATTAGCTGAAGCAGAAATATATATGCGCATTTGCCCCCAGAAGCTTATTTTTGTCAGATTGATATGGTTTGCAAGATTAGCATTTCTTTAACTTGACACTATTCTCCAGTAGCAACAGCAGAAGTTGTCACTGATAACTCAAGCCTCTCTGAAAACTCAGCTTTAAATACACCAGAGCATTTGGAAGCAGCTGGCAGTAATAAGGTCGATGCAGGACATCTGAGGCACAGGTAATCCAGAAGGACCAAGGTGCTGCCGTGTGGCACAGAGCACTGTGACTTATTCAAGATACCTTGGCTATGTGACTCATATCTAGACTGCATGACTTATTACGATATATAGTTTTTATACAGTGTCTAGTATATTCTCACAATGAGAATTTTTCCGTGCCGTTCTTCATCTGATCAGCGGAGCAACAATCAGTGTGCACTTAATTACGACGATGCTGCTGCCATGAGGTCTGTGTCAAAGTGCTCTGTGAGTTTGAAGTTCCACTCAGTTCTTTCTTTTGATGGTCACAGCTCAGTTTTCTGCACCCGAGCTTTTTAAAGACTCCACTAGGACCCGTAGGTAGCTCACAGGAAGGTTAAACTGGGTCATGGAATTATTCTGGAGAAATAAGTATAGTGGAACGCTACTGTATGCTGCCGCTATCTTTGCAAGGTAGTAGGTTCAGTAAAATACTGTCAAATGGATGGTGAGAACTGTGAAATAAAATTCAGCTAAGCCTGACAGTGTGTCAAGCCTGGGCAAAGTTTTACAGCAAGCACACTTAAACAAGTGTACAGATACTATTTCTATTACACAACAAGAGAAATAAAAGTACTTTTAGTTTAAAAAAAAAGAAGCTAAAAATAGCCTTTGATTGTTAAAATCAAATGGTATAAATAAAGATGTTTTTATTTTGCATCATTTCATGCACATTCCCCCACTAGACGTGTCTAGTATCTTTGGAAACTTTTGGATCTCCACTTGAATGCAAAATAAAAGTTCTGTGGTTTTGGACAATGTTTGGTTGCACAGCATGAGTTTGAAATGGTAAAGAGTTACAGCTAAACCATATGGTTTGTGAATAACACACAAAAAGA
Organism: Epinephelus moara; assembly: GCF_006386435.1. Classification (NCBI taxonomy): domain Eukaryota; kingdom Metazoa; phylum Chordata; class Actinopteri; order Perciformes; family Serranidae; genus Epinephelus; species Epinephelus moara. Next base: position 9,737,327 of record NC_065509.1, on the reverse strand, counting down.
TCTGAACATCCAGTCCAACAAAATGCACAGACATGCTGACAAATCACCACACAAACCCCAAATCCACTCATCCATATTAAATCACAATGCAATTTTCTTTTCAGGGATTTGTGTTTGTGCAAGTTATCTTCTCATCTTGCAGCGTGTGATCTGTTGGCTCTCAACTCTTTTTAAGTGTCAAAATAAATCAGCCACTCGTGGACTTGCTCGCATATTTGTAGCCATATTTAGATTTATTTCTGCTCATGTCTGCATTAGCTCTCCTAACCCTCTCATGTAGGAAAGTTGATGATTCAGAGATAGTTCCCCCTGCACCACTTACAGCTAAAAGCACACGCTAGAAAAAATGAGCAGACTTTTGAAAATGTTTTTAACTTGCAACATCATCCACAATTACTAAGCTTGGGTAGCATGGGTGTAGAAATTGGGGGGGACGCAGGGGACACGTCCCCTTAATATTTAGAGCATGTCAATTTGTCTGTTCTCACACTTACATTAAAGTAGCAGCAGGCTTTTATTTTTGACAAAATTAATGACATTTACACCATAAACTGATGCAGAGAATGCACAAATTGGTGTGTTAAAATTTATCAGAATGCAGGATCCCCAAACCAGCTGTTTCATGTGGGTCCCCCAGGGTTGACATTAAATCTATGCCCTTGTTTGCAAGTCAGATGATCTTGCAATCTGGTCTCTAAACTGGATAAACATATCCCATTGGACATCCAGTACGTTGAACCTAAGGTATGTTTTGGATAAAAAAAAACTGCATTATGTGCAACGTTCTTTTGTGCACTGTACTGTATTGCAAATTGCATCTGAGGTGGCTTTTATTTGGACTTTCACATCTACAGTTGGGCTAAGTTATTTTTGTGTTCAACTCATGAAGCTTTTTTTTCTGATTTTTGGCAGGTTGTTTCCAAGGAGCAAACTCTGGGGCTGAAAAAGTGAAGCTAAAAAAACTGCAGTTCCTCAAATGGCCACAAAAGGCTGGCTCCAAGAGGAAGTCAATCGCCATCAACATCGCATGTTAAAGTGCCCAACCTTACAGCAGCAATAAACATATTTACAGAGTGGTACAAAAATGTGTTTTGGTCTCTGTAGCTACATTCAACATTAATTCAACTGTACGAGAAATGAATTTTATATAAGTCACCCCTTTACATTTCATTAAGACATAAAGTCATGCATATTTGATGGCAGGGTATCTTGGGTGACAGGCTGTCTGTGAGGTGTTGCTACAGTGTGAGTCAGATCCACCCCTCGCTCCTCAACAGGTCCACCCTCCGGATCAAATATGGTCACTCCTGGCAACAAAAAAAACCCAAGATGGCAATGGCCGAAATGCAAAATGTGTTTCCACAAGCCAATGGGTAACGTCACAATAGCTATACCAATTATCTTATACAGTCTGTGGTTGTTTCATGAAGGATCAAATGAGTCAGTTTTAGAATCATGTGATGATGTCTAAATTCCCCCAGACCACATGAGGTCTCCCTGCTGGTGCAACAGACCAACACATCAAGACATACAGTGTAGTGCTCAATTTAAACATCCTAGAAATAAAGTTGCTAGCTTTAAATGTAGGGTGAAATAGCTTGCTATGGTTTGTTACTTTTTGCAGTGTGTGAACCTTGTTCTACTGAATAGTCAAGTACAGAAATCCACTTACCCATCAACTGGAGTTTAAATACGTAGTCAGCATCTTCAGGTACACCTCTTTCTCTCATACACGCACACACACCCAATCCACTTCCTCTCTGACACTCTCACTCCCTGTCTCTCTCCCCACATCTCTCTCCATCTCTCTTCCCACCTCAGCTCACTTTGAACCCCTCCAACTCTATCGTTCTCCCTCACCCTCCCTCCCTTCCTCTCTACCGAGCTGTGGTTTTCCTTTTCATTGCTAGCTCAGCTGTCCAGCAGGGTGACTTGCTGTTTTAGCTATTGGCTCACTTTGCCTCGTCATCCATTTTCTAGTTTTCCTCCCTTTCATATTTATTAAGCCTCCCGACTGACCTCAAGCGTGCCTTTAAAAGCAGAGCGGACTGGCGAGGTGAGAGATCACTGCGTGTCGACTTTATAGCTTACCACAGGGAGGCAGAGAAGAAAAAGAACTGGAGGAGATGCATTTGATAGAGTTTAGGGCATATTTTATCACAAAAGAGTAAAGTGATTTGACTCACATTTGTACATTAACACCAAGCATGTATCATTCTGCTTGTTGAGCTGCTCAATGACATAACACCTTAAAGATAACTCCATTGTTTTACCCACCAATACCTTTATCCACAGTCAGAGGATGCTGTGGTAGTTAAGTTCTTGCATTTTTTTTTAACATCAAGAACATCAGAATTGTGAGCTGATCACACATGAACAAGCTGGTTCAATGCCAATTGCAATCAGTAAATCCCAAACCTGACAATACCTATGGCTGCATATGGAGACCCTGTGATCAACTGATGGCAAAGTACCAGTAGCCTATTGTAAGTTGTGTATTTGCATCAAAGTCATCAAAATCATACAAATGAATGGGTAGGTTAAGTGTGTATCACCAACAGTATAAATCCTGAAAGTGTAAGAGAGTGCTGTATGGATGTTATGTTGGATAAAGTCAACAAAAGCCACAAATTTGAAGTGGAGAAGAAATCCAAAGGAACTGACTGTTAACACTGACACAGAGGTCTTTTGTAACATATTTCAAGTCAAGGAGCCCTTAGCTGAAAGACAGACTGAGCAGGGGCCCCATACTACAATTGTAGAACATTGAGTTGCACTTGAGAAAAGTCTCTGAGTATTTTTGGGTCTTCTCTTGTTTCTGCTTGCCTGTAGCTCATAAGCTAGCAGCAGTTGTAGCATGGTGCAATAGCCCCTCCCTCTGCACTTAAGTTGGTGATTTCTGAGGTGGATGGTGTGGCAGAGTCTCTTGCTCAAAAAGTAACAAAACAATCCATTGTGGCCCACAAGAAAGTCTGTACACTTGGATCAGTATTACAGCCAATTGGCCAATATGTTTCAATAACTGTTTGCAAACTAGGTCTCCTTGTTGTTAAGGATAGGGGCCGCACAGTGATTTAGCATTAGCTAGCGCACACATGATTGCATGAGGATTTATGGGTAACAGTTGGCCTAACATTAATGTTGTGTACATGTACTGTCCATCATGAATAGACCGATTTATCTTTGCCAATATGTTGGATTCATGTTAATGTGTATTTTTAGACTTATCTTAATTTCTACTTAACTTATCAAACAATAATTTGGCAGCCCCCCAGCAGTAATTCTGAGGGCCCCCTAGGGGTCGCACACCCCATGGTGAAGACCCAGGCCCTAAGATATAAAACCAGCAAAAGTTTCTAGTAAAATAAGTTAATTTCAATGGAATCGTCACAGTCAGTGTCAAAGTAAAATGGTGATTTGTGGTTTTGTGGTTTCACTTTGATTAACTTTGACACACAAATTTGCATCATTGACCAATAAATAGCAAACCATCTAGACAATGCTGGCATTTGAGGGACCAGAGAGCTGGAAAGCCCAAAAGAGAAGCTACTCTTGCTCATTACCATTGCTGCATCTTTTACTTTTATTTGACCCTGCTTTGCCAGAGGATACTTTTATTTGACCCTGTTTTGCCAGAGGATACTTTTATTTGACCCTGCTTTGCCAGAGGATACACTGCTTCACCAAAGAGGTGGTTTGCAAACAGTTATGAGGCATGAATCAATGGTACAAATATGTCTTTTGAATTAAGTGTGTGAGTCTATTCTTTGGTTCCAAGCTAGTTTGGAAAGTTATTGTGACTGACCAGTGCAAGCATGTTCCCCTCTGGCTGGTGTGTTAGTCCTCCAGCAACACTAGCCCTGTGAGTGGTTCCTGTGTCACCAAGCTTATAGCACCACCTGTTTAGTGGGGAAGCTTGTACTTTGTTGTGCCACTCTTTGGGGAGAAAGAAGGCTTTAATCTGTTGTCCTGAGCCAGTTTCTTCAGGTAAGATTTTTACACTGAATACACGTGGCTGTCTGGCAACTCTGTTAAATGAAGCTTTGCAGAAGTTCAGTCAGGAAAGCTGTTTCTTTCTCTGCTGCTGTCAGTTGTTATTTCTGTGCATTTCAGTGTTGTTGACTGTTACGACCCTCCTCCACCCTGTTCACTTCCAGTTCTCATCACATCCAGCGCCCAAGGTTCCTTCCACTGAGTTTATCATAGGCCCTGCTTCACATCTTATCCATCCAAATCTTCAGCCAACTCCCTTCATCTCTTCATCACTACTACCACCAGAGTCTAGACTCCAGTAGGGGATGTTCTGGTACTACCCAATGTAACACCACCCCCAGTTGCCAAAGACTTAACATTTCTCAACCTTATTGTGGACCATGTCAATAAACTTAAGAGATTACTATTAAAGATTAAGCTGATTGATGTGTTGTGAGGACAGAGAACAAAGCAGGTAAGATGAAAAGGAGTTTAANAACCTTATTGTGGACCATGTCAATAAACTTAAGAGATTACTATTAAAGATTAAGCTGATTGATGTGTTGTGAGGACAGAGAACAAAGCAGGTAAGATGAAAAGGAGTTTAAGTACAACAAGAAGCTGGCAGGTAAGACTGAATTAAAAAAAAAAAACAGGCAGAGATCATACAGAGCAAGGCAGACAGAACAACGGCTAAGGAAAGAGTAAGTAGTGCACTGGTGTGCAGGGCAGGCAGGTGTGCGACAGAGGTTTGGCTGATTTACTGTAAATAACGTTAGTTTGGAACAGGAAAAAGCTGATAGTCAATTAATCAGCTCATATCCCCCACACTTCACATCCCACGTGGAAAATTGACAGTGTCAGAAATGAACAATCTTTGACTTTATTAGAAACGAGATAACTGTTGAACTGAACATGTAAATCAAAGTAATTAATACCTAAATAAATAAATATGAATGACTGAATGTCAAATTCAAAGTCATAAATAAATGATCAGAGCCAAGTTCCACCAATAACAATAATTTATAAAACGTCCTATCAATGCCGGTAATTGGCCAAACTGATAAATCGATTAACCTCTAGTGTGCAAGCAGGTGACGATCAAGTGACTGAGGACTGAGGGACAACTGCTGGGTGGGGAAGGAATGGTGGGGTCTGGAATGACACATCTGGTTTTGAGTGTTAAAGGTCTAGTGTGTTGGATTTAGGGGCATCTATAGGCAGACATTGTATATATATTCATAACTATGTTTTCATTCCTGTGTAATCACCTAGAAAGAAGTGTTTTCGTTAGAAACTTAGAAAGAGCTGATGTTTCTACAGTAGCCCAGAACAGATAAACCAAACACTAACTCTAGATAGGGCTGTTCGTGTTTTGCTTCAGACACCATAGTTTTCTTACACGCTTTGCGCAAGAGAGAAGTTTCAGTTCTGTGACCACCAGATGCCACTGATACAAACACACTAAAGCTTTAAGTTACATAAAAAGTGCAATATCAACAAAATCAGTTTCTGTCATCCACATGATCATGAGGATCTTTACTAAAATTCTCGTGATCATTGGAAAGTGGTGTGTGGTAATGTTTGTTCATCATGTTGACAACATTACAGTTCAGTAATATTAGGCCTCATTTCATCAATCTGCTTTTCTAAGTAGGATTTCCCATGTCAACTTGAAAGGAGAAATTGTTTCTTAACTCAGAAGTTTGTATCTCCCATCTTCTCTGACAGCTGAAATTGAAGGAGTGAAAACTTGCACTGGCTGCATGGAGATGTTTTACTTCCATAAGGGATTAAAGTTGGCCTGAATTACGAGTTTGATGACAGCTACAGTTGGTGACATAAGCAAAGAGACGCTTTAAAACCTTAAATGAGTTGAAGGAGTTAAAAGAATCTTCAAAGAAAAACGCATGACACGCCACCAAGTGTATAAGCCTACATGTGATAACACTGCCATGCTTCAGCCCACTCCAACATACTACAGTCCCTTCTCTAGCATTTCTCTCTAATCCTGCAATAACTTAGATGAAGCGTGTTCCAATTCACGCCAAGAAATATGAGCATGCCCTTGTATTTCACATGTATGTGTGTGCTTAATCTGAATTGAAATGATTTTCACACATAAAAATGCTCTCACACACTTACTGGCCCTGTGGGCTGTGAGGAGAACGCAGTATTAACTTAACACACTAACACACACACACACACACACACACACACAGCTTTACTTATTCCTATATTCCTAGTTTTGCATTTATAATCAAGTGCCTGAGGAAGTACATGTGCAGATTAATGGCCCTTCTTTGGGAACAGCTAATAGTATGCAGAATTTATGCATTCAGACTTTGTTTTAATAGGAAATGTGTACATGTCTCATTTTGGATGGGGGTGGAGGGTTGTGCACCCTCTACACTTGTTTTATGACATGAATTAGATCGGTGTGTTAGTGTGGGTTTGTTTATCATGAACAAATGGCTTAAGACCAACCAGAGGTTTCCACTTTGTGGGTGTCATGATTCAGGCTGTTCTCATTCACTGTTTGTACTTATACCTATGAAAAGTAATGCACTGTAATTCGTATAAAACCCACATTACCATGCACTACAGGCTGCCCTCCCTCATATGACGGGAGCAAAGGAAGAAGTCAGGTGACATAGTAAAAACAGTGACAAAGGCTGCATGGAGAGGATAGTTGGGTCGGTGAATGGGTCACATACAGGACTTTGACCAAGGAAATGAGGGTTTGTGTCGCATGTGACTTATTGATCCTTTTTCTAAACCTAACCTAACCTGTCAAGGCACTAATTCTTAAGATATACAAACCATGTGCATAATTTTTCAAAAGATATCAAACAAACCGTTGTGTTAGGTACTTTGTGTGGTTTTGCCATGTGGACCCAACGCAGACACAGACTGAGTGGATAGGTGGCTGGCTAAGGCTGAAGGCAAGAGGGTGGTGAGGTATGGCTGGACTGGCTGGAAAAGTGTGGATGAATGGGGGAGAATGGTGTGGGCAGGCCAGATGTAGCAGGTAGTAAGTTGGTTGGAGAGCAGGCAAGTAGGCAGGTAATAAAGTCCCCGTATATGAGTTAGCATATTACCACTCCTGCTCCCCTCGTCTCAAAGTCAATGGGTTTTTTTGAGAGAGTTTATGGTTAGATGCCCGGAATAAGATCTTTGGTTAACACAAGCTGTAAGGCTGTTTTGTTCTCCGATATAAAATACATCAGTAAATATCCCACTCATGAACTGAGAAGCTTCTATGTATTTTTAAAAAAGGTGGTTGCTATCAAGTGGCTAAATGATACTAAAGAACGCCATCACGCCATGCTGCGATGAACATGGCTTTACAGTCTTGTTATGGTGGTGACGTTGTGCAAACGTAGTGTAGTTCGTTTATAGCCAACATTAGCTTTTTACCTCTGGCGACTGCATTTACGCATCAATAATCATAAAGTGGTATTTATTTGTGAAGATTATCTTGCTGAACAAAATGTGTAAGTATCATAAATGTTTGTTTGCTACAGAGCTTAATTTCAGCAATAATCTAAAATCTAATAGAAAATACCATAGGCTTTTTGACGAGGGAATCAGTGTGATGCTAACTGCAGTGTGGGCTTACAGAAAAACGTCCTCCCTGGAGCACTCAATGATCCTGAAGGAAAGGAAGAAGAGACAGCGATTAGCTTGGAATTTAACACAAGAAAACAGTTACTAAGGACTCTAGAACAATTGAGAGACCTAAAGCAGGTGTGTCCAAAGTCCAGCCTGGGGGCCAATTGTGGCCTTTTAACCTATCATATACAGCCTGCAACTTGTTTTTCAAAATATATGTGGCCCACCTCACAATATTGGTGAATCAAGCAAGATCACTTTGCATTTTTTGTTCACCTCACGATAGCGGGACAATTGTGCAGTTTGTACACGTGCATAAAGTTGGAACCACACAGGCAGAACGAATGTTTTTTCATAAACAGACATTAAACAAGCAAATGAACAGTTACCTAGCAACGCACATTTCCTGCTAGGTAGCATGGTCACAACAAAGAAGTGTAAAGTTGACAGCGAGAGCCGCAGCTTTCAAGAACGGTAATTTGGACACCCCTGGCCTAAAGCATTTGTAACCTCTGTAGCATAAACAACAATCTGATGAAGAGATGGTGAAGAGCCGGAGTAGATATACTGCAGATGATGAGCTTGACGAAGGCAGGTGTGCGTAATAAGCGTAGAACCTGGAGCCAGCAGAGTTAGGGAGGAAGCACGGGAACACAGGAAGGGAAAATGCAGGGAGGCATAAGGGAAAACTAGAGGCACAGCTGTAGCCATGACAGTTGACCATTTCATCACCGGTGTTTTGGTCTGCTCTATTAATAAAGCTTTACTTTGAAGGGTAACATATTTCTGGAATACATTTCAAAATATGATTTTTTAATACAAAATTGCAGCAGAGGCTACATTGGACAAAAGTAAGAAAAAGCGACTAATTGTGATTGCAGATATAATCCTTATCCTAATACACTTTATCATTTCTCTTTGTTGAGTGCTTTTAATGTCTTCAGTCCCCTGCTGTTACTCTAAACCAGTCTCAGCTTCCTTAAGGCTGCACTTAGAAGAACAAGTTTAATCTCTAGACTGCAGTGCCACGACAAGAAGTTGATTTGGGATGTACATCTTTAATGCTTAGTACCATCAGAACTTCAGAGCAGTCCACCCTGATAGAACTTATCAATCTTTTACAACAGTCTTTAACAAATGAAACAATAAAACTCCTATAATCCTTCGACTGCACTGCTACAGAGTAAGTGTCTTGCTAGGGGGCATTTAGATAAGGTGGATGCTGCTGACCAGCCCTGGCTTCCAGAACTTAAAGGTTCTGTATGTAACTCTCAGAGAATCCTTATTATTAGTGAGGCCATTACGTGAACTGCATTCAGCATCCTGTTGCTTGTGTCTCGGTACTTGCACTCCGTAGCTGTAAGCGAGAACCTGGGCATCAGCCAAAACAGTGACAAACTCTAGGCTGATGGTGATTGACCGCCATCATTTGATAGTAGGCTGTAAGATTATTTTATTTGGATCATTGGCTCCATGATACTAAGTCGCTTGCTGTTTGCAAATAATATTGTCAGCTGATGATACAAAACAATCATCTGCAAATCCATGTAGAATAGCTATAGGCCCAATTACACAGAAAGCATTTTAGCAGCTGGAGACACCTTTTTGTAATTGTTTTAGATGAAAATGAAGCTTTTGCTCATGTTTTTTTGCATTGTGATATGCCTCACGTTTCTGCGCTCTAAGTGCCTAGTGTCTAGACTCTTCCAGTTGAAAAAATGTCAGCTCAGAGCGGAAAAATCTATCCATTGTCCAATCAGATGTTTTGAGAGGCGGCTTAGTTTACAGTTGGTAAACAATTGAGGAGAAACTGGTGATAGCGGTTGCTGGATACCCAGAGCTATATGGTCTGACAATAGACAGCAGGTTGTCAAACTGTCCCGAGCAGAGCATGTGAGCGGAGCGGAGCTGAGCGGGGAGCGGAAGGATTTTGTGTTGAGTGAGGAGCGGCTATTTTTTTTTAAAGGTGGAGCGGAGCCTTATCTCTCGCTCCAATTTCGCTCCGGTCGCACATTACCTGGGGAGGTAATTTAGCAAGCTAGCAAACTGACATATCCACTCTCATAGAATATAATGTTTGTGAGCAAGCAAGCTAAGGTAGTCAGCTAGTTGTAACTAAGTTATGCTGCACTGATCTGGCCTTGGTTGCTTCCTAATGTTAGCTGATAAAGTAATTTTATATGGCAAGATAGGCAATTAAATGGCGTTAATCACTCAAGACAGTATTTTGCTACATTAGCTTGCTGTCTGCATTAGCAAGCAAGCTAATGTTGGCCAACATTAGCCAGCTTTAACCACAATTTGACAATATATTTCAGCATCGGGGGGTACTGAAGTTTTGAAATGGCCTGGGCACTGAATTAGATGGATTTACTGTTTATTAGACTAAAAATGAGACAAGAATTAGGTAGCTAGCACAGCCTGTTGACCCTTTGCCCCACTGCTAGAACACCTCTCTAAGGAGTGGGCGATACCACAACATTTGGTTTCAATCTGATACCAAGTGATACAGGGCTAGAATCACCGATATTGATACAATACTTATTATTATTAAAAGTGGCTTTTTTTTATGTAGGGGAAAGCAATGCACCATGATTTATAAGGTCAATAATCAATCTACTAAAGTAACAGCTAATGATGACCTATTACAGTCTGAAAATGTATACCTAATATCTATTTTGACCAAAATATTAATTTCACAAGGCTACTGTTACCTGGATATTCCTCGTCAGATCCCCTGTGAACAGACTCTGCCTCTGTGTCTGTGTGAATGCTGTCTCTGTATCAGAGGTCTGGATGTTGAGGCATTTCTCTCCTCCTGCCTTCTTTTCAGTTTCAGCTCCAAGTTCTCTTTCTCTTGTTTTTCCTCTTTCATTAAGCGATGAAAGCTACTATATGTCTGATTAAACTAGTCAGGCTTGCACATAATTTGCATATTGAACGTCCGCAGACAGCTTTGGTCACGAGGTTCTATTCAACTAAGGGTCCGTGTAGGTTCCCAGCAGTAAACAGGACAGCTGGGTGAGCTTACCGTCCTCCTACTGCCGACATCTGGTGAAAGTGAAAGTGGAGTAAGTTGTGTGAGTGCAGACAACACATGCACTAGAGTACATGCACTAGATGTGTTAAGGACAACTGAATGTGTTTGCACAGACAGTCTTACTCCTGAAATACAAAAAGGTATGACAAAGAATAGGAAAAATTGATCCCTTTTTTGGTATCGACCCTACTGACGCTAGGAGAGTGGATGGCAGCTTGGACCTTAGCAGCTGTAGCATCTCAAATTCAGCCTTTGCAAACCCAAGGGACAGCTTGGGGTCTAATCTGTGTAACAGCGCTCAAGCGCTTTAGTTGAATTCAAGTTGCCACAGGGGGCTAAGTGAAGTTCCATCTCTACTGGTCTGCCACTGCAAAATTTATGTCAAGAAACACAGCATTTGTGGACTGCTGTGGTGGGAACCAGTCATTTGCAACATTAGCAGACCCTATTTTACAGCTAACCTTAGTCACTGTTGCACACTTTTTGCACTGTAGCAGAGCTGAGAAGAGGCAAGACACATCCTATGGATTTACCATAGAAAATTTGAAAATGTCATAATAGAGAGTTATAATTGACATTGTTTGTAGTTCGAGGTGTCCTGTCAACAGTTTTACAGACGTCTCTTTACAATGGCGGCCTATGGAGAAAATGCTCTTCAGGCTGCAGGGGATGTATGACTTTCCTGGGGGCCTGAGACCCCATAAAATACAGCCCAAGTCCTTCGCATATAGAGGTCAGTCCACAGGGTGCTAGACTTAATCAAGAATGGTGGGAAGAGTTACGTTAAGTTACAACTTGTTCACCCATTAACAATAAAACATTATTAATACTGGTTACATACTTAACTTTTAATATACTACGAATTTGTTTTACTCCATAAGTCTTGAGGGAAACAAACTGACCATACATGGGAATTTGACAGTCCAGTTCATATCCAGGATCCTTCATGTGCAGTTTAGGCTACAGAAACATGGTTGGTTACAGAAATATCCTGGGCTTTGTTAAATACCGGAAAAAGTAAACACATCAGTTGACTTCTGAAATAATCCAGCAGGACCAGAATCCTTCCCTAACCTAAACCAAGTGAGTTAACATAACCATAAAACATCAATCATGATAGCCCAAATGAAATTAGACTTCCTTTTGCATGACTGTGTATGAATACATGATTTTTTTATAGTGAGATAATGAGACTACATTGATCCTTTCATGGGAACCTTTTCACTCCACAGATAGATGGTCCTATAATTTTTAGAATTGCTCAAGAGGACTTAACCAAAATGAATGCTCTCTGACATACCAGCCTGATCTCTGAGCTTCTTACTGAGGGGCCTAGTTAGAAAATACTGTGATGCATGTTTTGTAAATCTGACCAGACGCTGAGTGTACAGCTCGAAGTAACCTATAAAGAATCAACAGGGAACATGAAAGCATACACTGGTGCAAGATGTGGATATGAAGGCAGGTGCACTGAGCACATTTACATACGGTTCATTTATTATTTAATGAACAAAGAATCTAATCTTTATATACACACACACATGAACCCAGACTTTAGTACATATTTTATAATATTTTATTTGCCCAGAGAGCCACATAAGCACATATGTGCGCTCACTCACAGTTGACATATAGCACATGCTCAGTGATTACATGCCCACACATGTACTGGGAACTGAATTCATTTGCGCAGGCATTAGCACTTTATCAGTCTGGGATGAACACACACTATTTCACACATACATATGAAGGCTTTCACTGAAACACACACACACTCAGAGAGATATTTCACTTACAATAGGGGGCCGGGGCTCTTATTAAACCTCTCCTCTTAACTTGCACAGATAAGAAGCTGCTTTATTAAATGTCTTTCTATTCAAGCTGCTATTAATTCATTTTAGGAGGCATTTCAAAAAGTCTTCAGCTCCTGCAGCTTAGAGAGACTTTGACTCCTGATCTGTTTCTTCTTCTTTTTTTTCTTTTTTTTAATTGATTGTCCAGCACTTTCCTCATTTCCTCTGCCCAGTCTGTCCGAGCAAGGCTTTTTGTTAAATGTGTAAAGTGAAGAGAAGCGTGAGATGTGCCATTAAGAGCTCACATGTGAAAATGGAATATGGTAATTATAAAACTATATTTAATTTTTTTTTAAAAACTGTGTGTGTGTGTGTGTGTGTGTGTGTGTGTGTGTGTGTGAGAATCTAATTCTCACGCTTCCCTGGTCCGTCTCTCTTCTCATATCAGTCTGTTACCTCTATGTCTCTTTCTGTTTCTTTTTCGGATCTGTTTGAGAGTCCTGGCACTGTTTTTTTGGGCTGCTTGTTAAAGGGCTCTCTGCAGAATTTTAAAGTTTCCGGTCATATTTCATGCGAGGACAACATGTTAAAATCAGACATAATTCTCAGTGCGTTTTCTGCCTCATGAGTGCAAACCCATCATGTCACTGTTTGACATTATTTGACATGTCATCTCTCTGCCTTTTTCCCCATTTTCCCTTTTCCACTTGTTAGCGTAGCGGAGCACAGTAGCAGCCTCATGAGTGAAGTGATAAAAGACAGAGGGCAGAGCAGCGCTGGGACGAACTTTGTTGGTGTGAGTGTTAACAAGCAACTCTGGGAAATCCAAAGTAACACTTTAAAATGCCAAAGTCGCACAATAACACAAATGATCCAACTGATCAAGGCAGCGGTAGACCAGTAGCTTCTGTGTTCAGCAAGGTAAAGTTACTGTGTTTTGTCATTGGAGTCTGGCTTTATAAAGAGAATTAGCAAATTTCAATTTCAGTTCAATTCCCCATTGCAGAGGGCTGTGCTTGTTATGTTAAGCTTGGGGCGGCAGGGTGTTAAGGAGCCTGACAGCTTAGGGGAAAAAGTTATTGCTGAGTCTATCAGATCATTCAACGAGAAGTGAAAACACTAGAAGAACTCAGGGCCCTGGATCCAGAAAAGAAAAACTTACAGAAAAAGTAAACATTGCTTCTTAATAAAATCTGCCTCATTACACATCCGCTACTTGAAGCTTTTTAGGGGTATCAGTATCATTCACAGCAACCTGAAACCTCACAGCATAATCCTTGTCAACCACCAGGATTAGCCTTTTAGGGTAAAATTAATCAACTTTGGTTTGGCCCTTCCAGCCTCTGAAACACAGATTGGAATGATGTTACAAGCCCCTGTGTACAGAGCTCCAGAGATGACCTTGGACCTCCCAATAAAACATTGGCATGTGGGGACTGGGATGTGTAATGGCATACCTCTATTTTGGCATCCACCTCTTCCATGGCAGATCAACGTAGCACATGATGAACAAAATTTGCCATTTGCTTGGTCAGCCAAGAGACCACCTGCTGAGCGCTGGGAAAAACACTGCCAGTATTTCAATAGGGATTTTCGACAATGTTTGAAATTTGAATGACACAGTAGAGAGACACTCAGAGGAAGATGACAATGTTGAGTATAGAAACAGGAAAGCATTTCTAGACCTCCTAGAACAGTTGCACAATCTGGATGCTGCGGCAAAAATTACTGCCAGTTCACTACATGGACACTAGCTCTAGAAGATGCCTTTGAGTTGATGACCGTGATGATTTAGATGAATCAAATGACGGCATAGGGTCAGCCACACACCACCACCATCCAAAGCCAACCACAAAAAGCACCACCAACCCTTGCAAAATAGACAAAAGAACATAAATTCAACATAAAAAAATTTAGCACAAATTTAGCAGAGCTGACAGGGAGGCAACTGGAAGTGTCCGCGCCTTTGTCCTGTGGTGGCTGCGTAGGATTGTTTCTGACATTTCCAAAGAGCATTGTGAAGTCTCAAAAGTGATAGATGTTTCAAAATTTCACATTTATATCCAACTCAATACTTTGAAATATTCTGAGTGTTTTAGCATCTTTTTGCTTTGGTTTTACACACTCATCCATCTTGTTTCTGTCAGCAGCAGGAAGCTGTTTGTAGTGAAACACCGGATATACTGTACACCACCTGCTCAGCACAATTATAGACCAGCTGGTTGACTTTGTGGAGAAACTTATCCATATAAGCTTCAGAATGTGACATGTCAATGTTTTGTTTACAGCTTGTCAAATAGTCAATTAATTTAGGATTTAAAGATCCAGATTGCAACCAGCTGAAACTTCCCCTAGTTAGAAATCCTTCAGTGTTCACTGGTCAGGAGGGATGTATCATGAGCTGAATTACCTGCAGAGTGCAGAGGTCTCCTCTTCTCTGAAACGTATGAACAAGGTGATTAGAACCGGAAAAAAACACACTGTGAAGCACTTTAACATTACAAATCAGTGTTTCTCCTACATCTCCTTTCTCCTGCTCACCCAGCACCTTTAAATATGTGTTCATCTATATTTTCTCTTATAACTTAAAGTGTCCTCACCTTTTTCCCGATCCAGATGTTCAAGAGGGTTTTATTTTGAGACAAATAATCTACAGAGGTCTCCTTCTCCTTATTAATGTATCAGGCAATTTAAACCAGTTAAAAAACTGATCAAAGCAGTTTCATGTAAAAGTGCTTAGTGCTTCGTTGCTGATGCAAAAACAAGAATGGCCCTATCTAGAATCAGTGTATGAGGACACGCTCCCTAAATGGCTCATTATAAGGTAACAAAAACACAAAGATTCTTCTTTTCAGGTGATTATACACTATAGAAAACGTAATAATATTATGTTCCATTTCTACCAATATATCCCCCTAACACCTACACACTGGACCTTTAAATAGTGTTGTGATTACCCGTTGTGGACCTGTTATACTCAAAACTTTCTCATTTGTTTTATCTTACATTCTCTCTTTCTTTTTTTTCAACAGCAATGTGCTGTTGCAATGAACTTTTTTCCCCACAAGAATCGTTCCCGCTTCACCTTATCTTACATTTCATTTCAGTATCTAAGTGCTCACTGATATTCCCTACCTGGGGAAACATTAGTAAATTAATCATGCAGCCTAACTGAATCTAAGCAGATAATGAAACCTTTTCAGTTTGTTGTGTGTCAACTTCTGTTACACTCTGCCTGCAGTGCCGAACCCACATGGGCTCCCCATGACTTTGATCACAGCGAAGAACAAGGAACGGAAAGGAACAAGCACTGTGTGGGCCACTGATAGACTAAATGAAAGAAGCACAGAGGAGAGCCGAGAGACTTGGGAACTCCAGGTGCACTTCTATCCAGAGAGAATTATGAAGCCATTAACTCGTGGTGGCTTATGGAGAGTTTCAGTGCTAAATGGCAGAAATCTACCTGTAATTTCACATTCATTAAATTATTCCATTAAGTTGTTTTTCGTATTTTTGGCTTGTGTGGTGACTTTAAGGTCAAGGGGACTCTCCAGTGTAAAACAAAGGTGTCTATCTTAGACATTATCTACCCTCCTGTTTTTTTATTCTTAGTGACAGGAGCATTTGGTAGAACACTAATTGCGTCTCGTTGGGATATGTGGGAGGATTGAGAGAGTGAGAGAGAGGCAGAGAAAAAACAGAGAGAGAAGGAAATGGGACAGGTGACTCAGTTTTTCAAAGGGATAAAGTTAATCATGCTCTCTGAATTTTGGTATCAACAGTAAGTTGCATCATTAACTTTAACCTTTTCCAACTATTTTTCAAATGATGTCTTTATCCTCCTCACAGTAAATGGCTCTCCTTCACTGCACACACAAACACTATCACCACGGCTGTGACAGCATTTCACTGGCTTGCATTTTTTCTTTATTTTGTGCTTGCATTAACCTGTCTTTACGCTCAACTTCTGCCATTAAAAGACTACCAGGTAAACAAGCAACTTTTTTCTATGGTTTCACCACGATTGTCTGCAAATAAAAAGCCTGCATTACTGCAGGAGCTACTTTTGACTTACCATCTGTGTCACAGCACCAGTTAATCACACTCCTGAAAAAGAACTTGGGATACTTGAACTCTTCCGGCTGTATGAGACAATCCTCTTGTTTCCAGCAGAGAACACAGCTAAATGTGGAACCAATGCCTCTACAAAGTGGCTTCATACTGAAAAATCTTTTGCGGGGTACATTGGTGAACATATTCATAAACAGCACATGTGTAGGTGATCAGCAGCTCAGTTACAAGGCAAAAGTATGCAACACTGCTGTGCAACCATCCTCCTTACATAAAGCTGCACCAATCAATGTTTTTTACATTATCAGTAGATCAAATTACTATATAATGTAAATGTCTTTTGTTGTGGAAAAACCCACACCTGGCTTCAGTTCCCCTCAGCTCCAGGAGTGTTGTAGCATCTTTCAGTTCATTGTTTTGGCAACTTTACTCTTTGTCTGAGTCTCACCATGTAATGGTTTGACTTTGGGTTTCCGAGGTGCCAGTCAGGTCGGGGCCTGACAGTTGTCAAAATCTACAAAGTCATGTCAAACCCTACACAGGGTACATGTAGAAAACACCTTATGAATCACAAGAATTCTTTAAATACTGCAATGTGACTCAAATACCACCCTCTTAAACAAATCACAAAACCACATCTCTTCAAATGCAACAAAAAAAGATACATTCGTTATTCATTACTACCATTACTGTGTCGTGGTGAATGTATGTGTGAGTCCAGCACAGGGCCCCAGGAAAGCCACTCAGCATTGCAGTCAATTTTTCCCATTGGCCACTCACAGTATTGCAGAAAAAAACAAACAAAAAAAAAAAAGTTTTCCCATAGCCCACCATTATAAAAGAGATGTCTGTAAAACTGTTGACCGGACACCTCAAGGAAACAAGGCCAATTATGAGTCTTTCTATTTTAAATGTTTGAGCCATGATGGCTTGTGGCATGATGGATTTGTAAAACTTTCTTGGAGCTAAGAAAAGCCATTTAAAAATCTGTGACAGCATCACAGTGTAAAGTCTATGAGCTGAGTGGGAACTCGCAGGCGGGTACAGTGGGGGAAACTGGAAGCTAGAAAACTTTTTGGGCGTATGCCAAAGAGAGTGGCAATCTGAATCAGTCCAAACCTTCTTACCGCAACAGCTCATATGTTAGACATTTTACCATAGAATACTAGAGGAAGTATTATTGGAAACCATCTGGAAATCTTGTGACACACCATGGGCGGGCATTGCACCCCAAAGTTACCCTTGGGCAACAGCCGCGTAGCTCCTGTGTAGAGACTGGTGTGGACAGGCAGCAAGCCTTTACCAAAAGGGTATGCCTTCTGGTAACTCCAAAGTTGTCCAATTTGCATTTTAAGTCCTTTTAGCTTGATAGTTAGCCATTCTTAAAACTTCACTGAGGAATCAGTAGAGTTTTGTTGTGGAATTGGAGGGTATGTGAACCTCTTAGCTTGACTAGAAGGACAGGAATTCCGGAGATCTGCTTGCAGTACCTTGGACTAAGCTTGCTGTTGATGCTCAGGTAAGGAGTAAGTGCAATATTATTTGTATCTGTTCAATCCATGGATGTAGAAAGAGAACTGGGTTGGAGACAGGGCCCCATTAATTCCTATCAAAGTTGCTTAGTGGCATATAAAACCTAAGATACTTGATTTCCAAGGGTTGTTCCACATCATGGGGCTTACAGAGCAGGCGCAGTGGAGATGTCTGCCTGGCCAAGCCGCTAAATCTTGGTTTAGCCCTCCACCCACTTGAATGGGGATAAAATGATTTAATAATGTGGCTCTAGACTTTTAAAATGTTGTCAGACTGAATGGAGTAAATTCATTCAGATCAATAGTTACATGAGTCAATTTGTGTGACTGTCAAAAAAATGACCTACTGTAATTATTTACAGATGTCTCTTTCACAATGCAAGTCAATGTGAAAGGTCTTTTTGTTCCCCACGGCATCATGTGACAGACCCGGACATTGTGTCTCCATGTTTGTTTGTCCAAATTATAGGTGTACATATGCATACTTGGAACAGGCGAGGTTTAAATCAAAAGTCGGAGCCTGAAAGTTGTTTTAATTTAAGCCTGAAATTGATATAGGTTGATCAGAAGTTGCTTCATTCATAATTTATTAGAAAACTTTTTGCAGAACAACCTCAGAATTGAGCTTCCGATAAATTTTGATCACAAGAGTAAGAGACTGAAAGCAGCTATCCAAATAAGGATTAATACTACCACACATATGGCCAGCAGATACTTAAACTGTGCTGCTGCTGTAGTGCTTTAAGTCATTTTTCTGATGTGAAAACTTCCCTTTTTAAATCAATTGCAACTTACCAACCAAAGCTGCTGGTTCCTTTAAAGGAGAAACTACCATTTTTTTTTCAGCTGCCTTTCAAGCCTACAGGGGAAGAGTGTTTGATACTAAAAAGACAGATTTAAGGTAAAGCATCGCTTCAAGGCCTGACCTTCGAATGGCAGACTTACAGACATATGGTGCGTACATACAGACACTCACATAAACCTCCCTGATGAGTATATACTTTGAAGTACTACATGCTTCTCCCACTTGTTCATCCTTCGCTGCAAAGCAGGGATCTCTCTTTAGCTCCCATAACAACTCCTCTAAAGGCTCTTCCTCGAATACCTTGTCTCTGCCAAAAATCCTTCCATGCAACCCTGCATCCAACCATTGCTCTCTAATCCAGTCTGGTTTTCCTCCTCATTTTGTCCTCCACTTGGCACACTTTTATTTGGCCCTTCTCTGGTCAACATCATCCTTTTTCTTCTGCCTCTATTTGTGTGTTCTGGTTCACCACTCTCACACCATTTCTTCTTGTTCTGCCTCCCTTTTCCTCTCGCTTCCACATTTTAATCCGTTCATATTTTGCCTCATATCCCCTCTTTTTTAATTTACTTTGCCTCCATCCCTACTTCTCTTTGCCCTCTTTTTTCCATCCATCTCTCCAGTCTCTAACCATCCCCCATGATCTCTCCAAGTCTCTGTCTAATCCTCACTTTCTTTTGAAGCACTCCTCTGTGGTTCCATCTCCTGTCTTTCCTTTAATTGATCTGTCTTTTTACCAGACTAATTTCCACAAGCTTTGTCTTAACATAACAGCATCTCGGGTGCCTTTAAGACATCTGGCTCGTTGATCACAGGGTGTGGCTCTGTAAAGACCTCTCCAAAACTTTCTATGTCGATGTGACAGCTTTTTGACACATCAGCAGTGAAATCTCTTGTTAGCATTCATTAGCCGTGTTAGAACAAGTCAATGGGGACCAAAACCAATTCTCATCAAAACCAAATTGGCTTGCTTGTAATTTCATCATGCCGTTTCCACTTTCAGTCGTCCTGGTGCAGGTTTAACCTTGCAACACCAAACATTTGCCGCACTCTGGTTTGCATACTGATGGGATCACCAGAGTCTGGTGTATTTGATGAGGCACAAATGAAGTGGTACTTCACTTAAAATAACTTTTAAGGATTGGAGTGAGACAATGTAACTTTTGAAAGATGAAATAACACATGCTCCCTCTTACACATAAATGAATTCATCAGCAACAAAACACACCCTTACTCAAGTTAATACACATGAGGTTTTTGCTGCAACAACATTACTTGGTCTGACATTACTGAGTCACTTTGCTGACTTTATGACTCCTGCCTTCTACTGCCACACTTTGTTTGACTATTTCCCTTAATTGTCCAGCCTGGTCCATATGTAAACAGGTATTCTTGAAAGCAAGGTTTTTCTTTCTTTGTCCTCCATAAATTAAAATCCTATCCACACAAGCAGTGTCTTAAAAAAATCTCGATGCAAATGAAAATGCACAAAACACAATTTAAGAGCTGTCAAAAGCATGCCAAACCAGCGGGCAGCAACATCACCCTTACCCAAAAGCTACACAAAAAAGATGTTGGCCAATCAGAAGCCTGAAAAAAATAAACAATAATGGAAATGGGAAGACTTCACTATGTAGCAGTGACCTCTGCCGTGCATTCTGGCACCATCTGTTACTTAACATAGTGGAAGAGTAACTGTACATTAATGTATAAACATGTAAAAAGTCATATTAGCATGGTTAGAGCCAGCACTATTTTGGCCATGTCTGCCATTGCACGACAGGTCACCTCATTTGGGATGCCCAGAATGCGAACTATACAGTAACAGTTGGGGCTGGGTGGGTGGGGATAACTTTTTCTTCAGGGCATGAAGGGAACCCAGTATGCTTCAGTAAACTGAAGTCTTACAGTCCTTACAGTATCTTCTAAATGTCTGCAGTCTGTAAGATGATGATAAATCAAACCCATTACACACATATTCCATGTGCCACACAACAGCTTTTATAGTCAGGAGTCACCAGCAAAGTATTCAAAGTATCCCCCCCACAAACACACACACATAACACAGACCCACACAATGCTGTACCAGAACCAAAGACACAATCAACATGCCAAGGTAGGTAGGCAGATATGTTGTTACCATACAGCCTCTCAGCCTGTGCCTGACCACCTAATAATCTAAATTTGTCAGCTGTTCTCTGACTTAAAAAAAGAGTACTGTGACAGAAAAAAATAAATCAACATTCCACATCGTAGATCCTGTACTGGTCCCAATACCAAAATCAATGGATGATATAGGACTCAGTCTATGGGCTCAAAGCCTAAGCTAGAGTGACACCTGCTTTCCCACTCCAAAAATCCTGTAGAATATGACTTTAAAAAGAATAAAATAGAGTCTATTATTTTCTATTTCAAGGTATGAAAACAGTGGACAAAGTTTGTTTTTGGGGTGGTATGTGCCTTAGCAGTAGCTGGGCTAATGTTTCAGTCTTCAAAGCACATTCAAGGTAAAACTCTTAAGGTAAGAAAGTAAAGTGTATTACACTAGCTAGATAGCTAGATTAACCTACAATGCCCACATTGGCTTGCGCAATGCTCGTGAGCATGGATCTTAATAAAGACACGACCCACTATAATAATAGGTATGAGGTGGTGCAGTCTTCCTACAATCCAATCCAATCCAATCCAATCCAATCCAATCCAAGACTCTTCCTGGTATAAAAATGGGAAATATATTGAAATTTTTACAATTACAGTTAAGAAGGACACCTTACGGGGGGTCCACATCTTGGTTGGGGGGTCAGACCCCTGACAGTGTTGCCTAGTTGGTTCACCACTTTGGTGTGGCCCAAAATATTGAAACAACTATGGAATGCATTGTTAGGAAATTTGGTGCACACTCATGTTACCTTCTTCAGTGATCCTTTACCTTTTCCTCCAAAGTATATTTCAGATAGCTAAGATAGAACTCCGAAATGGACTGTTATTTTTTAAAGCAAATTTTGGCAATCGGATGCCAAAGTTTTTAAGGTGGCCGTAATAATCCCCAAGAGCTGTGTGCCACAGCCACTACTGCAGTTACAAGTCAATCAATTAATTAATGAATTTATTTGTCGCATGAAATCATATCAGATACAATTCCACTGAAATATAATCCTGCCAGTTCCTTCAACTTGTGCATTGAAAAAAAGAATTGAGCATAGCATTTGTTCAGGCAGGACACAATGTCAAGCTCAGCTCACATCCCAGCTACATCAGTTGATCTCAAACAGCCCAATCAACTGATGGAGCAGCTGACTGATAGGAGAGAGTCAGCTGACAGATCACATGATTCCTTTCTATGCAACCAATTTGCGAATCTCATTCAGGGTGCCCTAGTTAAACTGCTCTGGCCTGCCTACTGTTACTGCTTCCCCCGCAAGCCATTTTGCAACCCACCTCCACCCCAGCTCCTCCTTCTCATGTTGTTTGACTTATCAGTGTCATCTCTGTTTGTCATTGATGCTGCTCTGTTCTGTTCCCGGGGGGTCTTTGCTGTTGCACTCCTTGCCTTAGGCTTTCCATGTAGGCGCATGGAAGGGCAGGGAGGTTTACTCTCTCTGCCTTAGGCTTTCCTCAGTTGCACATGGAAGGGCAGAAGGGTGTGCTCTCTCCCCCCACGTAGGCACATGGAAGAGGGGCCCCAGAACAGAGCCATACCGCCAAATAGAAAGTGGGATGAGATCTTTTGAGAATTTGTGTTTTTTGTATAATGTTCCTAAGAGCTCTTTTTCTTTTATCTTAAACTCAGACTAGCTATGCGCACTTAAGGTGTTCCATGGGGTGTAAATCTGGCAACCCATCCATTCTTTTCTTTATTAGATGCCAGAGGTCAGACTAGAGGGTTATCATCAAAAATTTATGTTTTTCTAAACTCTGTCTGCAAACCTCCAATTATTAATCAGACGTGGAGCAGAGATTTTGGCATTTTTGTGGAGGATATGTGTTGGACAACTATTTGGAAAAACATAGATAATACTTCTAAAAACCCTAATCATAAATTGATACATTTCAAATTTTTACATAGGATGTATCTTACACCGAGAAAGCTTCATTTAATGAAACTAGTATCCTCCCTGAACTGCGAGCTCTGCCCAAATCATGATATCGGATCTTTTATGCATATGTATTGGCACTGTCCAGGAGTTGTAATTTTTTGGAAAATTATATCGTCTACATTGTCAGAACTTCTGAAAATGCAGCCCTGGGGTGCTCCGGTGTTAAGAATAAGTGAGGAAGAGGTATGTTCACCCATTTTCACCACCAGGGGTCTGCCTGTCAGGAAGTTGATGATCCACATGCACAGTGAGGTGTTTAATCCCAGCTCCTTGAGTTTTGTGACCAGCCTGGAGGGAACTATGGTGTTAAACGCTGATCTGTAGTCAATGAACAACAATCTCACATAGCTCCCCTTCTTATCCGGGTGGGACAGGGTGGTGTGGAGGATGTGTGCTATGGTGTCTCCTGTAGATTGGTTGGGACAGTAGGCAAACTGAAGTGGGTCCAGTGTGCTGGGTAGTGAAGAGCAGATGTAATCCTTAACAAGCTGTTCAAAGCACTTCTTCACTACAGAGGTGAGAGCCACTGGGTGGTAGTCATTCAGGCAGATTGGTCTTTTTTCTTTGGCACAGGAATGATGATAGACTTCTTCAAGCACGTGGGTATGCTGATTGTGTTGATGAGCTGAACAAATCATCCGGCCAAACTAAAAAATGAATTTCATGTTGCTTTCAGAATACATGAAAGGACAGATGCACCTGTCCTTTTCACCTCACACAGTAGAGTATCCTTGCCTCACATCTCTTCCACGGTGCCCCACTTTTTCAACTCTCCCATTAAAATCATATTTAGATTATGTTCGCATGAACCTTTGATAAACTGCTACAGAAACCCCCTGTTGTCATTAATAAACCAGTTACTGTAACATATTAGTTCACTTTCTTCGACTCAGCAATAGTAGCTTGTGTTTAATGCAGCGGAAAGACATTAATGGGAAGCACGCTTCTTCACAATATACTGTACTATGTTGACCTGTTTAATATGGAAGCAAGCTAGGCATGTTGAACAGGTTTCTGATAATTGGAGCATAGTTTTAGCTAAGTGGATTTGACCATATAATTAGGCTTGTGTATATATATGCAGTACATAAACCTCAAACTAGATTACGTGTGCAATAAGGCTGAGAACAGAAGTCTCTGCAGCATAACACAGCACTAAATGTACTGACAGAGAGCTAAATAGAGGGGAGAGAGGATGCACAGAGAGAAAGGAAAGAAAGGAAGAGAACAAGTCAGGGAAATACTGGATATTGGAGGCACAGGAGATCTCTTTCTGTGACTAATTCTCTCCTGATCTCTCATTCTCCCCCTCATTTAGAAAGGACCTGTTCGCTCCCCCTCTCTCTGACACACACCCACACTGCTACCACAACTCTCATACACTCTCTCACACACACACACACACACACACATGCACGTACACACTCACAAAATACCGCATACACCCACACTCCCAATTCCTCTCTTTCTCTCTTACACACATACTCTGGCAGACACACACAGACATACTCGCACAAGCAAAAAAAAAAAAAAAAAAAAAAGGCGGAATCGCCCGGAGTGTTTGCAACCCACACTGTTTCCTATGTGTGGATAAACCTACACGCACTCACACACACACACACTCACACACACACACACACACACACACACACACACACACACACACACACACATAGTGATCTGAGACAGAGGAAAAATTATATTTTGTCTTTTGATCCAAAGCCGTTTGATTTTCTCCGCCTCGCTTGCACAGCCACTTAGCAGCTGTACGCTTGTGTAACCAGTCTGTGCCATTTTGTACTTACAGCGTTGGATTTCTTTTAGCCTGAATTATGTTCTTCGAAGCCTTTTTGTTGTGTACATTTCTCTATGTCATGGATCACAGATACTCCCAATGTTAGGCCTCTGACCCCTACTTAAGGAGATTATGACCCAAGGACCCACACAGACAGATTTGCTTTGTCAATTTGATATATAATCATACAACTTACCACACAGAGAGAGATTATAATGGTGAGAGTGAAGGCTATGTTGACTTGCAGTGAGTAACTTGGCTCTGGGCCACACTCTGGTTAAGGTCTTATTCATTTTAAGCTGTTTACATGAACCTTTGATACCCTGCAACTGAGCATCCCTGTTGCCAGAAATAAAGCTGTTAAAGGAATATTTCCTCCATGACTGAGCAGTAGTGGGTTACTTGTACTGCAGAGGGAGTAAGCGGTGATCCCAACATTAGTCTATGCAGTTTTCTTGGAGCTTTAACAAATGGCTTGCAATTATAGTACCCATAGCACTGTGAATCAGTTCGTGCAGACAATGAAAACCAAATGTAAAATAAATAAGATTACTTACAAGGACTAGATATTACAATCCCTAATGGTTCAGCACAGTACTTGAGTGGGTTTTGAGACATCATCCTAGTAGGAGTGAGTTTGGTGAGGACCACTTAGTGATGTTTCCTCCACTGCAACACATCTTTAGTTGTGTACCCCGGCTTCATTGGGTGTTTCGGCCAATTATCACAAGACACCCTCCGCCGAGGCAGGCCCACCACAGGCTGATCAGACCTGGGTGTGTGCTGCAATGGGACTAAGTGGTCATTTAGCTCCCCACGCTGTCTCTTTTCTTCTCAGCCACAGCCAGTGACTGCTCTTTTCAGCGACCGTGGCGAGTTCCTTGATGATCTTCCTCTGTGCCTGCCCTCTGATGCCCACTTCCTTCAGGAGCCTCGCAGTGGAATTGGCAACAAAACCCCTGCAGCCCACCTCCACTGGGCGAACCTTCACACTCCAGCCCTGCTCCTCTGCCTCAGCTGCCAGGTTGGAGTAGCGCATCTATTTCCTCTCGTACGCCTCATTGATTGCATCTTCCCAAGGGACCGTTAGCTCACTGATGAAGACACGTCGGCAGGAGTTGGACCAGAGAACCAGGTCTGGGCACAGGTTGGTCACAGCGATCTCTGATGGGAAAACGAGTCTCTGGCTTAGGTCAACGCGCATTT
Organism: Epinephelus moara; assembly: GCF_006386435.1. Lineage (NCBI taxonomy): Eukaryota > Metazoa > Chordata > Actinopteri > Perciformes > Serranidae > Epinephelus > Epinephelus moara. Next base: position 9,711,401 of record NC_065509.1, on the reverse strand, counting down.
CCCAGTCTCTGGCTGCATTTAGAGGGCTCAAGTCTGAAGGTAAGGGGTTGGTCTGCTGTTTTTCCCCTTTCTGGATGAAGGCTGTTGGTTCTGTGAAGATAGTCTGGGCATTTGGTGGGATGGCATTAGTTGTGACAGACACAGAGGGCACGATGGGTCCTCTCTAAGCCAGAGATTTAGGTTTGCTGGAGAGGGCAGTTGCTCCACTTGTTCGGCATCTTTTAGTTATACCAACGACCCATCCTCTTGATGGGTTTCTCCAGGACCGTTGGTATTGGTTCCCCACTGATGGAGAACCTCTCATTGGTGAGTTGGCCTGTGATGATCGAGATGCTCCGAGACTTACTGGGCTTGATCTCCATTCGTGCCCACTTGATGTTTGCCTGGAGTTTATTCAGAAGGCGTTTGGTGCATGCTTTTGTAGTTGTTATTGTCGTCATGTCGTCCATATACGCCCTGATTGGAGGAAGCTGCAGCCCACTCTCCAGGCGTTCTCCTCCAACCACCCATCATGATGCTCGGATAATCATCTCCATTGCCATGGTGAATGCCAGGGGAGAAATAGTGCAGCCTGCCATTATTCCAATTTCCAACTGCTGTCAGGCGGTGGTGCTGTCCTGTGTTGTAACGCAGAACTGGAGGTGCTGGAAATAAGCCTTGACCAGGTTTGTTATGGCCTCTGGGACCTGGAAGAAGTTGAATGCCAACCAAAGTATCTCGTGTGGCACTGACCCGAAGGCATTGGCAAGATCTAGAAAAACCACATGCAGATCTTTCTTTTCCTTCTTGGCCATTTGTACCTGGTGCCAGATGATACTCGTGTGTTCCAGGCATGCTGAAAAACCACTTTTCCCAGCCTTCTGCACTGAGGTGTCGACAAGGTTGTTTTTCTGCAAGAAAGCTGACAGCCTTTGGGCCACCCTGTGAAGAAAATTTTTCCTTCGACATTTAGCTGGCTGATCTGGCAGAAGTGGTTAATTGTTGAGGATTTCTTCTCCTTGGGAATAAAGATCCCTCCTGCCCTTCGCCATGCCTTTGGAATGATGACCTTTTTTGATACCATTTTCATTTGGTGCCAGAGGTACCGCAGGACACCAGGAGCGTTCTTATAAACCCTTTATCGAATGCTGTTGGGCCCAGGGGCTGATGCTGATCTTGCCCGCTTCACCGTATTCTCAACTTCACTCCATGTAGGGGGCTTTGTATTCATCTGGTGCGCTGGTGGTTGGATTGGTGGCATGTCATCTGGAATGGTGGCAGGCACCTGCCTCTGATTATCAGAGTAGGTGTTTTTCAGGAACTCCTCCAGTTCCCTCACAGGTACTTTTAGGGTTCCGGTTTTCTCCTTGGTAAAGAGGCTTTTGGCAAACTTGTATGGATCTTTGTAGAACATGGCCCTTGCTTGCTCCTTCTTCTTATGTTGCTTCCTCAAGCACTCTGCTCTTCGCAGTGTTGCTAGGCGCTGCTTGATGCCGTTCTGTAGTGCTTCAAGACCAGCCTTCTCTGCATCTGTGGCCTTCTTCCACTGCTTCCTCAACTGCCTTCTTTCCTTCACAAGTCTCTCAATCTCTTGCTGTCTTCTTGACTTGCTTTGAGCTGCTGGTTCCTTTGTCGTTCCCGTTTTCTTGCTTCTCACTCCAAATCTCTCCACTCAGATGATTGCCTGCTACTTTACAGCCCTGTTTTTACATGACATTAAACGTTCAGGACTAATTAGGCAAAAAAAACAAAGTTAAAGTGTGACGAAGAAAATTGACTGATTACTGTATCTTACTGGCAACATAAGCAAACAAACAGCCCTGTGTCATGAGAACCATATATTGCTGAAGTGTGATTAATGAAAAGACGTGCATGACATCATCTTTTTCCATCTAAGCCCTGCCTACTTTAAACCAATAAGAGGAGCTCATACAAAACATGAATACTGACATCTCTCATTCAGAATTACTAGAACTCTTCTAATTTGGGCATAAAATGCTGTCATTTATAAACTCATCGCTCACAGTATGAAAATGAGAAATTTGGTTTTCTGAACCTTTAACAGAATTATGATGAGTTATAACATTTACTTTTATCAAGGCAAATTCAGGTCTCTTGAATAACACCTGGAGGGCTATAGGTTTCAGGTTACAAAAAACACTTATGTCCCAGAATGGAAATTTGCATAGGGAAAGGCTTTCACAGTATTCCTATGCTAGTTCCGGTGACAAGTCTGAGTAGCACTGTTGAATTACATTGAAGTAGTTATAGGATTGATGCTGTGTTCATGCTTTGAGCGTCAAAGGGACAGGCTTTTTTAATAGACACTTGTGACATCAAGCTATAAACTGACACCTGGCACTTGTCGCTGTGTGACGAGCATGGCACGCTACAAATCAAAGTCGTGCTGGCCTTAACTTGTTTCAGCACTCCAATGGCACAATGAAGTGTCAGCCAATCATATGTTTTGATTTCCAGCTTTGGTATTGTGGTATTTAGTTAAGTCAGCTGATGCTATGCAAGCTTTATGTATATTGCGATGCACTTAGGGATGCAATGGGGCAGCGAAATTTGATATTACAATGGGGCTCTGACATTGTTAAAAAAATAAAATAAATAAATAAAAATACAAATATTAGAAGCTGTTCTGTTGAGGTGCTTTATTAACGCACTGAGCAATAATGTAGCTGGCCATGCTGTAGCTTTGTTAGAATGCAGGTGTGTGTTAGAGGTGACACTGTGAGTGTGTCTCGAAACCGCACAATTTTATACGGTGAATTGCAAACAGACAGTGGAGCATAATCACCAACATTTGACTGCTATCTCTACCCACACATAAACCAAACTCGTGCCACAACATCAGTGCTGTTAACATATGCTTTTGTAGCTAGGGGCAAGTTAGCTAACTAGCAAATGCTAATGTTAGCTAGCAACCTAATGTTAGCATACACATTATTGTTCACAGTATACCAAACCATTAAGGACCCAACAAACATTACTGATAACTTCTATTTGACAACAATGTCGGTATTTAGTGCAAAAAATATGTTCCACTCACATCTGTATAACATGGCGGTGTTCACTGCAGCCAGCTCAGGTTACTTATTGTCCCCAGTCGCCATGTAAAAAGTTGAGAAGAAGATGGCGACCGTTCACTCTACACTCAACTTTTGGACTGTTTTTAGTCAGTGCCAGTAGTACACTACATTTTCCTGTACTATGTAGTGTGAATGCACTTAGCGCACAAGCACTCAAAATACTGTATGAATTTGAGACACACTGTGTGTAACGTCTGAAAGTTCCTCCTGTGATGATGAAAACTAAAAGTTGAATCAATAAGTCAGACAAACACACTGTTGTGCAGTACACTAAGGGGGTTTCCTGCTACAGTCTTACTTGTTCTGGTGTCAACAGTAGTTATGTTGGCTAATATTTGGCTAATAGTTGGCTAATATTTAGGCATATATTGCTGTATAATGCACATTACTGAGTCTGTTTGCTTACTTTATGACTGTTCCTTACTTGTTAGTATTTTAGCTAAATATCACATTACTGTCGCTTGCAGTGTTTTAGTTGAAGTTCCACAGTTGCACTGTAAAAGTTTTTTAACACTGGCTGGTTGAAATATTCTGTCTGTGGCACCTCTAACCACACCTAGAAGTGATGTCACGGTGACAAATCCTTTAGTGCACTTCTACATCACTGCAGCAAGGTGAGAAGTTAAAGGCACACTGTGCCAGATTTTCCTTAAAAAAAAAAAAAAAAAAGATGTATAGATTCATACAAAAGTAATCCCTCTCAATCATCATTTATGAACCACTAGAATTGTGTGGCGGTGAATAAATCTGCAGAGACCCTGCCCTCTGCCTGTATTTCCTTAATTTCTTTTTCTGTTGCTTTTATTGGGACATTTCTGGGCACAGTGTGAGGGTTAGGTGAAATGCATAGCAGACAAAGCTTGTTCCAAAACAAGAGTGAATCTGGGGTTTCCTGTCACTTTCACTTTCGCTGGCGAGCACTGAACAAGAGGATGTGGATAAAGAGTGACTCAGATTTAGCCTGTCTTCTGTTAGACAGGTAGGTACCGGCAGTTAGCTTAGATAGCTTGCTAAAATATATAGCTTTTTCATTACAACAAATGTAACATCCCTAAAACAGTAGCTTGCATTGTTCTATTAACAAACAGTAACTGAGAATCTGTGCTTAGTATATCTTTGTACCACTGGAGGTCAGCAAAAACAAGATTTTTAGCTACTGTTATATTACACACTAAACTGGGTTGAAATGTCTTTTAGATCCTATAATTGTGTTAAGATTGAGGTAACTGTAATGAAATTTCAATTGAAACAATGGCAAGTGCTCACTGTGATGGATTACCTCATCTCAGGCTAGTGTCAAGTCCCAGAAAGTTCATTTTCACAGTGTAGGACTTCAAACAGCCATTGGTTTTTAATGATCTCAAACCAATGGTGTGGAAGGTAGAACAGTTACTTTAAAAATGGTCAGCACTTAACATTAACAGAAAGGTCGACTTTAATTTTAATTTATTTTTTCGACAGTTATTATTTATTTATTTTTTTACCATTTTGCACAGCATATAGGCTGTATCTGCTTGGTGTAATGTTTTTAAAGCAATATCACATAAAGAAAATAAATGTCTAAGATATTTTTTGCATCATTTTGTTCACTCTGATGTTTAGTATCACTTTTAACAAGTGGATATTTTGGGATCTTGACAACAGTTTTTCTGAACAAAGCACTTATAAGATTTAACCCAGGGGGAGAAAGTAGCCACATATAATGCAGTGGAGAAGGTTAGAGAGTAACTTTGAATGTGAAGTATAGATATAGTCTGGCAGAAATGATTTCTGATGGATTTTAGAAGTTCAACAAATAAAACTATTAAGTATTTTAAAGTTTTCATTGAGAATTTAAAACATAGTTTGAAGTCCATTTCAGCAGTGGGTTGTTAAACATGCATTTTCGTTGAACCACGACAAATTACTGGAGGGAGGACTCACAAGATATGAATGATACCATATCTTGAAAAAAAATAAGCTTTGCAAAAATTGCAGTATTGTAATAACTGTTTTCACTTTCTCCCCATTGTTTCCTTTTTTAGGGCCTAGGAGCCTGTGTGAAGCTTAGATTTTCCTGTGTGTAAATCCTCTCTCTACACACTCTCTGGCTCTCCTTCCTTCCCACTCTCATTTCACTCTCTGTCTCGACCTCCTCTTCTAAATGAAGCCATTTATGTAACACTAGAATTGTAATGCGACAAGCAGACGCTTAAGCAAATTTACATAACATGATCAAACATGCTCTGTTTTAGTACGGGTGTGTGTAACACTGGCTCACATATCTCGAAAAGAGGAGACAGGTGAGGTCAAAGCTGTCTTCACTTTAAAAAAGCAGGTTTTCAGTCAGCAATGTAAAGACAAACAGAGCAGGTAGCCATCAGGAAAGGAACAAATACAATAGTTTAGACCTTTCGTAGGATCACTGTCAGCTGGGTGGGTAGGTGACTGGGCCAGTGATGAGCTTAGGCAGGGAGCTCACTAGTGACAGCTGGTGGGCAGGTGAGGAGTGGCAGGAGAAGTTAGTGTGAAACTGTATATGCATGTTAGTGCACGTGTGTGTGTAAACTTTATGTTTAAAACATATTTTCCCTCTAGTATACATCCTCTGTCCTCAGGCACAATTTTTCTGGAACGTACTGACGATACTGGCTGTCTAGGTTTGTGTGTGTGTGCATCTGTGCACACTGCTTTGCACATTTATATGCCTGTTAATCGTACTGGCCCGAGTCTGAGGCGCAATTTTATCTCCAGAGTACTAATTGTAGATTAACAGACTTAACTCCGTACAGAAGTACAAACAAAGCCTCAGGCAACAGATTTTTACAACCATCAACATTCAACTGAAACATTAAGTAATGGAGGTAAGAAACACCAAGAGAAAGCTTCTATGACACAGAAGTAATGGAAAACTAATGGAAAAGTACCCAAGACACATAATAAAATAAATTTTTTGTCATTTTATTCCACATAATTTTTTTATTGTAGGCTGCCAGGTAGCTCAGTGGGTAGAGCACCACCCCATGCACAAAGGCAGGCAATGACCTTGCTGCAGCAGCTGCAGGTTTGATTCCGGCCCACCAACCCACGGCACTTTGTTGCATGTCTTCCCCCCTCACACTGTCCTGTCATTAACAATTATGTGAAATAGAGACATACAACAATACAAATTTATCATATTAACAATGAAAATAAAAGAGAACATTCATACTGTAAACAAATACAGACTTAATTCACAAATCTAGTATATTCATTTAACACATCACATACCTGGCAGTGACCATCAGAGACACATAAACACAAGTTTATACTCACTGGGACTAGCTGCTACAGCACAACCACTACCACACATGCACACACACACACACACACACACACACACACACACACACACACACACACACACACACACACACACACACACACACACACTTATGAGAAATTCACAATGAGAAAGATTTATCCAGCAAAGATGGCTGTATGTGCATCAAATATATTGTCATTTTATCCAGCAGTGCATGCATATGCTCCTGAAGCAAATCAAATGACTTCAAATTAAATACATATATCAGAAAACAGAAATAGTGATAAATGAAGAGGGCAGAACCTAATTTGGGCGGGTACTTACCAATGTGATGTATGTGTTTGGTAACCGCCCAAACAAGCCATGACCGGAAGCAGATATATATGCTGATTCCCTACACTGTATGAGGTGCATTATGTCTTTCCAGACAGCTGATGGAGTTTTTGCTTTTGCCTCCAAAGTTCTCTGTCAGTACATAATCTGCCATCACAGTACAGTAGTGATGTGGAGTCAGCAGACAGGGCAAATCTAAAGTGGGAGGGTGGGCTCGCCAGCTCAGGCTGTTTTCGTGGTTCTTAGACTGTTTATAGAGCGATCTTGTGGTAGTGCAGGCAGGAATGAATGACATTTTGTAGTCACATGTTCCATATACCCTCTAATCACATGTATCTACAATCTGTCTCCCACAATCTGTGCTCCATATAAACACTCAGACGGTCTTTATACAACGTTGAGCTCTGCAGCCTTACAGCTACTATGCCGCCTGCTATCAGAAATGTACCTCTTTCCACCTCCCCTGCCTCATCCTTTTATTAGACTCAGTTGTATTTAAATTTATGTTTCTTTTCATTAGTGTTCATGTCCATCAAATGAATCTCAGGCTCTGCCGGGGGGATCTGTGGGCTCAGGGACAGTCGGTGTCAAGCTTGCTCAGGTTTGGTACAGAGCACCACATGAGCAAAGCCCCACTGCCAAAGTAAAATCTCTGAAAGCCTCTGAACATTTGCTGCCAGGAAGTGAGGTATTAGCCCCTTTTACACTGTCTGTTCGGGAATATCCTGCCGTTTTGTCGCCTTGCTGTGCTGTATATTAGGTACGGTCATGGAAAGGGTGAGCAGAGTAGTCTTGCCTACTTTCCTGTAGTAACAGAGCTAAAACGATTCCTCTTCACTGCAGGGGGTCCACAGGACAGGGTGGCACGGGTGTGACTTTTTGAGAATGTGCAATGACTGCAAACCGCAGTGGGCTTAGCATACAGTGGCCAACTCAAGGAAGAAGATAAGCATCCGAAAATTGGGAAAACAATGCCTTCTGGGAGCTCCTTACCCTCCTAGCAGAAGACGAGATCATCTGCCATGTAACAGGGACAGCAAATGATTGTTTTTGTCATGTTATGCCCTTGTCACTGTTTTGAAAGTGCTGCTGATGCGCATGTTATGTCACAATAGTGGTTGATACCAGTGTTACCTGTCACTCCTGTCATGCATCTGTCATTGCGGTTGCGTAATGTGGTGTTAACAGCACACTGATATATTATGAAACGATACAACCTAAGGCATCCACTGGTACAGCATAGCTTGTGGGGAACGGGGAAAGTAACGCTGTAAAGTTAAAATAAATTTTGGTGAGGGAACAACTGGCGTGGCCAATTTCAAAGGGTTCCCTTGAACTCTCACCACAAAATATCTATATGAAAATAAGTTCTATGGGTACCCACGAGTGTCCGCTAAACATAAGAGGATGTGTTCCCAGTAGATGTTTGTTCCTTACAATTAATGTACTCCTTCAAATTAAAGCTTTCTATTTGTCTATTTAAGGAAACAAACAACCACCCTGTTTGAAGCCTATCTATATACTTCAACAGCGTTAGCAAATTCCTGAAATTCAGTGATGACTTTTAGTTTTGGTGTGCCACCCAAAGATTTTCAGTGGCCCCATCTGGCCACCCCTATGTATCACTAATTTTTCCCTGTCATTTCATAAATGAAATATCATACCCTAACTGAAACTTACAAAAATGTGAACATATACATGCGAACCAGACTAACTTTATCAGTATGCATCATGGTGCAGTGTGGAGAAACTCAATTGGATCAATATGTCAATATAAAAATGATCCACTGTGCAAAAAGGTTTGGAACACCTGCAGTAGTTTGGCATTTCTAAAACACAGTGGGTCCAATTACAGTTAAGCAAATAGCCACGAGAGACTGTGGTTTTAAAGCAGCTGAGGGGTGTTTAAACCCTGTTAGCTGTTCTTAAATCACTGTAAATCACAGCCTCAAGTGTCTTATTGTTTGTATGAAAATAAATATGAAATCAAATAAACACACATCAAATAAAAAAAAACAACAACAATAATTTATTGTTAACAATAATTCTTTCACCTACCTAGTTCTTCACCGACATTTAACAGAATAGTTGCCAGGCAAAACACAGATGCAATGGAAAGCATGCAATCGGGCTTGTCAAGCAATTTCGTCAACTAAAACTAGACTCAAACTATGAAGGATAAAAATGACTAAAATGTGACTAAAACTATTGAGTATTTTCATCTCAAGACTAAGACTAAATCTGAAATAGCTGTCAAAAATAACACCACATTCATGACCCATCACTGATCTGATTTCTCTTGCCTCTGCCAGCATCAGATAGCTTTTGCACAGTAGTGCTTCACTGTCTCAGCAGTGGCAACATGGAGCCAAAGAAGTTCACCACCATGGGCCCTAGTGTACCTAATGCTAGAAGAAAATAAAAACGTTCTCATCATGTTGCAGTGACATTATAACCACATATGTATCTACCATCGGCAACTCTCTTACTCACTTTACCCGAGCTGTTGTCACTTGCGAGTGACATCATTTTTGTGACAGTGTAGCCCAGTTCGCTGTCAATTTACAACATAGCTAGAGAAAAGTAAGGATAATAAGCTTTGAATGAAAACATGCAAGCTAGCCTAAGTTACATTGTTAAGTTATCATGGATCATAGGTGTAGTTTGTCCACTTCAGATGGAGATACACTGAACAAAAATATAAATGCAACACTTTTGTTTTTGCTCCCATTTTTCATGAGCTGAACTCAAAGATCTAAAACATCTTCTATACACACAAAAGACCATTTCCCTCAAATATTGTTCACAAATCTGTCTAAATCTGTGTTAGTGAGCA